>NW_022900916.1:16226834-16276567 GCF_012274545.1 Fukomys damarensis | reverse complement strand
AAAAAAAAAAAAAAAAAAAGAAATACAGGCATCCTGTTCCCCACTTGCAGATTTTCAGTCATCCAAGCTCCACAAAGCAATGGGCTCCGCATTTGTAATGTCACACATCAGTGATTTGTATACAAATGATTCTCTAAAACACTAGAAATCATTTCTTTAATAGCATCCTCACAAACATTCTACAATACAAATATTTCCATCTGCTTCTTGTGAGACATTGCATGGGATTTATAGCAGGTCCACCCTAACTTACTTAAAGCCTCAAATTGCTATACACTGTACACATTAAAATTCACAAGTCAGACAGACGGTGGATAAGTTAATCTGATTTGATTATCTTTTACCTTCACATGATGATGGCTTTAATATGCAAATATTCTGCTTCTTCAGCATTACGCTTATCTATTTAATGACTCATTTTCTTCATCATTGCCTATAAGATTCTCAGGTAATTCATTTGAGAAACATTTTCATTTATCACTAATGCTACTCAGCGATGTTCTCTAGTCAATTACAGGTTTGTTTCATTTGGTTGAATGGGTGTCAAGTGACACAAGCCAATATTTAGAATCAGAATCTCAATTAGAGGCTAGAAAACAAAATGAAAAAAATTCAATGCACGCTATAATAACTCAGTTGTGAAGAAATTTACAGCATAAGTAGATTGCTGTCTGTTAGACAAATAGACTGTGAAGGTTGAAATTTACTGTACTAAAGGACAAGCCAATTTAAAAGTATATTTTACTGAAATTGTACAATTTATTAGCTCAAAAATTTATGTCCAACGTGACCCAGACTAAGAACCTGAGCTGAGTACTCACTGCAAGTGTGGGAATATCGGGACAAGTATACCGCAGTAGGGCCATGGGGACCAGGGTCCTTTTTCCTGCCTGTCTCCAGTTATCTCATGGATGATTTCACGCCAACTAGGAAGAGTCAGGAAAGCAGTAATCACATCTGTCTTGTTCACTCCTCTGCTCAGTACCTACCACTGAATCTGACGTATATTAAGTATGTAATAAAACATTTGTCAAATCCTCTCCCATAGACAGCAGAGAAACTAAAGGAGCATCTTTTTGTCTCCCAGAGAGCATCTCTGATGATGGAGGACCTCATCTTCCTCCTCTGTGAGAGTGGGTCTGACATATAAGGGAGGTCACACAACTGTTCAGAGAGCAAAAGAATCAAGATATTAGTCATCATACAGATTCATTCCCTGGCTTCTAGTCCAGGGAAATATAAATTTTATTCACATCAAATTTCAATAGAATTAATTTTGTCATTTATGACTTTAAAAGTTTGTTTTTAAAACTTTACTTATACATTTGATTTTTACTAATACCATATCATTTCTCCCCACTCACTTTCAAAAATCATTGTTTTAGATTCAATGCCTCATAAAAATGGATTCTTAGAATAATAATGTGATAACAATAACTTCTACAATAACTTTTTTCAGGTGTAAGCTCTAAATCTATTTCCACATCACAGGAGTATATTTTATAGTCATTCATGAGTCTTAAGTAAAGTGATCTGGGCCATTATTTATGAAAGTAGCCAGAAAACTTAAATAACAGATATAATGAACTTTTTAAATAAGTTAAATAAAATTAATATTTGAGCAGTTGTCTTTGTTCAGGCTGCTATAACAAAGTACTATAAGTTGAGTAAGTTACAAATGAGAGAAATTTACACCTCACAGTTTTAGAGACTAGGAAGTCCAAGAGCAAGGAACCAGAAGGCCTGTCTTCTGAGGAGGGCTCTGTCCCTGCGACTTCTAGAGGATGGCTTCTGGCTGCATCCTCACAGGGTGCAGCAGCGAGCAAGTTTCCCTGGGGCTCAGTTATAGGGCATTAATCTTACTGCTCTCAGGGCCTAATCTTTCCAAAATACTCCTCCTCCTAATAGCTCCACTTTGAGGATTAGGATTTTAACATATGAATTTTGGAAGGACACAAACATTGAAATTGTAGCAGTGGTAAAAAATTGTTTTTTTCAGAAGCAAGCAAACAAAAACTAAATAATGAAACTGGTAGTATAGTTCAGTGGTTGAACATGTGCTTAACATATGTGAAACCCTGAGTTCAATTCCCAGGACCAGAAATGCCTAAATATCAGTGCTTACAGACAGTTAATTCAATAAAATTATAAGCTGAAATACTGGGCATTATTTATAAAGTGCTTTTCAGTGTATATGAAATGAAAGTTACATATTATCCCTGCTTTACGGGTCCAGTATTCTCAACTACTTTTCTCTTCTTTAAGATCTTAAGAGGATATAAAAACTCCCTTGGTTTTGTTCTGAACCTAGGATTACCCTGCATTCTTCTTCAATGGTCCTTTAAAATCAGGCAACAATGCCAGTTACTCAAGGCCTAACACCTTAAAATTAGAAACTTCCAGGCGAGCTCTTCTCTCCTTTCTACCAAATGATCATCTCACACTCAGACCTGCTCTGCAGAACACACCAGGGTGAGCAACTAATTTTTATAATTTTCCCAGAGCATATGAGAAATAATAATATATTATTATAACAAGAAAATAAAAAGGCACATGAATCTTGCCTTTTTATTGCATATTGAGAAAAAATGAATAGATCTAGATAATAAAAATTGAATTTCAGTGTGTGTATAATTTGTTGATAAAAAGGTCTGTACAACACTGACTGAGATTAAGTTCATAAGAAAATTGTCATGATTTCCAGAGTACCACCCTCTAAGATTTTTCCCTGCTCTGCACAGCTTTAATACTTAGGGTAACCTCTGATTTTATTTACAAATATGAAATCATCTTCCTTTAGATTTAAAAAAAAATACCAGGAATGGGCTTAATGGATTATTGTATCTTAAGAAATCGATGCTATGTTTTGAACCTTTCAACAAGAACATTAGAAATGACAATATAAGGGTTGCTTTAAGAAACAATCATTGACAAAAAAATTAACAAAGCATACAAATAGAATAAATCTCTGGTATCACTGACTTTATCGGAAAAAAGTTCAATACCAACTCTCATGTTCTTAAAAATACAGTTCTCTCTGACTCTTGAAAGAGATAAAATGAATAAAGGTTTTTACTCTTTTGGTCAGATCTATTATGATTCTTATCACAAAGATATGTAATGAAAATAACACTTGACTTCTAGCATAATTTACTAGCTTACTATATTCCAGAAAATGTTTATGGATCATTTCATCATGGGCTCAAAAAACAAAAAAGCCTTGTGAGTTAAAAGAGTATATTATAACACCCTTGTAGGGCATGTAGCAAGTGAAGAAAAGAAATAAGAGCTTGTTAAAAGCAAGTCTAAGATCACTATCATTTAATCTTTTAAAGATATGTATTAATCATTTGCTCTATTCACAGCATTGGGTTACACCCTCTATAAGAATCAAAGAAATAAATAAGTAATCTTGGCCTTCCATAGACTCTTATTAATTTGCATTTCACTTTATTATTTTTTTCTTCTGATCCATGTGGCCTCCCAATAATGAAAAAACAATAGCTGAAAATGTGAAGGACCAGATAACTTTGACAAATTTCTATTTAAGTATCATTTGGTTTTTAATAATATAGTAATATAATAATATTTCAAATCACATTTCGATAAAACCATTTTAGACCAATAAAATCTAGACATTATGAAAAAATGGAAGTAAAACCTTTGCACATGTGTACATTAACATATTCATTGAAATAGAAAACATATTTAAAAAGTTACCCCCAAAGAAAAGCTCAGGTCCTGGTGGCTTTGCTGCTGAATTCCTCAAGACATTTAGAGAACTATTGCCATTACTGTTTAAACTCTTCAATGAAATTGAAAGGAAAACAATATTCCCAAATTCATTCCTGGAGGCAAGCATCACCTTGATCCCAAAAGCAGAGAAAGACCCAACCAAGAAAGAAAACTATAGGACAATCTCCCTAAGGGACATAGGTGCAAAAATCCTCAGTAAGATACTGGTAAACAGAATGCAAAAGATCATCAAGAAGATCATACACCCTGACCAAGTGGAGTTCATCCCAGGGACACAGGAGTGGTTTAACATATGCAAATCAATAAATGCAATACACTATATTAATGGAGCCAAGGACAAAAACTATATTATCTTCACAATAGATACAGAAAAAGCATTCAACAAAATCCAACACCCATTCATAATTAAAAACTCTACAGAAAATTGGAATAGACAGTCTTTATCTCAACCTGATAAAAGCCAACTATGAAAAACATTAGACCAAATGGTCAAAAAAACCTTCACACTGAAATCAGGAATAAGACAAGGATGTTCACTATCACCACCCCTGTTCAATATAGTTTTATAAACATTAGCCATAGCAATTAGACAAGAGAAAGAAATAAAAGGAATAAAGACAGGAAATAAAGAAGTTAAATTGTCATTATTTTCTGATCACATTATACTCTATATAGAAGACTCCAAGAGCTTCACCAAAAGTCTACTAGGCTTAATCACCAAATTCAGTAGAGTAGTTGGATATAAGATCAACACACAAAAATGAATAGCCTTCCTAGACACAAACAAACTCAATGAGAAATGAATAACTCCTTTCATCTCACCTAGGAATCAATCTAACAAAAGCAATCAAAGACCTCTACTCGGAAAACTACAGCACTCTGAAAAAAAAGAGATCAAAGAAAATATCACAAAATGGAAAGACATCCCTTGTTCCTGGGCAGAAAGAACTAATCTAGAGAAAATGGCCATACTTCCAAAAGTGCTATATAGACTCAATGCAATCCCAACTAAAATTTCAACAGCATATTTCATAGAACTAGAGAGAACAATCCAAAAATTCATTTGGAACAAGAAGAGACCTAGAATAGCTGAAGCAATTCTAAGCAACAAAGACAAGGTAGGGAGTATCATAGTCCCCAACTTGAAACTATACTACAAAGCTAGTGTGATAAAAACAGAATGGTACTAGCAAAGATACAGACCTGAGGATCAATGGAACAGATTGGAAGATGTAGAAACAACTCAAGGCATACTCAGCCACCTCATCTTTGACAAAGGAGCCAAACACCCTCACTGGAGGAAAGATAGTCAATCTTTAATAAATGGTGCTGGAAAAACTTGATTTCAACTTGTCAAAGATTAAAACTAGATCCATATTTCTCACCATGCACTAAATTAAAATAAAAATATATCAAATATGTAAATATTAAAACAGAAACACTAAACCTTCTGGAAGAGAGATTAAGTAGAACTCTTAAAGACACGGCATAGGAAAAGACTTTATGAACAAGACCTCTGTCACACATGAACTAGCACAAAGAATCAACAATTGGGATCTCATCTTAGTAAAAAGCTTCTGCACATCAAGAGAAGCCACCAACAGCGTGAAAAGACAACCCATAATATGGGAAAAAAATTTACCAGCTGTTCCCCAGACAAAGGTCTACTATCTAGAATATATAAAGAACTAAAAAAAATCATACCTCCCAAAGACCCATACAAAAATGGGCATCTGAAATGAATAGACACTTCTCAAAGAAGTAGGAATAGCAAATAAACATTTAAATATGTTCAACATCACTGAGAGATGCAGTTGAAAACACTGAGATTCTATCTCACCCCAGAAAGAATGGCTGCTATCAATGAAATCAACCAATAACAAATGCTGGCAGGGTTGTGAGGGAAAAGGAACCCGTCTTCACTGTTGGTGGGAGTGTAAACTGGTGCATCACTGTGGAAATCAGTATGGCGATACCTCAAAGAACTAGATTAGCGGTCCTATTTGACCCAGGTATTCCCCTGCTGGGTATCTTTCCAAAAGAATTGAAAGCACCATACCACAGTGATACATACATACCCATGTTTATAGCAGCACAGTTTGCAATACCTAAATCTTGGACACAGCCCAAATTCCCAACAACTGGTGACTGGATAAAGAAGATTTTTGTTAACAAAATGCAGTACTATTCAGCCATAGATAATGAGAAACTAGAGACATTTATAACTAAATGGATGTACATTGAGGCCATAATTTTAAATAAAATAAATAGGGCACACAGGGAAACTGCAGGTGTAAATGAGGATCAAAATGTATAATAGATAATGTGAAATAGGAAGAAAATGTTCAAAGGGGAAGAGGAAGGGATGGGGTAGGGGAAAGGAAAAACAGAAACAAAGTCTTTGCAAATAGGGAGAGGTAAAAGGATGATAGGGAAGGCAGGGGAATGGGGAAAAATTAACCAAGATATGTCATATAAAGGTACACATTTCCAATTATGAATGTCATCATATTGTGTACCTGAAATGTACCAATAAACACTGAGTTTTTTTTAAAAAAAAAAGCAACATGTTTGTTGAGAAGATAAGAAAGATTGGACCTTAAGAAATACGAACCATATGATTAAATGTTCTATATAAAAATAAATGTCCTAACATAAAATTAAGTGTACTATCAAAAAGATTAGCAGCCAACAGTTTACCACAGGACGTTTACATTCAAAGACAAGATTTAGTAAACCACTAAGGGTTATCATTTGGAAAATTGTGGTTGCCCTTTGTTTTAATTTAGTGTGTTAAGGAACAACTCTACATGGTATTTCATTCCTACAAGCAATACTACTTAGAATTGTTTGGAATTTCTCACAAATTTTACAAATGGAACTATAGTCTCCTCAATAGTCATTTGAGTAAACGTAAAGTTCAAACTTTGACTACATATAGCATGTTTCCTCTTAAGAGATCTATACTGATTTTCCAAATAAAGCAATGACCAAGAGCTTTCCAGAGAATAAGCTTATTTTTTAAGAATAAAATAATCTATCCTGAAAATTAACTATTTTCTCTGAAATATTCATTCAGTAAATGATATCTTCACTCACAATTTTTCACAACTATAGAAGTGTCCAGTTCTCCCATTTAAGTAGCACATATGCACTCCAAACAGAGAAAAAAGAGACTACCTCATTCACAGACTCAGGATCATGTTCCTTATTCCTAAGATACTTAAGAATATGCTAGGATGGAACAAAATACTAGAACACAAAACAGGAGAGAAGAAAAACTGTGTTTGGAAAAAACACTTCTAAAATATACAACTTCTGAAAGTTGTCAGTATTTGACATCTCACTTAAATTTGAGAGGGGAAAAACCTGGCTTCATATTCAATGTACAGTTATAAAAGTATCCAAGCGCCTAGGAGAGTGAGTTGATATTGTTATTAGGAAAAGTATAGAGGCAATCATTTTCTGTATCTTCGATTACCTACCATGTACCTAAGAATAGAGACTTCACTGACTGTGCTCTCTTCTTTAATTTGTAGTAAATGGCCTGCTAGTTGGGTTCTACAGAGTAGTCTTAAGGTCTAGAAGGTTGATGTCATAGTGCTCTTCATCTGAAAGTTCTAGTCCAAATGCCTTTATTGGCTGATTACTTCCCACTTGATAATTTAGTTTGGAAATTTAGTTTACAAATTTCTGGAGGTTACTAAGATGTGGGTGGATCTTTTGGTTCTATCAAATCTGTGTGTTCCTCAGCTTTCCATTACTCTAGCAAGTAGGGCCTGAGATAAAAAGTTTCTTTTGGCTCAGTTCTGTTTCGTTCCTTGATCAGTTGGCCCTGTTGCTTTGGGCCTGTGTGGTACATCATGGCACACCGGGGTGGAAGTGTGAGGGGAGACAAAACCGCTCACCTCATATCCAGAAAGCAAAGGAGAGAAGAGGAAGGAGGGGCTGGGACCCGGGTCTCCTCGAGGGCACCCCTCTGTGGCCTAAAGACCCCCCACGAGGCCCCTTCCTGAAGGCTCCACCACCGCCCAGTCGCACCACACCGGAATCAAGTCTTTAACTCGTGGACTTTTGGGGGACATTTCATACCCTAACCACAGCAGTCAGGTACATCCAAATGAGGAGGCAGTTCCCTAGTTCCAGCAGCTACTTAGATAACTCCTCATCATTTAATTTGGAAAAGAAAGTAATTGAAAATTCCAAGGCTCATTCTCATCCAACATCCAGAATAGCACGTGGGCTTCACCTCACTTGACCACTCCACCCACCTGCTACTGGCTGCCCAGAGGGCCATGTTGGGAGTCACTGGGAACCACATCCAGCCTCGGCCCCACTCAGCCAGTTTTCCAGTCATTTTACCTATTGAAGTGGGAAGCATCAGGATGGAGAGACCCTTACTTCAAATGATTTAAATTTATTCCTTGCATTGAACAAACTCACTGAACAGTACGAAATCCTATTTTTATATTTTGCTGTGTACTTTGAAAGTTTGTATCCCTCAAATAGTAAATATTTTTCTACAAGTCTGTAGCCTACTATTTGAATAGCAAAGAATAAGAGATAAGGCAGTGGTTCATACATAAAAATGCCTAAAAATAAAATTAAAATAATCAGATATATAAGTATACAAACAGCAAACTGATTGATGCAAAGCTCTATCCAGGTTGTTACTTTTTCTCCAATCTAATAAAGCTTAGGTGATCAATCAAAAACCATGAATTCTGCCCAGCTTCTTCCCAACTAGCAATCACCGCAAGGCCACCTCTCTCTGAAAATATTAGGTCCACAGATAACAATCTGGATCCACAGGGACACCTGCCACAGAACCCTTAGGAATTCACTCAAGACACCATGATGCTCCATTAATCCTTTCATTAATTCTCTATGGCCTCAGTTTCTCAGCCATAATCTACTCTTCCTAAATAAAAGTGCTATCATCACTTATCTGCCAAGTGGAAAAGCAAATGTAAGCCCAATCTGGAGTGGTAATAGTTGTCGAAGTGACCAACACTCAAAGTGGACATCAGAAGAAGCGCCACTGTGTGGATTCCCAATTACATGATGACAGGGATAAAAGTGGTTGCAGAGTTACTAGATACAGCCTAGAAATGAGAAGAAAAGAAATAAGTAGGAATATGACTCTGAGAAGAAAATTCACTTGAGGCATAGCATGGAAACGTTTGTTGAAACCCCGAAAAGCAGTCAGGTGCCTTATTCTCATCACCCAAGAAAGCATGTATCATAGTAGGACCAGCAATTTGTGAAAGAACCTGCAGACCCACAGAAACCATTTTATTCTCTGTGTGTATACCAACAGACACACACAACACGCACACAGAGGAACTTAATGGACTTTATTCATCAACTGTAGGGTACGTGGAGGATATTGCCTTAAAAACTTAAAGTACAAAAGTTGAAAAAATAACCTCTTGCCAGCAGCATAAAAATAAGAAAAGTAAACAAGACAATTACATAAAAGGGAAGTATAGAAACACTTTCAAATTGTTCCTGAATAAAAATGCTGTGCACTATTATTCTTATGGACAAATGACTTCCAAAAGCAGGACCCAATATACAATAAAAATATAATTATAAAGCAAACAAAGATGCATCACCACAGAAATACTGGGCAATTCGCTTAACCTACAGTATCAACAAAAATAATGTAACTGAGCAAATGTGTTCAGTAGTCTCCTCGTTGCTAAGGAAGAAACAAGTAAATAGTATGTAAATGCATTTTAAAATCTGTATGAGGAAACACGCTAACCTTGAAACCCTGCAGTGGAATAAGTTGATCTAAAATAACCATAAAAGCTTCCCTTAAAGAAAACTGATTTGCTAATAATTACTTATATTCAGAAGAAAAAGATGAAGTGCCACATGAATATATTTCTGAGGCATTTAAAAGTTCTATTCATTGACAACCACATTTTTTACATTGCGCAGAATCTTAAGTTTAGTCCTGCATACATTTGTAACATGATCTAAAATCCTAGAGCCCACTCACAAATATTAATAACTACACTCCTCAGATTCTCTCCATGATGCAGGATATCAGTCCTATAATGGCTAAATATGGATAAACATCTAATACTAAAGCAACTCTGTGCAACCAAATATTTTTAATTATAACATTTGTCTCATGAATACAAACCTGTGAATCTTGAAATAGTAAGTAAAATCTTTTTTTTTCAAATGATTTCCCTTCATGCTGTTTGTTCCTTGCCAGATTCATTACCTGAATTAATAGCTCTCAAAGTTAAGGTCAAGACCAATTTTCTTTTCAAAGGCTGAAGATTCTGTGTCATTATTTTAATATGAAAAAAGATATGTTTTTGTTTTTTGGTTTTTTTGTTTTTGTTTTTTTTTTTTTGGAGACAGGGTCTCACTATGTAGTTGAGACTGACCTGGAATTCACTATGTAGCCCAGGCTGGTCTCGAACTCAGTGACCCTCCTGCCTCAGCCTCCCTAGTGTTGGGATTACAGGAGTGCGCTACCACGCACTCCTAAGACAGGGTCTCTATGTAGTTGAGACTGACCTGGAATTCACTATGTAGCCCAGGCTGGTCTCGAACTCAGTGACCCTCCTGCCTCAGCCTCCCTAGTGTTGGGAT
Source organism: Fukomys damarensis (assembly GCF_012274545.1). NCBI lineage: Eukaryota > Metazoa > Chordata > Mammalia > Rodentia > Bathyergidae > Fukomys > Fukomys damarensis. The sequence goes on along the minus strand of NW_022900916.1, from coordinate 16,266,193 downwards.
TACAGGAGTGCGCTACCACGCACTCCTAAGAAAATGTTTTAAACACCTGGTCATCCTTCTAAAAAATGTCAGAGTGGGGCTCAGAAAAAAAAATCATAAATCAGAGACAATGACACACTGACCAAAGTGACAATGCAAGAAGAGGCCTTCACTCCATACACGGGCTGTGCGGAACGCCCTGCCCTATGCCTTCCTCCTTCCTTCTTCCCCTTTTCATTCATACCTTTCTTTTTTATAGATCCCTATTCTACTAGCACTTTAAATATCAGAACAGGCTGTGTTATGATAGATCAAGCATGATATTTCAACTTTCGGGCTTGGCTCTAATTTATCAAACAAGTACATAAATCACAAATTTTAAGATGTAATTATTTTTGTTTTGCTTTTACAATATATATCTCAAGATCCAGAAAATATCCCAGGATTCAGAAAAAATCCTAACCTACTGACTAATGCCATGATGCCCTTTAAGGGTGGAAGTCCATATTCTTGACTTTATATCCTGTGTGGAAGACATCCTTTGATGCGTGACCAGAGAGAAAAAATCTGGTACATCAAATTTAGAGGAAGTTAGTGGTTTCCCCTAAAGACCACAGCTCCAGGAGGGTTACAGGAAATGGTCCTTTCTGAACGACAATGTCATTTTTTTCTTCCTGTTGTTTGAATAAATGCTTCCCATTTAAGTTTGGGAGTGTGCTGCTGCCTTCCCAAAGCTAAGGCAGCGGCCTATTCTGTTTGCATCTCAGACGCTCTTAACCAGGGCGCTCAAAGGCAGCCACTGTGGGCAGGTACGAGGCCACGCTCTGCTTCACCTCCGCTATTTGGCGGTGTGACCTTGCAGAAAGAACTGCTCCTCCGGATTCCAGTTTCTTCAGCGTGAGAGGAATGGTGGCAGCACTGTGGGAAGGGCTGCGAGAGCAACTGAGACAATGTACAAACGTACTTAGCACACTTTCCGTCTCCAAGCATGAAATTAATGTGTTTCTTAATAATCTGCATTCAAGTACCATACAAGCCTTCCCAAGTCTCTTCCCGAGTGATGTTTGTTTCTCTCTGGAAGTGACATGCCCGATCCTGTTATATAGTAAGATTCACTCTGGGTAAGTAAATGGGCAGACACATGATTAATAATCAAATATAAACGGGAGAACGGACTTTTAGCCTTTGTAGATAGGGAGGCATGGAGGGGTTTGAAGGGAGGGCAGGGGAATGGGGAAAAAATAAGAACTAAGATTATGTAAAGTACAAATTTCCAATGATGAATGTCATTATATTGTATGCCTAAAATGTACCAATAAAATTAATGTTTAAAACAGTGTTTTACTGTTGCCTTGTATGAACATGAAGAAAAAGATATGCTTATTGATTGGGTTAATAAAAGCAATGGAAATTTGAACTCACAATCTAAAGACATGTAACCTTTTCATATATATTTAATAAAATTTAATGTCTACGGTAATTAGAAGGAAAATAGTACCAATATAGTAATATAGTGATAATTAAGCCCCTCATTCTGAAGGGCAGGTCAGTGAACCCTTTCTTCTGCAGAACACTCAAAGGGAACTTTGTTTTAAGAAAGGATTTAACCACTGGATATGAGGATAAGGGAAAAGGAGACGAAATGATTATGAAGTAGCAAAGATGGCATTTCAAATTTAAGTGAATAACCCACAAAAGAAAGGATAAATTCTTGTAACGGAGGATGACAGGAGATGTGAGGAGATAGAAAAATTGGAAAATCTGGAAAGCAGTGACAAAGGGGGAAGAGAGAAGACATTGCAGAAGTGGATTTTCAGAGAATTTTTAATAAAGGTGGTTCACATGCACATTTAATTTATTTTTAAATAAATAATCTAAAGAGAAATAGACTGGCAAAATGGAATAAGAAGCAAAATCCAATAATATGCTATATACAAGAAACACACCTAGTGCAAAAAGAAGTCCATAGACTGAAAGTGAAAGGATAGAAAACAATTCTCCATGTGACAGGAGCCTAGAAAAAAACAAGGGTAGCAATCTTATTTGCAGACGAAGCAAATTTCAAACCAAAACTGATTCTAGTATTATTGATGTAGGATGGTACTGTATCATACCTCTGAGAATATAAAATGTCTTGTACCTGCTTTATGATACATAGTAGGGACCGTGCTTTATCAGAGCTACATTTAATGATATTACTCTAGAATGTTCTCTTTCCAGATGATGATGAAGATGCTAATAAAAAAAAATGGTGCCAGGTACCACAACAGCAACAGAACTTTGCTGTTGTCTGGATATTATTCTTTTCTTTGTGTTTTTTAATGGAATGTGCTGAATGTCTATAATTTTGTTCAGATGACTGCAGAACCTGGAAAAGCTGTTGCTGCTGTCAATGCATAACATATTGCTATTATTAGTCTTTTTATATAAATATAAATATGTATATATATATATATACAAATTGAATTTTGGGAAACTTTAATGGTGATGCCAACTTTGGAAAAAGTTATCCCAATTTACTGTGTTGAGCTGGCATTGTACAAAAATGGACAGCCATATTGGTCTAGGAATGTTAATTTTTTTTTTAATTTTTTTCCATTTGTACAGGGGCAATGCACTATACTAAATATGTAAGGTCATATCTATGTGAGTTTGATTACAGAAACTAATAAACTATTCTCTAAATAATGAAAAAAGAATAAGATAAGGCTACAAGAGCAAGAAGCAATTTAAATATGTTCAGGGACCATTTTCATCTTCAGAATTAAGGAGTATTCTAATCTTACATCATTGCCTTTTCTCTTTTACTTTCCTTTTTAGTTTTATTTTAGGGTTCTCTATTTTTAATGTTCATACAAAGATTTCTTTAACTGAAATACCGAATAGTTTCTCTGGTGTGAAAAACTATAATAGTACACAGGATCCTAATGAGATAGTTAATAATGTGAAATAGGAAGTAAAGGGGTAAAGGTGTAGGGAAAGTGGGAAGTGTGAGGAAAAGGTAATAAGGGAGAGGAAAAACATATGAGAAACTGAAAAAATGGAAATAAAGTGTTTGTAAATGGGGAGGGGAGGAGGGGGTGAAGGGAGGGCAGGGACAAGGGGAAAACATGAGAACCAAGACCTATTATGTAAAGGTACAGGATCCCAATAATGAATATAACTGTATTGTATACCTAGATTGTACCAATAAACTCAATAAAAAGAAAAAAACAATAAATAAATAATCTATTTATATATTTGAAAACTGGATTCATCTAAAACAACTAGATGTGATCAGCACCTTACCTGCTCTGGTGACAGGTCTGACCTTCCTCAAGTAATAAGCTATAACCTAGGTTTTTGAGATTTCTTCTAGAAATAGTTTAAACAAATGTGAATACAGTCATTTTCCTTTTTATACAAAAGGTAGCATATTAGAAAAATACGTTGAACCTTGATTTTTATTTCCAGATATGCTTTATGGAATTTTGCTTGTTGGTAGGTAACAAAGTCCTCTTTTCTTTCATGGCTGCACATTATTGTACTTCACGGAAGTGACATGATTTATTTAATAAGTTTCTGGTGCGTGGACACGGCTTTTGCAATTGCACATAATGCTGCAAAGAATGAGCTTGTATAAGTGACATATGGGCCAATATTTCTATAGGACTGAACTCCTCAACGTATAACTGCTCGATTGAAGTGAGAGCACCTTACAGTTTTGATGCTTCCGGTTTTCTATTTGTACTGTTATTTATGAGCCATATGCTTTCCATTTCTGTGAGCTTTGGAAAAGCTCTAGAAGGCGTGGTTGGGTTAATTCTTTTATGGGAAATTAAGTAATGGGACAAGAAAAAGGAAACTGTTGTTTTCATCCTTCCTGAGTCCAAAACGTCAGTGACACATGAGGTGAAGCACGAAATACAACCCAGGCTCCAAGGGGCAGTAGGCAGTGAGGCCTGCGGGTGGGACCGGAGCACAAACAGCTGCAACATGGCCGAGGTCCCGAAAGGCGTGAAAACCATGCCCTAATCTGCAAACATTCTGGATGAGGCTAACCCTTGAAAGATCACACACACTTTCTGTTTAAAGAATAACATTAAAGTAGTCTTCAGATATAAATGTATTAACATTCTATCCTTGGCTCTCCACTGCTATTCGCGAAAGTTTAAGAATCCCTTACCATATGGAAACGTCCACTCAGTAGGACTTTTGGCTACAAACCTGCATAGAAACATGACTCGCCCTCAAGTAAGTTTAGCCAAGAATGTGATTTTAAATGGCAGCAAACATTTATTTTCATATGTGACAGGTATGAAGCCGTGGGTTACCGTAATCACTAAAACTGACTGTGGTGTGGGTGTTTTCTTAGTAGGATGATGGCTTTATCAACAAGATTTAAAAAGTCAAAAATCATGAAGTGTACAGTAATGAGGTTCTATGTAGAAAATCCTAACATTGTTCCCTGGGAAAAAATTGAAGAAAAGGTACTATTAGGTCGTGTCATTTCTAAACTTTTGGATGCAGAATATGATTGAAACTATAATAATTTTTCTATGCTTACTTTTTTACTTGAAGGAAAAATAATAGCTAGAGTTTTAAGCAAAACACCTTCCTTTTTATGTAATCCAATTAAACATAGAGGTAAAGGAAACTTGGTTCCAGGAAAGGCTTTAGAAATCTTTCATTTTGTCAGCTGTGGTGGCACACGCCTGTTATCCAAGCACTTGAGAGGCCGAGGTAGAAGGATGGCAAATCTGAGGCCACTGCAGGCTACATGGCAAGTTCAATGCCAGCCTGGACTACATAATAAGACTTTGATTTTATTTACTTATTTATTTTTTTATTTTTTGGTACTGGGAATTGAACTCTGGTCCTTGAGCATGCAAGGCAGGTGGTGGCACCACTGAGCAAAATCCCCAGCCTTATTTTTATTTTAATGAAAATTTTAATGTATTTATTTTTAATAGGTAAAATTTAGGCATACATAACGGTAACACTCATCATAGGGGATTTGCACCTCTACGTGATACATCCCACTTCCTTTTCCCATTCTTCCCTCCTTTTGGCATATTTAAAGTTGTATTCTTCAAGAGTTCTACAAAAGTGTTTCAGGGTTCCTATTAATGTTTGATTTAATTTTCTTTTTAAAAAACATTTATGTATTTGAGCTGTAATAAAAAATCTTTTGCAGCTAATATATATTAGAAATCTTTGGTTGCCACTATTCATTAACTTGTGCTATCAGGCTACTTACTTTGGAATAAAGTTTGTAATAAATAATTTGCTACTTCTCCATTTATATGTGAAAAGTCTTATAAATCTTATCATTCACTGGAATTGTTGTCAATCTGTAGCAACTTTGTCTTCTTAATTCAAGCCCAAGCTTGCACTCTGAAAAGGACAAAATCAAACACACCAGAACTTTTACAATGTTTAGCTGAATACCACATAAAATGGTTCATAAGCTCAACTAGTGGACTGATGTTCCACATAAAGCAGAAGCATGTGCCTTATTCTACTGAGTTAATTCTATGTTGTGAATGGTTTTAATATTTAATTAAGGTATTTCTCAAATAACTTTTTAAATATTTTCTTCAGTGAAACAAAATTTCTTCAAACAAAAAAACCTACCATTGATTTGTTATGTAGGAATTATGTGTTGTGGAGAAAAGCTTGAATTCCGAAGCATCTGCTTTCAAAAGTGTTGGGAAGGGCCTGGAAGGCTAGCTCAGTGAAAGAACATTTGTCATGTGTGAAGTGCTAGGTTCGATCCTCAGAACCGCAAAAAAGAAAGAACACTCTTGAGAGTAATAAATAATTTATCCATTTAAGTAAGGATCGGTCATAAAGTATGAACTTTTCTGAGGTACTTTTGTGTAAGAATTTCCAGGATTTTCTTTGCCAGGCTAGAAGTCATTGGCTATTTGTAGCAAAAAGCCAGTTTATGTATATTAAATAGAATACTACTATTGTTTTCTAATAAAGAAGCACATTGGTTAAGTACCTGTCATTGTAGTACAGCTGTATTATCTTCACTGGCTGACTAATAATTTTAATAATATGCCTATAAAGTCTTACATAAATAAACTCTAAGTTACAATGATTTTGATTTTGGTTTTCAAAAAATAAGAAAATAAAAACAAAATTTCGGATTCAGTATGCAAAACAAAACAATTTCCTTAATTTGAAAGTTTATTAGGGTCCAGGGACTCAGCTCAGTGGTGCCACACCTGCCTTGCAAGCTCAATGTCCTGAGTTCAATCCCCCGTACCAAAAATTTTTTATTTTTTTTTAAAGGGACAAGTCATGAGATATCTAAAACTTTTTAAAAATGCATATTTGGGCCGGGGATTTAGCTCAGTGGTTCGGTGGCCTGCCTTGCAAGCGCAAGGACCCGAGTTCGATCCCTGGTACCAATAAATAAATAAATAAATAAAAATAAAATAAAAATGCATATTAACACTACAAAAGAAATTTAAAAAGTAATATAACCAAACAATAAACATTTACAATGAATGAGGAATATATTCAAAAACATGTATTAATTAAAGAATTATAGCAGCTGTTAAATATTCTAATACATTCAACTTTGAAACCGATGTATTTTACTAGTCTTTAAAGTTCATGATTAGTATTAAGAATAAGTTGACATAGAGAAACAAGACACTAAAATAAATAAAAGCAAACCAAAAAATATTATTTATGTGTCACAGATGCCGGCTTGCCTGCATTCTCGGTCTGGCTTTGCCATCGGTGGGAATAATTAATCTCTAAATTCTCTAAGAAATCCACTCAAAGATACCCACGCCTGGGCCTTTAGTTTTACTGATGGTAAGGATGAAACAGAGGAAGTTTCACAACACCCAACTGCACAGAGTCTAACTGTTCTCACTAGAAAATTGTGTGCTCTCCCAAATTACCCTGGTGCTCAGCGGAGGAAGAACCTCCTCTTGTCCTTCCCACATTTGTGTTCCTCCTTCTGAGGGGCGAAGCAGCACATTTTCTGGGCACAGAACTGCCCCCGCCTGTTCTTAAGGTGCAGGCAACGACTCAGCTATGACTCAGGCATGGAGATTAGCTTTCATCTGAGAGAAAATTTGCAAAAATATCTCTACAGACATCGGCTTCTGCCTACCAGGAATTCTGCCGCCAGGACTAGGACTTTTTAGCTGCTATGCAAATAAAACACAGAAGTTAAACTGGATGCCAGGCTTCATCTAAGTGTAGCTGTCACTCCTGTTTCTCTCTGCCAGAGCACCCTCATTCGCTCTCACTGGTCGACCTTATAATAAATATCACACTGTCCACTTTGTTACATGCATAGGATTCCTTACTTATGCTTTTGTTACTGTCTTCCTACATTTTCATCAAAAAATGTGTGAGAAGGAAGCTGCTAAAATAATAATGCAGATAAAAATCAAATCTCTCTGGTAGTATTCCAGATTCTCATTTGATTGACTGAAAAAAGCAAAGCCAAAGCAGTTGAACATTTTCCCGAGTTTCATAGGTTTGTAATGGTATGAGTATTGTTATTTTTACACTAGACCAGATACCTTGTAATTATATAAATGCTATTTTAAGCATCACTAAAATAACATGCGTAGCTAAGAAGAAATCATTCTGCTCTCCTCAAGTATTCAACAGAGATCAGAGCAGCAAATACGTGGTTAAAAAAAAAAAAAAAACTAAGGCTAGGAAGTGAAAGAATAAATCATTCAATCTGTTCCCACTTGTCAGAATGAAAAATACCTCAACATCAACAAAACTTCAGGTAAAAAATATAGAAGAGCTGTTACACATTAATCCATTGGTTGATTCATAATTTGATGGCATTATTGAGAGGTGATGGGAATTTAGGACGTGGAGCCTCGCTGAAGGACTATGTCTCATCCCTGTCTAATCAGTGTATCTCTCTGTCTCTCTCCTCTCTCTCTTCTCTTCCCTCCTCTCTCTCCCCCCTTCCCTCCCTCCTCACTTCCCTCCTCACTCTCTTCTTCCCTTCTCCCTTCTCCTCCCTCCTCTTCCTCTCCCTCTCCTTTCCGTCCCGTGAAGTGAATGACTTTGTTCCACCATGTCTTCCTGTCATGATGTTCTGCCTCAACACAGATCTAGAAACAATGGAGCCAGGTAACCATAGACTGAAACTATAAGCCAAAATAAATATTGCCTTCTTAAGCTTATTTTCTCAGGTATCTCTTTCACAGCAATAAAAAGCAGACTAGCATAAGCACCTTATCCTTGTCTCAGAGATGGAAAAAATAGCCCAAGAATGAATAGCCCTTTTGTCCTACCTAACAAGTCTTAAAGCCAGACCCAAAAGAATCAAGCTTCTTTCTAATTAACTCAACTAGTATCTCAAAACAAAACTCAAGGATACTTATAGAAATACAAAAAATGATTCAGCACACAGGACATAAAATTCATTCTGGATTTCAATTTTTTTAGATTTTCAAATAAACAGGAAAATGGAAATAATTCATCAATATGAACTGAAAACTTATGGATGTTAGTGTTAGCAGAAAAAGGAATTTTAAAAGATATAACTATTTGCTAATGTTCATAAATTTGAGACAACTTAAAGATACTAAAAAGACACAAACTAATTTTATACAGATAAAATAATGTGTAGCTCTCATATAGTTTTCATACGGGATGTTTTCTTTGGAGAACAGTTCAGTGGGGATTTTGTTTGTTTTATTTAATTATTTGTTTTGGCTTTGGTATTTGCAAAATAAGCTGCTGTACTGGAGACTGAACCCAGGACCTTCACAATGAGTTACAGACTCAGCTCTTTTATTTGTTTTTAATTTTGAGATAGGGTCTTGTTAAGTTCACACTGGTCACTACTTGAACTTTCCATCCTCCTTCCTTGTCACAGTGCTGGGATTACTGATACATACGACTCAGCCAGGCAATTTAGTATGGCTATGCATACAAAGTGGTTTCGTAAAAGGAAAATACAGAAATCATCCAGTCATTCCACATCATTTGCCCAAGAGAAATAAAAACCTGTGTCAGTATAAAGATTTGTACACAAATGTTTATAACAATTTAATTTGTAATAGCGCAAAGCCAGAAGCAACCTAAGTATCTCGGCAAGTGTAAATGGATGAACTGTACTATATCAACAGAATAGAGCAATATGGAGCAATAAAATGAACAAAGCCAGTCACACTACAGTGAAGAACCTCACATGATTGTGAGGAGTAGAAGACACAAGATAAAAAGTGAGTATATAATATCTGATTCTGTTTATATGAAAAATGTACTGCCTAGTAACAGCAGACCAGTGGTTGTCTGGGAAGGAGAAGATGTTGACATGGAAGGGTAGCGGATGGGTTACTAAAGGACAGGACAAGGAACTTTGGGGTGATGATGGATATGTTCATTAGCCTCGCTGAGATATTTTAAACAGTATATATTTATGTCAAAGCATTTAAAACATGCAGACTTCCTTGTGTAACAATCATGCCTTAACCAGATGATTAAAATATTCTAAATGAACACAATATGCTACTAATAATCTATAAATTTGTCTAGAAAAGTATTTCCAAGTAGACACAGGGCAAATAAATTAGCTAAGACAGTTGACAAAGCTGAAACTGCACATGAAAAAAAGTACACTCCAAATGAAAACACCTATTACTCATATTCTTACTTTTTAGCAGATTGAGGATTTTAAACATACATTTTATAGCATTATACAGATCCTAAAGATCATCCTGGAAGATTATATTGTCACTCATCTCCACTGGTCCTTTAAGTGTCCCTCATACAATCTTCATACCTTTAGCTCCTATAGGACACAACTGACTTTATATTTATTTCTTTTGACAGTAGTTATTGCAACACGTGTAGTTGTTATGATATCAATTAAATTACAATTAAAACTTTAGCAGTGGGGGCCAGGGATTTAGCTCTGCCACCTGCCTCACAAGAGCAAGGTCCCGAGTTTGATCCCTGATACAAAAAAAAAAAGAACAAAAAAAACTTAAGCAACGTTGTTGGGTAACCCTGACTATACTGTATATGACATTTTTATCTTATCAAAGAAATTATATTGATTGGTCATTAATGTTGCCACATTATCTCTTTCTACATGTATGAGATATTGTTGATTTTGTATATAATTCACAAAAGGGTACAAAGTAGTGATTTTTTAAATCTCAAATAAATGAATAATTGTTTAACATTAGATAAATGATGAAAAGTTTTTTAATTCTAGAATGAAAATAAATTATAATTTGATTAATGAACTTGAAAATAGGTAACAGTGTCTAATAATAAATTATAGATTTTCTCAACCTGTCAAACTTGTGCAGCAAAGGATTTTATAAATTGATGAGTCAACATGTCTCTTTTAGAAATTTAAAATTGGCTACCTGAAACGCTGAGTTCATTACACTCTAGAGGCTCATTCATTTATGAATGAAAATAGGTTGGACAATTAGCCCATTTCTGTGGTGTTTAGTCAATATCTGGGTCTATTTTCTTGGATATAGATACAGCATTCTGAAACTGAAGGAAGTTTTTCACTACTTCAGAAATTTCAGGATGGCACATATTCTTATTCCTCATTTACGCCTAAGGCCTTTTATATTAAATTCATAGTAATGACTTTGGTAAATATGTGAAAACATTCTCCAACATTATCTTATTGTGTATGTTTACTGTGAAACTGAAACCTGGACAAAATCAGTTTATTTGTATGCCACAGTGTTTGAAATCGTCATGTTGGTTTGGCACTTAATAGCACTTTCACAGAACACAAAAACAATTGTTTTATATTTTAGTCCTCACACAAAAACCATGTAACTGGTGGCATCATTCAGTGCTGTCAAAAGAAGAGGCTATGGAGGCTCTGAGAATTGCCTGGATGACAAAGTTGAATAGCAAGAGCTGAAATGGGTCAGAACCCTGTCGTCTTTACCCAAATCCAGTGCATTACTGCTGCACTACACTGCACTTACAGAAAGTTAAACCTAAATTCAAGCAAAATGCATTCAAGAGTTTTACTTTCTTTTAAGAGACTCAGTATATTAACACCATAAAAATCACTGATATGTACGCATATGCCCAGATTCTGAAAAACAGAAGAATCCATGTTGTTCACACGAGTCGCTATTGCTAAAATACATATTTCTACAGTGTCTCTGTTGGTGATTGTCAATAAATATTTAGGTGATGATAAAATATTTTAAATACAAATGGCATATAAAACTGTGCTCAGTCTATAAGTTGAAAATTATTACTTATTTTTCATTTGTTGTCTAAAATTATATGTGTGGAGTGTGACCCATTTCAATTTTATTCTCATACGGGTCGCCTGGAATAATTTTCTGGACAAAGTTTTTATCAAAGCTTAAAAATTGCTACTATTAGTGTTTAATAAATATATCATCATATAATAAATTCAATTTCAGATGTATAATCATCATTATGTAATTTATAACATGTTTAAAGGATTTTGTTTGTCCCTAAAATGGTATTTCATATAAAGTTTAAAAATAAATTAAATAGCAAATTATTTTAAAATTATTAAAAGTGGGGAAATGATTCATTATTAAAGAGGCAGTTTTATCTCTGATGATTTGCTGCTTTCAATCATACACATTCTTTTCCTGAGGTTGATAATGGTGTAACTCCAGTTATTATATGTACTCATCAGTTTCTCTGTCTTCCCTGGTCCAATAAAAAATGATGATATACTCTTTATGTGATACAAGATTTCCTATGTTTTCATTCTTATTTGTTTTTTTAAAATATTTTTTGTTGTTTGTTTGTCTTTTGTTTGTTTGAGACAGGGTCTCACTATGTAGTTGAGACTGACCTGGAACTCACTATGTAGCCCAGGCTGGTCTCGAACTCACAGGATCCTCCTGCCTCAGCCTCCCGAGTGCTGGGATTACAGGTGTGCGCCACCATGCCTGTCTCACTCTTATTTGATAATCATTACCAAAATTGAGATTAAAAGTCCACCATTGTCTGGCTCTAAACTATTATTTCAGCTTTACATCCTATCCTTTCATACATGGGTACTACTTAGTCTAGTCAAACTGGAATGCTGTATAACTCGAAAATGTTTTCATCTGTATTGTGTTAAATGGCATTTTCCACCATCTGGGCTGCTCTTTCTCCCTCTCTGAGTACCGAAATCTTGTTCTTACAATGCTTACTCTCTTTGACCTTTCCCAGCCCCACTTCCTACAACACTCATAAATAGAGAAGAAAAACATGAAAAAATAAACTAATATTTGTTCATAAGAAATATGCTCTGAGCTAAGTGATTTACATATATGAATTCAGATAACAAAATTATATCAGCATAGTTTTTTAGTTCTATTTTATACTTTAATATTTTTATATCAGTTTGTTAGATTGTTCTTTGTAAGCAGAGTTCGGGGTGTTACCAACATTCATCAATTAACTCTGTTAACCCTACACCTTACATTCTTTCCTGAACTACCACATGGTTTTCATTCCGCTCCTTTGTAGAAAATACCCTTAAATAACTCCATTTTCTAACTTTAATGTAGTATAGTAGCTTCTATTACTTAAGCAGTGCAAGTAGGAACTGCTCTAAGAGCTAGTGTCATTAGTCTAACAAAGATCCTAAGGTGCTGATTACCATCACCCTCACTTTACACCCGAAATAATTACAGCCACGACACTGACCCAGCTCATCTGAAGTCACTCAGCTAGCAAACCCATGTCTGTGTGACTCCAAACCCTGTGCTCTGGGCAAGCACGTGTGCATTCAGAACCCCAGATTTGAAAGACTGAGAGCATCACTGTGGCTGTTCAGGAAACAACAGACTCAGACGTCCATCAGTGCATGACATGGCTTTCTTTAGCCTCCAAAATTCCTGAGGTGTCTGGCAGACTGCGCCCAGATGATGCTGGGGCTGGGTACAAATGAGCCAACTGCCTGGACTATATCCAAATTATACCCTGTAAAAGATTAAATTGACTTAGGGTACCTTTTACCTTTTATTATATTGATTCAATCTACATACAAAAAAAAAAAGTGAATCCTTAAAAAAAAAAACCCAAAGAGAAAAGCAAATTTGCCTCATAAATTAATATTTCTGTTCATTAAAATATGAATAAACTTATAAAGAATAAAAATAAGGCTGTGTTTTACAAAGAACTTCAATATCATTGGATAATAGCTTCGAGTATAAAATTTCTTACTAAAAGCACAATAGTTTCCTTATCCTCTGATACTTGCAGAAATGCTACTGGGTTAAGGACAAAGATAACATCTTAGCCTTTATTCCCAATTATGCCAGATTCTAACACATACACCATCGGGATTTATGGAAGAGTGGACATCATAACTCAAAGTTAACCAAAGGTACTAAGACATCGGCCAGGAATTCTAGGGACTGTCTCAAAATAGGGCACCCATTTACTACTTCTAGGCCGGAAAATAAAAATTATGGGTCACAAAAGCTGAGTGCTTTAAATGAAAAGTTCTAAGAACAGTGAGTGTGGTTGTGAACATTCTCTCTGCATCTTGACCATCAAGATCCACATGTATTGACTATTGCTTTGTTTGTGTTTCGGTTCAGCTTAGTGACTTTTATCCTGTCACGTAGTAAACCCATTCTAGGAATAATCTGTTGCATCCCAGACAAAATGGTTCATTCTTGCCATCCAGAGTGCTTCAAGAGCTAGCTTGAGTCCCACCATAACGTGAGGGTTGGAGATGTGGCACCATCGCTTCTCAACCCACCAGAGCACTGGGGAAAGAGCGGAGCGTCTGGAATGGGCACTACAGAGAGCCTTGGTCAAACTACAGCAACGGGGCCATGGAAGCACTCCACAGTCGTGGTCAAGGTTCACCCCAAAACTTATGTTGATGGTTCAAATGCTGCTATTGCAAATGATTCGTTCTCGTGTATCTCACTGACTGTAATTCTTTGAAACCAAGAGAAACTGTTACATGATTATTAGTAAAAGTGTGCTGCGAGATTTCTCTGTTTCAGAAATGACTGTGAGGTGAGATCCAAATATAGATTAATATTTAAAATTTTAGGAATTTGTTTCAGTAAAGACACAGTGCCATTAATCTCCCCTCACAATGCTCCCCTCAGCCCAAACACTTACGCCATCATCCTCCCGACTTTCTGAAGCAGGTCTGAGGCCTTCTTTCCTGAGAATCTTTATGAAGTGTGACCCAGAATATGATGAGTGCTGCACTACCAGGTGCCATCCAATGGAAGGCAGGGCCCTGAAAACATAACTGCGTGTTCTCCTCCCCCTTCCCCACCCAACTGGCACCGTGTGACTTCTGGCTCTGGTCCTAAGTCAAAAGGACCAAGAAAGCAAATGTTCTAAATTGACTCAAGATGCTGAGGTAGCAGCTAAAGCCACTCACAAAAGCAGATTTCCAGAAGTGCTTCCGAAAGCGGCAAGAAGGCTGGGAGGTGTGGGATTGAAGTGAGAGGGTGGTGGGCTTTTTGGGGGGGCGCGTGTTTGGGAGCAATGTGTCTTTTACTGTGATACATTTTGGTAATTTTCATATTTTCCATATGTTTAATCACATGTCGTATATATCCGTATAAATTTCAGGAATATATATAAAGAGGTGCACAGGTAGAGGAGTTTTTTTCATTTAGGAGGTGAAAATGTCAAGAAATATGGCTTGTATTCGTAGGGATCACTGTATTGTCACCATATGTGTTCCGTCTTATCTGTAATAACTGGCTACATTCTCCATATTAATTTGACTAATAAGCTAACATTGAAAATGTTCTGTCTAAATTAGAGTTACTTTATTTCAAAACTCGCTCCCTGAGTTATTTCAAAACAGAGCTTCATCGGACAGTGAGTACCCCCCGGGTAGAGGGTGTGTTATTAATTGCTGTTTCCCCTTCATTTCTGAAAGCACCCAATCTGTAACAGCACTTAAGTATTTGCTGGACCAAAAACGTCATAGTAATGTAAGGGGGCCAGATAGAAAGGTGATGTAGTGTCCATCTGAAAAATATACTGCAGGAAGGAGTGGCTAATGTTGCAGTTAGCAGAGTTATCTCAGAGTGACCTGGGCGCCCATCCTAGGTTGCCTGTATGAGGAAACATTTTGGAGAGCGGAGAAGAGAAATAGGTGCTTCTCTGCATACTCCAGGCAGAAGCCACACCTAACTCGGCTTCCCCGGACACAGGGTCTCCCTCCCCCGGGCTGGGGAGACCCTAAGGTCCCACTTGCTCAAGGCCCCTACTGCCGGGCAACTGGCATTCCCAGATAACTTGTTGGCAGCTGGTACTGCCCGGTGCCAAACCACCCATGCATCTGCCCACAGACGAGCCGGTTCTCAGGATTGCACAGTAAGTGAGAACTGAAGGGAGGGTGAGTCCCGACCTCCGAAGCCACACCCACACGGCCGTGGCCTGGCCCCACCCAGGGCCTGCTTCAGCGGCGTCACAGAGAGGTGGGGAAATGCAGGCTCCCTCATGCTTTTCACACCTCCATGTGAAGCAACCCTTTCCCCAGTAAACCCCATTCATCAACCACAACACGATACAGTATGAAATTACTCCCCAGCTCCTGCGGCATGACAAGAAGAAATACAACATAGTATGGATTTTTCACGCCAGCCACTGTTGTCTACTCATTATATGTTTAATATTTATTAAACATTTGCTATAAGCAAAGCTCTGACTAACCAGTCTTAATGCTTAGGTAAATAATTTATCATTTACTTTAGTTTATAAGTCAAAATATGATTGTGGAGACTCTGAAAGTTGTTATTTTAAAAACTTTTATTAGTACATGTTTGCAGTAAAGGAAGTTCACATCCATTTCAGGGAGTAAGCGCGTGTATACAACATAGCTTCATGTTTTAAATCAGTATTAAATTACAAATAAGAAAGCTACTATTGGAAGGGAAAGAGAGTAGGGAGTAGCTGAGTCTAGTTAAGGAAGAGCCTAGAAAGCTTTACCAAGGAAATGAATTTGAATCAAGCATTGAGAAATAAAAGGACTCCAATCAGATCAGAGCATTCAGGCGTTACAAACAATGGGAGCAGAAGCACAAGACAATTTCCAGATTGGAATCTACGTATCCATAGTTCAGGTTCTAGACTCACATTTAGTGTTAGACTGAGATGCTAATCAACCACTCATCATTCAAACAGAGGAAATAAGGGATCTGGAGTGTGGAATGAGATAAGCACAGAAGGAATGAAAGAGTGTAAGCAAGTGTGGGGCGAAAATGAAAAGCAAAGTGGGTCACGGAGAAGGAGGTCAGGTTTCTGTTCTTAGCTTACAGTTCTTATAAAATGAAGTTTTCTGGCCAGGGATTTAGCCAAGTGGTTCTGCTGCCTGCCTCGCAAGCACAAGGATCCAAGTTCAATCCCCAGTACCAAATAAATAAATAAATAAGTCGTCTTTGGACTCCTGAGACTGGTATTTTTCAATGTATTCTATCATTGCTTAACTTTCTTTGAACGTTTCCTTTTGTACATGGAATCAATTTAAGACAATACTTTTTATTTTCATGTTTTCAGAAAAACAATTTCTAGTATTTTTATAATTAAACAAGTCACCTGAAGTCTAGTTTCTGGAAGCTTATAACTAATAAATTAAATGAATTAAATCCCATGATGGTCATTACACTATTTCTTATTCATCTGTGCAATTTAGCCTTAACAGTGAAGCCTGAAGAATCTGGAAATAAATAGATCTGAGTCATTCACCTGCCACTGAAGTAATAGTTGTTCTAAGAATTTTGTAATTAAGGGCAGTAATGTACCCCAGCATATGTAAGTCTTCTTATTTGTAAAATAGCAATACAAATGATAATTTAAAAGGATTTAAATAAGAATAGAATATTGTTTGCGCACAAAATAAAATTTTATGCATAATAAGCGCTCCAAATACAGCTGCCACATTATTATAACCATTATATTCAAATGTCCTACAGTAGACAGAATAATGGCGCCCCAAAGAGATCCACATTCTAACCCCCAAACCTACAAATGCAACTTTACTTGGCAAAGAGAACTGTGATGGATATTGAGAAAAATACCTCCGTATTACCCAGCTGGGCCCAGGGTAGTCACATGGGTCTTCTTAACAGGGACAGTTGGTAGGAAGAGACGTGGCAATGGAAGGAAGAGATCGGAGTGATGCAGGAACTCGGCCACAAAGCAGGGACTCGGGAGGGCTCAGGAAGCTGGAAATGGCAAGAACTGGAGTTTGCCTCAGAGCCACAGGAAGGAAGTAGCCCTGCAAACAACTTGATTTTAACCCAGTGACACTGACTTTAGACTTTCTAACATCTAGAACTATAAGATAAAAATATCCAGGCTAATTTAAAGCACTAGGGTTTTGCTGATTTGTCACAAAAGTCATAGAAAACTAATATCTCCCTACCTCAACCCCATAGCACACACTGTGTCTTACTCTGAATGAGCTCTTAAAATGTTTGTCAGAGATGAGTCAGACATTGATAACCAGTGCTGTTGAAGCAAACTAAGCATTCAAATATCTAAAATATAATCTGAGCGTTAGCACTTCCTGTAGAATGGGTGGTCATTTTCTCACTCGTGAAGATGGAGCTGAGAGCTTTCCTATCTCATCAGATAGGGACAAGGCGAAGGTGGTAATTACTGGCTATAAGGTATTTAGACTGTCCATTATGCTTTCGTTTGCTTTCACCTGTAATTTTACTGTGTGTCACTTTTTCATATGCTTGTTCCTTGTATTTTTGGGAATTGAGTGCCTTAAGAAATCAAAGGAAGCACGGATTATTTACACAGAGAAAAGAGATAATATCTTGAATAATCACTGTAAAGATATTCAAAACAATAAAACTATTTGGCTTAAAAATCTTCATGACCCCAACATACATTATAGAAGTAAGTTTATGGGCCAGGGATTTAGCTCAGTGGTTCTGCCGCCTGCCTCGCAAGCGCAAGAACCTGAGTTTGACCCCCCCGTACCAAAAAACAAAAACAACAAGAAGTAAATTTATTCGATGCACTTTCACACATTCCTTAAATGATAAGCAACAGTATTTTTAAAAAGGAAAACATGCCCTCAAAGATTTCTAGACCTCTGTTTTCAAAGAGGAAATAACCTAGACCTTCCTCCATAGCTTCCCCCATCATATACCTTTAGACATTTTGTGCTGCATTATTTTATTCTGTAAGTTATTAGATACTGACTAACCATAATGCATTAGGCTCCAATAGTTTACTTTGATTGTTTTTCTCTCATGCAGAGACTTCCCTTTTCATCTCTGAACAAGGGTACAAAACAATAATATGTTGATAATATATGCATCAATTCACTCAGCAAAAATATTGTACGTATACAGTATGTACCAGGCACTGCACTACATCCTTTATGATCATATTATTTAATCACAAAAGTAACATAAACTCATTATAAGTTACGCAAACAATATGTTAGTACAAAAAGTATAAATTCAGGGGATCAAAATGGCAAACTAGCAATCGGCAACAAAATTCAGCCTTTCTGAGACTCAGAATCCAGACACCTGAAAAAAAACAACTTGGTGAAGAGAAAAAAAGAAGTAAAGAAGTTCTCTACGAATATGGGAAGAAACCCCAGGAAAAGAAACTACAGAGAAGTCGGAGGAACAGATCACAATGTGAAGAAAAGACAAAGCCATCTGGCAGCTCATTATAATTCCTGAGTAGGGCGACCTGTCTCAGCAGACAAAGGATTAACTCTCAGGGTTGGGAACTCTCGGAGAAACAGTGGACCAGACCAATAGCCCTAGCCCCAGTAAAAGCTCATAACTATTGTAAAGTGCAAAAACAGCATGTTTTTACTCCAAGTGAGACCTTCCACACTGCAAGCAGCAGTTGGAGAAGGAGTCCAGCACAGCACCCGCCATATTGCCAGAGGGTGTGTAATCAGGCAGCATTTCAGGAAGGGGTCAATTATTTAAAAGACTTAGAAGGGGAAAGGTAATAAGGGAAAAGAAAAAAAAATATGAGAAAATGAAAAAATGGAAATAAAGTGTTTGTAAATGGGGAGGAGAGGAGGGGGTGAAGGGAGGGCAGGGACAAGGTGAAAAAATGAGAACTAAGACCTGTCAGGTAAAGGTACAGGATCCCAGTAATGAATGTAACTGTACTGTATACCTAAAATGTACCAATAAACTCAATTAAAAAAATAATAAGACTTAGACACAGAACGATTAACGAATAACTTCAATTCAGGGTTTCCAGTGTAATGGTCCCACAATAACTAGGTGAGAGACAGGCATAACAGAAAGACACGGCGGATAGACAATCGCAGAAATGGTGCAGACTAGACTTAGCTCAGACCTGAGAAGGAAAGACATAGGGCAACCCTTCATGGTGAGAACCCAAGTCCAACTTGTGTGGCTCTTAGAAGTGGCTGGATCTAAAAGTACTAACATTAAATACTGCTGCTTGCTTCAACACTTGCTCTTGTGTCTACATCCAACACAGAGAAGAGGCCTGATTGCTTTCCCCATCCACCAGTGTGACCAAGGACGTGCCGCAGCAGTTGCTAAGCTGGAGTGAAAGAACACAGGGCCCCTGGACCATGAGGGCAGACCCAAAGCCCCAAGGCTGGGCTGAGAAAATTGTGAAGTGCTAGAATGCAGAACTGCAAATCCTGGAAAGACATTGCTCTTTCAAAATTATAGAAAAAAAATTTCTCTCTTTTTCAGTCTCACTTTTTTCTCTGGTTTTTTTTTTTTTCCTCTCGTCTTTACTATTTTGTTTTTTGTTTGTTTTGTTTTGTTTTTTTGAGGGGAGAGTAAGTGGGTTGGAAATTTTCTATTTTTTCTATTTCTTTCTTTCTTTTTTTATTCATTGCTTTTTCTTTTTCCCCCCTTTATCTTTTATTTTTGTTCTTTTCTGTAACCTTTATCTAATTCTATTGATTTCACTTTACTTCTTAACAAGATAACATCTCACTTTTCTCTCCTCTTTCTCATGTTCCATTGCTTAATTTTTCAAAACATTCCTCTTTCATTCCCCTTTCTGCTTTTACTAGCATAACCATTAAGTTTTATTAATCTTTAGATACCTAGTTAAATCTGCTTATATTGCTTAATTCTTTTCTATTGTCAGTAGACGTATACCTGTCATATTTATTAGGTATTTACTGCTTGTCTTAGTGTTTGTACTATAAAAATAGATGTGTTTTCTATTGTCAAGGGTGATATATTATTGGTTCTTATGGTATGTCAATATTCAGTTTATCTTTGATACTCTTGTTGCTGATGATGTACTTGCTATTGCCAGGGTGGCATAGTTATTGCTAGGAGTAGGTTTTTTCAGTATGCCAATATGTGGATTACCTTCATGTCATTAACAATATTACAGATAATTATTAATACGAGATACATATATCTCCATAACTTTTTCTCAGTAACTATAAATTTTTTATCCAAATATCAGATTTTATGTCATTAACACAGATTGACCTCATTCTTTTAAATAACTCTATTACATTCCACACCAAATATATAGATAGCAATTTAAATATGTTTATTGCACTGAATATTTGGTATTGAAATTATATATAACAGTATCTATAGTATTGAAGGATATATTTAATAGTATATTATACCACATAGAAGCAAAAATGTAGGAACTGTGGACAGAGACTTGAAATGTCTGTAGACTGAGTAAGCAATAGAGATATTTAATGTAAGTCACCAATCCATTAACAAGATGTTGCCAATGTGTCCAAAATGGATATTTTTTTCCCCAAGAAGCTACTCATTCCATTTACATGGCTATTTTTATCTGCAGAATAGGCAATTACCTACTAAAGAGATTAGAAGTCATCGGTGTATTATGAATCATTCATACATTAAAGCACCATGATGGGGTATAACATCCATCAGGCAGGAGTGTTATAATCAAACATCTATACTGGTTTCGTATAATAGTGTAAGGAAAGAACTTCCTGATCATAGTAAGTCCTTTTCCAAATTGCCTCTGTAACTTTTGTTTCATCTCAGACCTCTGCTATAACAAAGTTCTGCAATAGGTATGTGAATGTTCATATACAGTATTCAGGCACTTTTCTCAGATACTAGTTGATATTTATCTCACTAAATTAAAGAAATGCACAGAGAGACACCTTGTCCAGCATCCCACCATCAAATCTCAAAGAAATAAGTAGGTGGAGAAGATAGCACTCCGTAGCAGGGATTCCCTCAAGCAGACTTGATGTGCTAGGTCACCTTATTTCCTTTTGAAAGATGTGATTGCCACACGCTTCAACTACCTCTCTGAAGATTTGGATAAAGCATTTTAACATAAACAAACCCATGCTTTAACTATTACCCTTTCTACTTTGGTGCCTTGACTCACTTTTGCAGAAGTTTCTGCAGTGCAGCTGAGCCAAGGTGAGTTTGGGTCAGTGTAGCTGTGGTTCTGGTACTTGTATCAGTGATGATTCATGCTGAAGGACTGTTAGCTCTGGGAGCATTACTAAGTTTATTGATTTGAGACATTTCGGTGAAATGCTTTGGTAGAGTAAATCCTAGAGGAGCTTTCTAGATTGCAAAGTTGGTACTATTTCTAAAGAAAGCCATAATACTACAATACTTTCACAATTGTTGAGTTTGTTACCAGGCATTTCTAATTACACTTGCATACCAAAAAGAGCCCTGTAAAATTTAATTAAAAGGACATACTCACATTACCTAATATGTTAATATTGCAAATATATAAGTAAAGCTTGACAAATGAAAAAATATATTACCATACAAAGAACTTTTCTAGGGCTGGGATTTAGTTCAGGGGTGCTGCGCTGCCTCACAAGCAGAAAGTCCTGAGTTCATTCCCCAGTACCAAAAAAAAACCAAAAAACAAAAAACAAACTTTTCTGTGTTTGTAATGTTCTTAGTGAAATTCTTTATTAATGAATTATGTATATCACGCATGACTCAAACTAGCTATAGAAGTGTCCTTTTACCTGTACAATATCTTCACTCATTATTTATTAACAAAATATATAATTTTTATATACTCTGTTTTTCAAAGCTATGAAACTTTTATTCACATGTGGCACAGATTTCCTATTTATTCTAAAAAGTGAATTAATATATTTTAAAGGCCTGTTTGGTGATTAAATGAAATTAAACTTCTTTTAAAAGGACAGGAGCAATATTGAAATGTATGTTATTTTGAAGAAAAGAGTACCCTATTAAAGATGACTCTGCAGTTATCTCATTTGTAAAATAAGAAAATGACATTTCATAATACATAGCTTCCTGACATTAAAGGCTTTATGCAAATCCTTAGTCCTTGGAATCTTTCATTTACATTTCGACACATTGCACTGGTTGACATTTAAAGTCTCTACAAGCTCATGTGGTATTTTCAGCCTGACTATCATTGCTCAGAGGCCTCACAGCAGATTTTCCTCAGGAACAAAACCCACTGACCCGACTAACACCACCAAAAGAATATGAACTCATTAAATCTAAGTAGACCTAATAACCAAATCAGTAATCCCTTAAACTATTTTTCTTCCCAGAAAACTTTTGTTCATAATGATTTAGCTTTGACAAAAGGTCATCCAGAATTATTTTCAACTGGGCTATTTCAAAGAAACCTAGTCTAAATTAAAGCTGTCTAAACCAATGTTTAATTCCTCCCGCTTTGAAATCGGATAAATTTTAAGTCTTTTTTTCTTGTGATTAAGGAAGAAAACTGTTAAGGATGGCCTTATTAACTTTCAAAATTCCTCTTTACTCTCCTACAATTTATCCACTCTGTGTTATCTTCTGAAGTTTCTTTCTGTACTTGACCATTTTTCCACTCCACATGACTTCAGTTACTACAGTCAGCCCTGTTTTATTTCCCTTTCTTATTTTGTGCACATTTTGTTTTGTCTCCTGTTCATTTAAAACATGTATTTTAAAATCCTACTCCCCCTTAGATCCTCAGATTCCAGGTACTCACACTTAGGTTTTCCTAACCCACTGTCATCCTCCAATTAAGTATCTCAAAAATCTTTATCATAACTAACCAGGAAGTGATACATAATAAAAATAATAGCAATTAATACACACTATGACCTTAAAACGTATCAGATTCTCTAATAAGTGCTTTGCATTCCATTTTTATGCTAGGTGAATGACAAGGTAGATAACTGGTATAAGTATCAAAGAGATGAACAGGCTGAGTAGTGAGTAGATTATAGATATGCATAGAATTTTCAGTATTTTCTCATTAGTGTGCTCCAGAAACAATCATTCCTCACCTATATTTGCTGAGATTTCATTGTTATTCTGTAAGTCTGAATCAACCTTCCTATTGTGCAAACTTTTTATGCCTATCTATTAGAATGCAGTTGTGATACACATGTGAATTTTGAGAACTAGCTAGTGAAATGTAGTTTTTAGTTTCTGAAAGGTAGGAAGAAGAGGGTGTTTTTTCTACCTATTTTCAAAAGCTCCAGCCTATTGTGTGTATTTACAAACATACTCTTAAATCCTAACCAGGAAGAAGTACCCTGGTTCCCTAGACCTGGACAACAATCCAGTTCCAGTAACTAGGGGCTGTGAGGAAATGAAACAGCAGCAACAATTGGAAATACATTACATATGGTTTCTAGTTTTCAAAAAATGGGAATAGCATCTCTAATATAAGCCACTTACTGGTGGATCTAAATTGATCACTACTTTCTCCATAACTTAATGTCTGCACCTTAAGTGACTGGATAAATATCATCCCCAGCTTCCTCATTTAATGTTATAACTTCATGAAGTAACTGAGTTACTAACCCCTAATGCCCAAATCGATTTGTTGGCCATCGTCATACATTTTCCAAGAGCAAACATGAAAAATGAGCTTCTAAAGTAATAATGTAAAAGAATATTTATAATTACTCCATTTCTCAAATCCTTTTCCTATATGTATGGACTAAAATTACATTTTCAAAGGTCTTATTTTATTTCCTCCACAAGTGATAAAAGATGAGTAGAACTGATAAAATAATTAAAGAATATGACAAGGATATGATCTTTTGGAACAGGCATATTAAAATGACTTTTAAAACAGCTTAGCATGAAACAACTAGTGTTATTATCTCATCAATGATCTGCACACCAGACCTTTGGCATTTTTCCAATAGTAACGGCTCTCAACTGAGGGATGATTTTGTGTCTCTGGAGACATTTGGCAATGTCTGAAGACCTTTTTGGTTGCCGCTACAATAAAGCCTTCAGTAGGTAGAGAACAAGAGAACAAAAAAGTTGCTAACTATCCTACAATGCACAACACAGTTCCCAACCACTAAGAATTGCCTGGCCCAAGTATCAGTGGCATCAAAGCTGACAAAGTCTGCTATTGGGGGAAGTTCCTGGTACACATTGAGTTAGATCCTAGAGTTATAAAATATGCTGGGAAATTAATCCAGTGAATAGATAGTGAGAAGATCGTGTTTTTCTACTTCTGTCCTACAAGAAGGTAACGAAGAGAGGACGGCGAAAGGGAGAAGACATTGCTATAAGCACGTTTATCGAAGTAAATGTGCATTAGCACCCAGGAAAAAGGTGGGAAGATAGGAAAGCGATGGTTTAGAGCACGGGCTTTGCAGGCAGCATCCTGTGTTCATAGTCTAGCTGTTCCGTGGCCTTTGTGCACCTCAGTCCCTCATCTGCCGATAGAAATGATAATGATATGCATCTCATAGGGTGGTTGTGCAATTAAAACAAGTTAATTTAAGTGAAGCGTCTTACATGTGTTTGCTTTATGAATATTATTCTCATTATGACTGTCATCATCATTTTATAGATCAGAATACTGAGTCTTTGAGAGACACAGCACATAAATTATAGGGACAGGTGTCTATATAACCATCTCACTGCAGGCTATGAAACAGACTGGTGTTAGCTTTTAAATGACTTTTTTCTCATAAGCATTTTTAAATGGTTACTATGAGGCATATGTAGTACAATGCATATAATTACAAATAAGTAAAAGAAAAATTACAAAATTAAAATCATTCTGAACCCCATCACAATGGCAAGAAGTTACCCTTTTGGAATACATTCATCCAGATGTTATCATGGAAATGTTTATACATCAATCATTGATGATTTAAAATTAAAATGACTACATTATAATCTGTTATGTAGTAATCCATGGTGTTTACTGAGGTTCAGGTATACTTTTAAAATACGTGACAAAGACCCCTATATGAATCCCTGTGTGTGCCTTATCTTTAAGGTAAATTCATCAGAGTAAAACCACTAGGTAAGATTGTGCACACTTGTTGGTTGTTTCTGACACATATTACACACTAGTTTTAAGTGAGCCATATTCATTAACTTCTTAGACTAGAAGTGGATCTCTAACTTCATACCATAATATGAAGTCTTGCAATTTTTCCAATTTTATGATTTTAAGAAATCTTTTAGTACAGATATCAGCTTAATAAACGTAATTATAATTATAAGAACTAGTAAAGAATTTATGGTGTGGTGAGTAGTTGACAGTACATTCTAAGTAAATGAATCAATGATTATGTTTGCTCCATTATTCAGGAATGTGGTGTGCAACTAGCCAAAGTGATAAGACCTACCTTATAGTTATATTCTGTGTAGGATCAACGTATCTACACACCTCTAGTATGTTTTGTCAAATGGTACATTGTATTGTTTAGAGCAGTGATTCTCAGTCTTAGTAGACCTTCAGATCATTCATATGAAAATCTTGAGAAATACAACAGATTGGGCACAGATTTTTAAAAGTTCCCTGGATGATGCTACCATGCAGCAAAGTTCTTATACTACCCAGGCTTTGCACTAGACTGGACCATTAATTAGTATCTCTAAAGGTAGGAATAAGCAAGCATTTCCTGTAGCTCCACAAGAGAATCCCATGTGCAGACAAGATTAAGAACCCCTTAAAGAAATTTTAAGGTCATTTATTTAACCCATTCATTTTATCGATGGACATAAGTAAGGCCCAATTGCTCATAGTCTTGTCCACAATTAAATGGTCAATCTTATTCTGTTAGAAGGCAGTCCACATTTAGCACAGGATTCAAAATTCAAAAGGAACCATTTTAAAAGACAAAAACATATTTCTAACAAAAATACATGAAAACAGGGTATCTGAATCTTCTAGAAGACCTAACCAATCACACATTTATTTATTGCCTCCAAACTCTGGTCAAATTATTTCTGGAGTCATCTGGGCATATCTGGCACCTTAAGTGATGATGAAAGCCCTGTGAATTAAATCTAGGTCGGCCTTAAGACTATGCATGCTACACTCCTAAGGGGCCCTAGGCCCCAGCTATTGGTCCATCAATATCTTACTGGCTAGAGTATAACAGAATGAAAACATTAGGAAGAGAGAAGATACATCTTTAGAGGATTGTGCTAAGTTTCCTGTGTGGAAAAATCAAAGGACTTGCAACTAATTGTGTGCAAAAGTCTTTGGCAGTGATGCCAACAAAAGCATGGATAGTGTGTCTGCTCAAAGCAAAATACACCAAATTATGTATTCAGCAAATCCTTATTATCAGAACCTGAGTTCTGTGAGTTATTTCCTTTTTAGTTATGCTTCAGGAGGCCCTTCCTGTGAACATAATGTCTAGCCTGTTAAACACAGAGCTGCCAAGACAGAGCCACAGGTGGCCATGACTTGGCAAGTGATAAAACGCCAGCTATACTAACACAGTAAAAAAAAAAATGGACAGGATTTTCCATCTGGTTTTCAATACATATAGAAAGCACAAAAATTTTTCTTGGGGAAAAGAGATTTACAATAAAACATAAGCCCAAAATATTTCCCTGCTCATAATTAAGATCTGGGAATTTTTTAATGCCAAGAAATGATTTAAAATTCTTTATATAGACAATATTTTTGCTGAATAACAAATGGCTATATCCCTTTTCCTTTTATGCTGCTAAGGACTCATCAGTGATATTTATATTCTAACTTTAGGCAAATGACATACAGAATATGTGTGTTTTTCAAGTATATGGCTAAACTTCCCCTTCTGTTTCACTCTCAGCCATAATATGCAACTAATGGAATGCTCACAAGATATTATTAACCCGACAGTACCAATTTTTGCACTCATGCTCTCCTAAACAAATGTTCTTTGATTTCTTTATCAATCAGTCTGACTCTTCCTCCACTCCTAGGATCCTCATGTAAACCCAAACCTTATTGCTGCCACCTTCTGATTTTCACCCTACATTATGTTCAGTACATAAACACGCATCAACACTGAGTTCATCTCCTATAAATCATTCAAGTGAAATATAATATGAATATATATATATATATATATATATTTATGCATGAGTAACATACTTAATGAAGACCATGCAAGCAACCTCTTAGCACCTGTATCTGGAGGTCTATTTGATACCCCTGCTCCCTAGGATTATAAATTCCAGCTTCCAAAATGCAATATTTGAGAACTAAGACCAATGTAAGAGAAGCTATTATTATATATCTAACCCAATGGAAAAATTTCAGAGCTCTATTTTCTTCAACCATAAAGAAAAAAGAAAAAATGTATAGGATATTATCTCAAATTGTCAAATTCAAGCAAGCTAATGATCACAAAGGCGCTTTTAAAAGGCACATAAATGACATGCTTGTGTCATAAAAAAAGAATTTTTACATTTTAAAAGTAAATGACCTTATAGCCAGGTGTTGTGGCACATGCCTATAATCCCAGCACTCAGGAGGCTGAGGCAGGAGGCCGAGGGAAGAAGACTGCCATGAATTCAAGGCCAGGCTGGACTATATAATGAGCTGAAGGCCAGCCTGAACTGCATAGTCAGCCTTTCTCAAAAAAAAAAAAAAAAAAAACCCTAAAAAATTACCTTATAGTTTAAAGAAAACAGAATAAGCTAGTCTAATGTACACTTAAATTTAAAAATTCATTCTAATTCTCAGGCTGATGGTCATTCGTTTTTCTCAAATACATTTAGTGGTGGGAACTCTTCATATCTGAAAGCAACACATTCCCATTTTAATGCGCATTTCACCGTGATAGTAAAAGTGATGTACCATCTCTGATATAGTGTATAAGTTGACAAAATTTAACCACAAAGACATACAGAAAGCAAAACAAAGAAATTGTTTCCTTGTTTTTCTTTATTTTAACAAAAGAAGATCAATTTGATTATGTCCATGACTCCTATATAAAACAATAAAACTAGTAAAAGTCAGACTACATTTTCTGTTCTAATACTTTGACTCTGTACTCTGAGATATAAGAAGATCCATCTTGATGTTATTTCTGTATTCAGCAAATCTAGATTTCACTAAACAATAGAAAGAAAAATGACAAGAATACTAAGAGATTGTTTTAATTACTTTCTTGTTTCTAGGATAAAATACCTGCCACCCACAAGTCAAAGGAAGAAAACTTTACTTTAGCTTGCAATTTGTATAAGATTCAGCCCATACTTAGCTGCTTCCAAGACAGGGCTATCTGGCAACAAAGAAACAGTCCACAGCATGGCAAGCAAGCAGCAGCAAGGCTTCTTTCTTCATTCCCCTTTTATTCTGTCCAGGCTGCAAGCCTGTGATACCCACACCCAGGGTGGGCCTTCCCTCTTCAGGAAATCCATCATCCACACTCAGAACCACACTAATCCAATCAGTGGACTAATCTGGTACACACCCATAATCTACTATCACACACCCAATCCAGTATCATACACCATGATCCCGTCACTCCCAAAAGCCCTACCTATAAGCACATACGGCTTTGAGGGAATATCTAGATATAAGCAATAACAGATAATCATATCAGGGATCATAACTAAGGACAAAAAGAAATTTTGAGTGATTATGACTATCAAAGATTATAGCAAATAGCATATAAAACTGTGTTCAACATACCAATCCTCAAAGAAATGCAAGTTAAGATTTAGTTTATAAAAATTAATTGATTTATTTTTAGCTTGGCACAGTGGCAGTATCATAACTAATAAGATTTATCGAAGGCATGATTATTGCTAATTGTATATTTTTAATCTGTGCACAGAAAAAACTACCAGTAGAGGCATAAAGCTTTAAAATAATACATTCTAAAATATAATTCATCTAGTTAGGAAGAGTTGCCAAGAATTTAATTTGAATTAATTACTGTGTTTGCAGAAGGGATATTCTATAAGTATATGTCTTGGCAAAAAGGAAGTATACTTAGCTCTTCTAAATGCCCCTATGTTTGCTTAAAATAAGAGCTTATGAAAATGAGTTGGAATGTTTCTCGTTGATGAAGCACTCTTCAAAAATAAATACATTTTAATAGCAGTTATTTTATTTACTAAGTCATATTAAGTATGACCTGGGCCAAAAAACAAATTTAATTGAGAAGGAGTGGCCTTTCAATTTGCGAAATTCTAAGGCAAGCTTTATTTAAAATGAATTGTACCCCACAATTCCCTTGAAAAATGTACCTTATATAATGAAAGCAGCTACTCAGAAAAGCACTTTAAGAGTATATGCCTGAGTACCATGAACTTTGAAGTCACAGCGATGGAACATGTTCTTGAGAGTTTTACTAATTCCCTGAGCCAGCTCCTCTTGGTGGGGGTTGAGAGGTCAGCCTGCTTACCAGCTCTCCTCTCTTCAAATGTAGAACTGCAGAGCCTGGGGTGGGCGTGGGGGGAAATCCTAGCAGTACCAGGATTGCACTCATCCTTTCACTTAGGCAAAACTGTTCCAACAGCCTCTGTCTCCTCTAGAGGGAAGTACTGAAAATAAAAATAATCGTACTTTTCTGTTGTCAATCAGGGAAGAACAAAAGAAAAACAGAGAAGACTGCAGAGAACAGCTAAGATGTTAAAATTCATCAGAGTCGAGGTAGAGAGACTGAAAAACTCTGATCCCTTCCAAGAAATATCTTTCAATTGAACAAAAAGAAAAAGTTATTTGAGCCAGGGATTTAGCTCAGTGGTTCCGCTGCCTGCCTTGTTCAATCCCTGGTACAAAAAAAAAAAAAAAAAAAAAAAAAAAAAAGTTACTGGGTAGAAGAAAAAGAACTTTTATTATGACACCTTGATTTTACCTGGTAGAGCACATGAGGAAAAGGACAGCATTTCCGAGAAAGGTGCAAAAACCACGCTTCATGGGCGAGTCATGTTACACACTTAGCAAGCTCAGCCTCCACAGAGCTCCATTCACCCTGCGACACTGTCAACTTTCAGAGCTTTGATTCTGTGATGCTCATGCCTGCCTCTGCCCTTCTCTGTAATCTTTGCTCTCCACATATCCACCAAATGCTTGGGGTGGTTTGGGTTTTTAACGTTAGACAAGCAAAATGCTCAATCGTTCTGGCACCAGAGAATTTTCTGTGCAAGGTAGGAGGGACACAGTGCTTTGGAGATGACTCAAACTCATTACATTGACTGTGCACCTTATTCCATTATTACTACATTGTAATATATAATGAAATAATTGTTGCTTATGTCCATTCTATCCGAAAATCTCACTCTAATTGCCTGGTTTCCAACAAATCATGGGCCAGTCCCAGTCTGTGTTCTGTGATTTAGGGACCCTTGTACCCTAAGATACAGGGAAAAATCTCTTATTTAGAGTTTAATCTAAATTTTTTGTTGTTATTCAATCAACATGTATTAATACTTATTCTTCTACTATATGTAAAATACTCTGACAGATCCAAGAAAAAAGGACATAAAGGGAAATAAAAGATTATTTGACTATGGAAATCAATATGGAGATACCGCAAAGAGCTTGGACTGGAGATTCCATTTGGCCCAGCCATCCCTCTGCTGGGTATCTTTCCAAAAGAACTAAAAGAATCATATCACAGAGAAGTATGCGCACCCATGTTTATAGCGGCACAGTTTGTAATAGCTAAATCTTGGAAACAGCCTATTTGGCCATCCCTTGGAAACTGGATAAAGAAGACGTGGTTTTTCCTATAAAATGGAATATTACTCAGCCATAAAGAACGAGAAAATAGATTCATTCATAGTAAAATGGATACACATTGAAGATATACTCCTAAGTGAAATAAATAAGGCACACATGTGTAAATACCGAATAGTTTCCCTGGTGTGAATAATCTGCAACAATGCATAAGATCCTAATAAGATTACTGACATTTAGAAATGGGAAGAAAGGAGATAAAGGTGTAGGGAAGGTGGGATGGGTAGGGGAAGGGTAATAAGGGAAAAGAAAAAAATGTGAGATAATGAAAAGATGAAAATAAAGTGTTTGTAGATGGGGAGGGGAGGAGCGGGTGAAGGGAGGGCGGGCTCAAGGGGAAAAAATGAGATCCAAGACCTGTCATGTAGAGGTACAAGATCCCAACAATGAATGTAACTGTACTGTATACCTAGATTGTACCAATAAACTCAAAGCTGAAAAAAAAAGATTATTTGAAAGAAAAGTAATAGAGGAAAGACCAAAGGAAATTTTGAGAGAATGTGGTATGATGGTTAATTTTATATGGCAATCTGAAAATGAGGTTCCCAGATATTTGGTCAACCATTATTCTAGGTATTTTTGTAAGGATGTCTTGGGATAGGATTAAAATTTAAATCTATACACTGAGTAAAGGGAGTTACTATATTCACATTCAGTTAGATGAAAGTCTTAATGAAACAACATGCTGACCTTCCCCAAAGTAAGAGAGAATCCTCCTGATAAAGAAATCTATCTCATTGTTTCTGTCTCCTTAGAGAAACCTCTCAATACAGTTTATTTTAAAGAGTTTAAAACTTTTGGAGGATATAGGGCTGGTAAGAATTTTGGAAACAGATTAATGAAGGGGGTAAATGATAGGAAAGAATATCCTAAACCCATCATATCTAGAACAATTCAATTTTACTGTTCAATAGGAAATCATTGCACCATAAGACAATGAAGATAATTCTAATATCTGGCCTGTAATACAGGATTTGGGAGCTTTAAAGGATAAACTCGAAAGTCAGCGAAACTTTGTGAAGTTTGGAAAAGATAGTTCCTTGTAATGTTAACACCTCAAATTATGTTCTGGATTCTAAAAAAGAGAAAACATTTTATAAAAGAAGAGTAATGGTTGTCTAAATTTGGTGCTACTTTTTTAAAATCACAGACTCAATTATTTTCCCATGAAAATAACTATGAATTCACCATAAAAATTTGTGTATTTTAAAAATCACAAATGTACTCATTTTTCCATTAAGAAATTCAACAATATTAATTAGCCACCTGTTAAGAATGTCTTTTCCCGCTGGAGATAGAGATGAACAGATGAATAAAATACAGTCCTGCTCTTGGGGAAGGGCTGGAAAATGCCATCCAGCAATCATTACAGAGGCCCAGTGATGTCTGTATTAGGTGTGGGCATAGAGAATGACAGAGGCTCAAACTAGTGAAGGCCAAAACCTACCAAGGGAGGGTAGAATGAGAGCCATCATGAAAGGCTTCAGTAAAGGCGGAAACTAAAATGAGTTTTATAGGGAAGGTTGGAGGGGTGAAGGAAAGGCTGGGAATGGGGAAACAATAAGAACCAAGATACATCCTGTAAAGGTACAAGATCCCAGTGATGAATGTAACTGTACTGTATACCTAAAGTGTACCAATAAACTCAATGAGGAAAAATAAATAAGTAAAATGAGTTTTAAAGGATAACAACATATGTCAAGGAGACAGGAGCTTTGGAGAACATAGTATCAAGGCTGATAGCTCGTGAGTGGCACTCTGAGTGGATTAGAACGCAGGGGGTGCAGGTGAAGAGTTGACAGAAGCCAGATGTAGTGACATGTGCCTGTAACCCCAGCACTCTGAGAGGCTTGACGGAGGAAAACAGTAAATTCCAGCCCCGCCTGGGCAATTTAGTGAGACTGACTAAAAATAAAAAGTGCAAAAAAGGGTTGAAAATGTAGCTCAGTGTGAAGGCTTTGGGTTCAACCCTCAGTACTTGGAGAGAGAGCCAGGGAAAGGGGAGGGGATTGTCAGCAGAAATTAAAAGCTGGTTATGAGCTGCATTAGGGAGACATCAGCCAGAAGATGCAGTGTTACAGTGGAATGCAGGGTAAGCATAGTTAAAGAGAGGAAATGAAATCTAGGTTGATGGCCAGTTTTCTGTCTTGGCAACAGTAAAGGCATTACATGAGGAGGAGGAAGGAGCATCCGGGGGAAAATGCTAATGAGTTCCATTCTGGACAGGCTGGGTTGATATGTTTGTGAGACACATAGATGGAGAAGTCCAGGATACAAGGAACGTACGAGTCAGGAGTTTGGTACCCATATATGGGCCTGAGATACAGATTTGGCATTTTTCATTCTCCTGATGTGACAAAAGACCTAAAAAATATTAACGATGATTGCTTTGAGCAGGTGGGGTATTAA
Organism: Fukomys damarensis; assembly: GCF_012274545.1. Taxonomy (NCBI): domain Eukaryota; kingdom Metazoa; phylum Chordata; class Mammalia; order Rodentia; family Bathyergidae; genus Fukomys; species Fukomys damarensis. Next base: position 16,232,902 of record NW_022900916.1, on the reverse strand, counting down.
TATTTTCTTCTTTTTAATCTTTTCTGTTTTCAAAGTTTCTGTAGGCTTGTATTTTATAAGATTTTTAAGTATATATTTTAAAAGACAAATCAACAATTAAATATTCGTTGCTACAATATAAACTTTTAAGAGAGTCTACTCTCCAAATGAGAAATTGAGCGATTCATTTGAAAAAGTAAACTGTTTTCTATACAGTTCTAGGCCCTCATCTTAATTACTTTCTCATTGCTGAGACACATTACCTGACACACACAACTTACAGGAGGGAAGGTTTACTTTGGCTCACAGTTTGTAAAGGTTTCCGTCCATAGTCAGCTGGCTCCAAGGCAAGGCAGCACAGCAGAGGGATGCGGCTGAGAATTAATTTTGCTCATGGTGCGGAGACCGGAAGCAGAGAGAGATTAAGGGAGAAATGAGGGAGACAGACCCTTCCAGGCCACGTCCCGGTGACCACCTCCTCCCAGGGCTGCACCTCCCAACCTCATATTCAGCTCTACACTCATCCATGGGCTAATCCACTGCTGAGTGCCACACCCCCACGATCCAGTCACCTCCCAAATTCCCACTTATGACTGCATGAGCTTTCAGGGAACATCCAGACACAAATCATGAAAACCCTCCACACAGATTGTTGCATTTAGTTCATAAGGCATTTCCATGGACGAGGTATTATCCTAAGAAGTATTTCACAAGTACAGAAAGAGTATGGTGAAATTTAAGGCATCTAAGCTCGTTCATCTTTCACAGGGCAGAGCTGGAGCCAAGCTTCGTGCCGCTCCTCACTTGGTGTTCGGGTGACTGAGTAAAAAGAAACGAGCAGATTAGGGCTTTTTTTATTATTTTTTTTTTTTAACAGTCGGCAGATCACCAAAAGCGTAGCTTCCCTTATTGCTTCTCCTAGCATATGACTTTAGCATGATAGATTGATAATCTTTCAAATGTTTGAACCAATACATACTTCCCGATTGACTGATTTATTACACCAGAGAAGTTTTCTTTTAATAAATGATTAGTAAATCAACCCAAACACTCTGTTGGCGCTACCTCAAACACTGCAAATGGCTCTCATTAGTAACCATACTGATTATGTGCATGCATGTACTCCTGGTTTACACATGATATTCCTGTTCCAATGTGCAGTAATCTGGGTATATCTGACACAGCATGCTCTCACTTTATGTTTGAGCACCATCTTCGATCACCATAAGGAGAGGCTGTGCCACTGATTTTTTTGTTTTGTTAATGAAGGAAAAGTTCTTCAGTATTAAACACTATCAAACACTTACATAGCATATGCTATGTCAGGCGCCAGTGAAAGCACTTTACTGAAAATAGCTCATGTATATTGACAATGGATTTATGAGGTATTGTGGTGGCCTCTGTCCTACAGTTAGAATTCCTAAAGCATTAAGAAACATCAAGGTCACAGAGCTAGGGAGCAGCAGTGCAGATGCAGAACCCAGACTCCAGGGGTCACTTAGCTGCTGCATGACACAGCCCTTCACAGGAAGGGTCTGCAGCTTTCATTGCTCAGCCTTCTACTTGCACAGTTAGCTGCATTTGTCTCAGGATATATTGGCATGCAGTGATGGAATTTCTCCAAGACACAGAATAAGAGTTGGGAGTGGGCTAGAATTCTGAGTCACTAGTGTGTGCAGTTCAAATGTGGAGAAGTCATATTCCCAGGGATCGTTTGGTTCTCCTCCGTGTAAATACGGACACTGAAGCCTTGGGTGAACATCAGGGCCCATCTTCTACCCTGGTACAGCTAAAATTCTCACTGCCACCTGGAGAACAGTGCGAATGCTGGCAGAACTGAACCTGACTGGCTGGGAAGAGAACGATAACAAGGATGAAGATTCCCCTCTCGAGAATCAGTCCCTGCCACTGATTCAACTGCCCAACCATTAGTAATGACTCACTATTCATTGCAAGATGGTGGCAGCATGAATTGAAGAAAAGAGCAAAGGTTTGGGGTTTAGACAAGCTTGGGACATGGACACGGTCCTACCGTTTACTTAGTGACCACAACAGACTGCTTCTAACCCTTTGGAATCTCTCTTTTCCCATTTCCAAAAGGTAGATAAAACTACTTTTAATTTTTTGGGAAAATAAATGAAGGAATTATATAAATTATAAAAGAACCAATCTAACATAAGACATTTTCACTATGGCAAAGCAACCAGATTTTCTCACCTTCAGTTGCTATGCACATTATGTAATTGGTTATAACATTTCAAGTATGAATTACTGGGTCAAAACATTTTCCTCTATGACAAGAGCCATATATCCTTGGTATTTCTATTAGTGATATTATAGCTATACCTCAGCATACCTAGAGCTACAATTATCATTATAAATTATTTCTATGTACTCTGATTTCCAAAATACATTTGGATTTTTATGTTATCTTTTTATATTAGACTTAGTATTTTGACCCTATATTATCAATGTTACCTATGATACCTTTTTCTGGAAAAATTGAAAAATGTAGAGATATTGAAAAAGAGGAGATGTGTAAAGAGAGGAAAAACTTTTGGTGGAAATTCCTCACAAATGAAGCATTTGAAGGATTTTTTCCCCCTAGACATTCATTACTGGGGATTATGCATGCAGGTGCATGAGTTCTGGAAAAAGCAATGATTTTAAAGCCTCTCTCATGACTTACTTTATAAAATGATACTTAATTACAAAAGCAAATGATAAGGAAAGAAAACAGAGAAAATATTTTATGAAAAAGGAAAGCCATTTATTTTTCAAAAAGAAGGTTTATACAGGGTTTACACTATAGACACTGGGTCTACAAATTAGTAACTTTTTGTTTTGTGTAAAGGAGAAAATTATTTAGAGGTTTCAGGCTTATACTTCTGAGGAAAATAGTTGTTTTTAAATTGATGTTTAGCTTATTTTTTAAATTCTGAATTAAAGGAAATTTTTCTATAGCAGATCTCAAGTTAGATGTAGATATTTTTGCTAGTTTTTCTTTAAAGTATACAGTTTCCTTCTAAAACAGTAACAATATAAATTTACAAGACAAAAGAGTTATATTTTAAAAGTGAAGTTTAGACAAAAGCAAACCAATCAAAAATCTCAGAGAAATCCCCATTTCCTTCTAATACAGCAATATTCTTTAAAGAATGCAAATATAGGAAAAATAAGTTTATGTATTTTTTTCTCTGCATATCCCAAATGAAATCCTTAAGTGTAAAGTTTAGTGGGTTTCCAGGATGGCAAAAGAGATGCAATAGATTTCCAGTGTGTCAAAATAGATAACCTGGAAACTCTGCGGCTGCAAAACGCATAGAACTGCTGGATAAAACACAGCAGTCTTTCAAGTGTGTTACATCGATCAGGAAAAAAAAAGAAAGAAAGAAAAGCGATCCTCAAACATACAAAACAAAAAAATACACCTGACATCTAGACTGGCCTGGTGGTATAACTGGAGGAGGAAGGATTTACGCGTTCCTAAACCAAGGGGGTCACTAGCTTGCTTGACAAAGAGATCAAACCAAGGGCTTCCTGCACCCTAGTTAAGCGCTCTGTCACCAAACCACAACGCCAGCCCAGATTAATGATTTTTAAAATTCAACCTATGCATACTTCTTCAAAGATTTTGGCTTTGTTTAAGGGTCCTCATTTCTGACTTCTCACCTCAGGTGAACTTTAGAAGAAAATAGTTTTTAATGTCAAAGGCTTAACAGACTGAAAGTGAATTGCTGTTTTAGAGAAAAAGACTTTCTAGGTAAAATTTAAATGCAAGTGATAACCCTACAAGTACTCCAAGCTGATCTTATTTTAAAGGCTTTGGGGACTTTGAATACAGGCTCTGAATACAGACTAAAACAATCAGGAAAGAAACACAGTGAGGCAAGATAACAGTTACCTTGGGAAGGGACAGGAAGAGAGTAAGTCCAGGGATTGTGCTGAGCTTCTTCAGCAGTAAAGAAGTTTCATTATTTTAATTCAGGGACATCTTAAGCAAGACTATAAAGTTTTACCTTCGTTCATTAGATAACTCATAACTTCAATTTTCCCTCTATGTTGCCCTTTCTATCTTTGGAAGCCAGTCAGCTATAAAGCCTATGTTAAAGAAAGATAATGCTCAGGCTTATGAATAATTGTGTTTTTAATATTAACACCAAAATAAATAAATAATTTTATGACTTTTTTCATTCAACTGTGAAATATGAGCTCTGCATTTCTGTAATATTTTAAATTGTGACTTATATATACTCTGAGGAAATACACATGAAAATATTTACAATATGGAAATAGTTCTGGAGTGTAACATCAGAAAAGGAAAAACATGATATAAACCACGTTTGCAGAAGTTTTGTGTCTCTTGATTGAGAGACACTAATTTATCTTTGAACTTTGAAACAGATTACTTGAAATCACAAAACAACACACTATTGCATTTAATACTGTGACAGTATCTTAAAGACCAAGTTAAGAACATAGCATTTTTTCACCACTGATGCAACTCAAAAGGACAACAAAAAAGCACTTGATCTAAAACACTGTGAATACCACAATGAAGAACAATAGTGCACGAAGAGGACCAAATGCTACCATGAACATCTGCATGTGCCCACCTGGGTCCTGAAGCTTATTAGTGACAGCACTGACCCTGTGGTAAAAATATGCTATTACTCTTCTGCTCTGCTGATTTTATTGAGTGTGAAACAGATACAACGCTACTGAGCTGTCCTCTAAATTTGGAGATTAGACTTTAGGAATACTTTGTAATAATGATTTAAAGTTCATGGTCATTTTAAAAAATTCAATTAATAGCAAATTCCCCTGGAATTATTTCTTACATATTAGAAAGCTATTTTACATGATGTATAGTTTTAAATTCTCTAGCTATTGTCTTTTATATCTATGCATTTCCTTATTGATCAATTTAAGGAGATTTAATACTACTTTCAAATACCATTATAATATTATACCTGTCATATTTAAGTTAAAATTAATTTCCTGATCTAAGAAAAAGTTATTATGAAATACAAGGGTAAAATAAACTCTAGGATGTAAGGATCTGTTTACTAGGGAGCCACAGTTAGCTTTACCCACAATTTTGGTGACTTTTGAACATATCCTCTAGTAGACAAGATTTAATATCTAACTATGAAGTAACTGAAAGTATTCTTTAGGGCAGGACACTGTAAACATTTTAAGTAGTAAATATCACTCATATCAAGTTATTAAAATGCAATTAATGCACCCATCGATAACTTTCTCATGCAGAGATGGTTTTGGTACATGTGTATGAGCTGTTTGTTCCTGTGTAGGAAAGATGTAACTACTACAAATGACACACACTTACTCAAAAGGAAACCTTATATGCCTCCAGAAAATTACCATTTATTCCTTAGAGAACTGTATCTTATCCTTAGCAAAATTTTTAAAAATCACTTCAAAATATCAAGTTCTGAACACTTTGTATAAGTATCTTTATTCTTAATTCCACAGGGGGCAGAGTAGCTTTTATTTGGGAATTGGATAAAATCTGCTGGCTTTAAAAAAAACGCAATGGGTGCCACTCACAGGTGTTTGGTGGACAAATGTTTGCTTACTCAAATCATCATTTTAAAAAAAAACTTATAACAAATGACAGTTTGTATTTCAAAACATAGTCTCCAAATAGGACAGAGGTTTCTGGAGAACAGTTGAGACATTAGAAAATCTCTTTGATGACATACATGAAAATGTTCGAAGAAAGCACTGTTTATACCACTGTAGAAAAAGAGGGAAAGTATAGTTTAAAAAAAAAATATATATATATGTATATATATATAATATACATATATATATATATTAGAACAGGATTTCAATTTACTTAATTACAACCAATTTATCTTTACTTGTCCTATACTGTATATTAGTTTCAAATAGTAATTTATACTAAAATTAACGATTATTCAACCTTCTAATATCTATTTTTCCATAAATGTAGAAATTATAAAACACTTCTCAGTAGGTATTTGTTGACTTCTATAGATGAAAATGAGGTTACCTGGAAGGAAAGTCAAAATGATAAATGATCAACAGTGGCTAAATAATGT
>NW_022900916.1:16225407-16226669 GCF_012274545.1 Fukomys damarensis | reverse complement strand
ATATATATATATATCCCATTATCCATCCCCCTTCTGTTCTTCCATCATACAAAATCACCTAGGAACCACCTTGAAGTTATTTTCCTGTAGCTGTTTGTGACCTGGGCCTCGACAATACATTCAGTTCCCAGCAAAAAGCATCTGGACAGAAGAAAAGAAAATCTTCAAAACAAAACTCAGATGTGGAAAAATCATGTTATCCAAATTCTTCTTTGCCTTGGACTTCAAAGGACTTCTATAAGGCACATGCTTTTTGGAACACAAAAAGGAAGAGTAGGATTTGGCCAAGAGAACAGAAGGGACAGGATCAAAGTACAACGCTGTGAGGGAGGCTGCAAAGCATGCTGCACAGTCAGAGCCAGAGGCTGAGCTCTCAGAGCAAAACCAAGTCAGCCCAGTCTTGGGTAAACTAAATGAAGCAGCAAGTAATGCCTATACTGGCACTTAAATTGTTTCAATGGAACAAACTAACTTTTAGTTAAGCATGAAGAGATACTTTTTCTGTTCCTTCAAAGCCAAATAAACCGATAGATATTTTTGAATATTGCAATTTTCTTTTCACCATTAATATTGAATGTGGATTAATTAATCATTCAAAGATGCCTGAGGCAAAAAAAAGTCAATGTAGACTTGCTTAGATTTAAAAACAAAACATACATACAGAACATATGGCCTGCCTTAAGTATAACTTAATATACTTAAGTTCAATATGCTATATACATTTATTATTCCAGCAATACTACTGTCTTTCAAATATTTTTTAACTTTTTTTCAGCTTTAATTGAGTTTATTGGTACATTTTAGGGATACAGTACAGTTACATTCATTGTTGGGATCTTGCACCTCTACATGACAAGTCTTGATTCTCATTTTTTCCCCTTACCCCTGCCCTCCCTTCACCCGCTCCTCCCCTCCCCATCTACAAACACTTTATTTCCATCTTTTCTTTATCTCACATTTTTTTCCCTTATTACCCTTCCCTTACCCATCCCACCTTCCCTACACCTTTAGCTCCTTTCTTCCCATTTCAATTTACTTAATTACAACCAATTTATCTTTACTTGTCCTATACTGTATATTAGTTTCAAATAGTAATTTATACTAAAATTAACGATTATTCAACCTTCTAATATCTATTTTTCCATAAATGTAGAAATTATAAAACACTTCTCAGTAGGTATTTGTTGACTTCTATAGATGAAAATGAGGTTACCTGGAAGGAAAGTCAAAATGATAAATGATCAACAGTGGCTAAATAATGT
>NW_022900916.1:16108406-16225379 GCF_012274545.1 Fukomys damarensis | reverse complement strand
ACCTGGGCCTCGACAATACATTCAGTTCCCAGCAAAAAGCATCTGGACAGAAGAAAAGAAAATCTTCAAAACAAAACTCAGATGTGGAAAAATCATGTTATCCAAATTCTTCTTTGCCTTGGACTTCAAAGGACTTCTATAAGGCACATGCTTTTTGGAACACAAAAAGGAAGAGTAGGATTTGGCCAAGAGAACAGAAGGGACAGGATCAAAGTACAACGCTGTGAGGGAGGCTGCAAAGCATGCTGCACAGTCAGAGCCAGAGGCTGAGCTCTCAGAGCAAAACCAAGTCAGCCCAGTCTTGGGTAAACTAAATGAAGCAGCAAGTAATGCCTATACTGGCACTTAAATTGTTTCAATGGAACAAACTAACTTTTAGTTAAGCATGAAGAGATACTTTTTCTGTTCCTTCAAAGCCAAATAAACCGATAGATATTTTTGAATATTGCAATTTTCTTTTCACCATTAATATTGAATGTGGATTAATTAATCATTCAAAGATGCCTGAGGCAAAAAAAAGTCAATGTAGACTTGCTTAGATTTAAAAACAAAACATACATACAGAACATATGGCCTGCCTTAAGTATAACTTAATATACTTAAGTTCAATATGCTATATACATTTATTATTCCAGCAATGCTACTGTCTTTCAAATATTTTTTAACTTTTTTTCAGCTTTAATTGAGTTTATTGGTACATTTTAGGGATACAGTACAGTTACATTCATTGTTGGGATCTTGCACCTCTACATGACAAGTCTTGATTCTCATTTTTTCCCCTTACCCCTGCCCTCCCTTCACCCGCTCCTCCCCTCCCCATCTACAAACACTTTATTTCCATCTTTTCTTTATCTCACATTTTTTTCCCTTATTACCCTTCCCTTACCCATCCCACCTTCCCTACACCTTTAGCTCCTTTCTTCCCATTTCTAAATGTCAGTAATCTTATTAGGATCTTCTGTATTATTGCAGATTATTCACACCAGAGAAACTATTTGGTATTTACACATGTGTGACTTATTTATTTCACTTAGGAGCATATCCTCAATATGTATCCATTTTCCTATGAATGAATCTATTTTCTCATTCTTCATGGCTGAGTAATATTCCATTAATGGAATATTTTTTAATTCTTATAGTGGAATTTTAGAACCCTGAAGAAAATTCGTTCCATCTTTTAATGCTTTCATTTTTTATACTATAAGCTAGTATCTTTATTGTGTAAAATGTTTAAAAGAAAAAACAATAAATGCAAAAATAAAATAAAAACATTCATAATTCCTCCCCACATTAACTTTTTAATATACATTCTGCCAGAATTTACCTATAAATTTGTCACATGGATATAATATTTTACAAAATGGTATTATTCTATATATCTTTAATTTTGCTTAATGTGTAATACATGTTATATATTATACATGTACACATATGTAATGCATATGCAATATACAATACATACTTTTATAGTTACTCATATGGTTGTGTGTAATATATTCTTTCTGTGATAATAAATAGGCCTGTTAATTCTTTGCTAATTAATGATTAGTATTTTATTGAATGGATCTAACACAAATTACTGAATAATGTTTTTTAAATAATGTTTTTCTAGAAAGTCTTCCAGGATGTTCCAAATTTTGAGCATGGGAGAATTTGAGTGTAACAGAATTACTGCAGTTTTAGAGTGTCGTAATTACAGGTCATTTGGGACTGTTTATATCTAACTCAAAATGTGAATTTCAAAAGTATACCATTTTATAATGTATCTGTACAACAAAATAATCCATGGAAGTTTTCACATGCTAAAATCCCATGAATCCCAGAATGTTCTAAATAACTCAAATTCTAGGGTATGGGCATGTCCTAGGGAAAATTCTGGTCTAATCACTTCCATACTAATGGTTTGTTATGCTTAATTTTATTGACCAACATTAATAATGATATAATAAAAATTTTCAGATACACATCTTTGAGCATTTATTTCCTTGAAATAAATTTTAAAACTCAGAATTGCCTACCCTACTTACGTTTTTAAGGATTTGATATATATCATTAATGTGTCCCTAAACATTTAATCAATTTGCATTCCTATGATACTGTTGGAAATTATTTTCCCATAAATTAACCAACACCAGTTATTATAATTTCTTAAATTAACTTTTCCTCCCTTCCTAATCGACACTGCACTGACTGAATAGCCAACCAAGTCTCAACTCATGTCTTTTATCTTTAAATCACATTTGATAACCTTTTTGTATATCAGTTTAAGGATATGGATGAGACACGAGGAAAAAAATGCATGTATGAATCTGCGGACCCTCACAAACTTCCGTTCCCTGCTCCCTTTTCATCCCACTGCACCAACACAGGTGGTCTCTATTTTGTCAATTTAATTTCTGTGACACAGCAGCAAACCCACAGATGAAGTCACATCTTATATGAGTGAATGGCGATACAGTCGTGTTGCAAAAATGCAATATTAAAATATATGTATTATAGTGCAGGGTTTCTACCTCCTAACCTCTCAATTGAAATTGCATCAGCTCTGGGCCAGGGATGTAGCTCAGTGATGCTGTTCCTGCCTGGCAAGCACAGGGTCCCGAGTTTGATTTCTGGTGTGAAAAAATAAAAGAGCCAGCTGTGGTGGCACACACCTGTAATCCCAGCACTCAGGAGGCTGAGGAAGGAGGATTGCTGTGAGTTCGAGACCAGCCTGGGCTACATAGTGAGTTCCAGATCAGTCTCAACTACATAGTGAGACCCTGTCTCAAAAAACCTATAAATAAATAAATAAAAGATATTGCATCAGCTCTACAAATAATGCTGGGATGAGTAGAGATTCTAACAAGGAATTTCCAGGAAAACAATAACTCCTCAACTGAGAATTCAGGGAAAATCAATACTCTGAGAAATAGGAAACAAAATAGAAGAGTGAAAAAATTTTGCCTAATAAAACACAGGTAATAGATATTATTATTTTGAGACAGGGTCTCACTTTGTAGGTCAGGCTAGCTCTGAGCTAGCCCAAGCCGGCCTCAAACTCATGGTGATCCTCCTGCTTCAGCCTTGTGAGTGCTGGGATTACAGACATGTGCCATCAGGCCTGGCTAGAATAATTATTAAAGCATAAAAAGAAGAAAAGCTAGAAATAAACGAAAACTAACTTTGGTATTTTCAAACAACAATAAAATAGGTACATGTGAAAAGATTAATATATCAACTATAACATTTAAAGATACATAAAAAGTGTAAAACTTAATGAGAATAAAGAGCTTGTTTACAAACATGTCACTGAGATTAAATATTAGGAGAATATAAAATAAGTAAAATTGGCTCAAGAAGTAAAAAGAAAAACTGATAAAATTTAGCTCTACTCCAGAAATTGAATAAGCAGGTTAATATTTACCCATTATATAAATATAGTTTTATTCCAGTTTCACCAAACTTACAAGAAACAAATTAATCCTTATTTTAAACAACTTATAAACTATCAAAAACAGAAAAAGCTATCCAAACCTTGATTTTTAGACTTTCCTGACATTGAAATCCAAATCAGGTATGGCCTGAACAACAAAAGAGTATTAAGAACACAGATTTAATAATCTGGAATAATATATTAGCAAGTTGTATACGGCTATGTGATATCAAATTAATATATCATGACTATTTACAGTTTATTCAAAGAACATAAAGATGGCTTTTGCATGAGAAAACTTATTACAAGAATTCACTCAATTAAAAATTTAAAAGAGAAATTATTTTGATCACCAAAGTTGATGCAGAATAATAAATTCAATAAGCTTTAGTATTCCTTAGTGCAAAACAAAAAAGCTCTTAACAAGCCAGGAAGAATAGGGAATTCTATTAAAAGCTGTATCAAACATTATACATAACAGTGTGTAGCAAAAACAATTTGTTCAGTATGAGGGGCAACACAAAATTTTCACCACTAATAAATTCTTTAAATACTAAAAATAATCTAGAGTGAGGTAAACCTGTAAATCTTATACATATGTTTTGTGATAAAGGCACCTGGGAAATCGTCAGTATCTGCTAACAAAAGAAAGTGCATTCGCTGCATGACCTGACAGCTATTTACACCCAGAGTGATACGGGCTCATAAGAACAAAGAGGCTCATACACGGATATGCCCTCTGACAGCATTATATAATGCTTAAGAGTTGGAAATAACCTAAATGTCTGTAAATAGAGGACATGTTAAGTCAATTATGACATACCTAGTGTTTTACAAACATATTCAATATCTCCATGATATATATTTGGGGGGGAAAAGAAAAAGCAAATTCCCAAAAAGTATGGACACTGTGCTACAATTTAAACTTTTAAAAGAGCAAAAACCTCATGTATTTTAAAATATAAATATGCACAGAAATAGCCAACAAGCAATTCTGGAAGAATCCTCACCACACTGGTAATAGCTGATAATTTCTGAAAAATAACTACGGATGTCGTGATGAGCTTAAGTGTCATCTGCAACAATTGAGCCCATGTTTATATAATACATATGTATTTATATGCAAACATACTTTTACATTTTATAAATTAATTAGTGATTTCCCAAGATTGATAAGATACTATTTACTACTTGCGTTTTTAAGAAAATGTTTCCACTATGACAAGTATTTCTTAGTTACCCAGAGAGATTTTCGACATTATGTGATGAGACCACAACTAGCCTTGTAGCAAAAGGTTACTTACTAGAGCGATATGATGACATGAGAATGAGCCTTAAAATGAAACAAACTCTTGGGAAGGCCCAGGTTTTCCTTAAACAGTACTTTTTAATTCTAAAGGAACAAAGGCTACAATTTCCAGCTTCTTCTGAAGTAAGCATATGCAGCCACTGTTTCTCAAATCTTCCTGGGAAAAACTCAGATTCTCATTTGTTGTAGTCCAGAGAGAGAAGCAAGGCTAAGAAAATACAGGTAGGGAGGAGAGCACAAAAAGTCCATATGGAGAAGAAGGAGACCCACAGTCCCACCATTCCAGTACCATTGTTTGGCCTGCAAGGTTCCACAGACCCTGATTCGCTCTGTAACTTGGTCAAGTCTAAGGGTTCTTTCTTATTATCTGGGAGCTGTATTAATGCACTCCTTCCCAATTCCACAGTTTGTTGGCCTTATTGTTAACTGTTTAGCATGCACTTAGAAGTAATACCACTGTCTCTTCTACGATCTCATGGCAAAGGCTGCAATAGTAATATTGCCACAAGACATTAATCACCGACACAACTGCTACATGTAGGTGTGTTGTTGAGGAAATTCTATTTTTTGTAGCCACCTAGAATTGGAAAATAACATGCAAACGGTGGGTAGCACATGTACTTTCTGACAAATTTTCAACCAGAAGCAGCAGGAGTGCTGTGCTTACATGAACCTTACTACTGCTTCCATTCACTATAAAGCCTCATTTAAATAAGAGCAAACATTCAGCCCCTTTGTTTAACAGCCTGTAACTGGAGATCTAAGAGATGATTTTTGATGAAAGGTGTCGGTTATTGAACCCTCAGTATATCTGGCTTTATTTACTGGCAAATAGAGAAGTGGTTTCATGAAGGGCAGGAACTTACCTGTCCTAAAATAATTCTTCCAAGTGCTTGTCATGGCTCTACCTTCCCCTCTTCCCTGGCTCCAACTCACCTTTGCAGATTTGGTTCATTACTGAGAAAATCAGTGTGAGCAATTGGAGTTGGAGCAAGCAGAGGGACATGGGTTGGCATACAGAGCAGTGCTGAAATAATTCTTGAGCTATTAGAGGACAACAGGAGGTGCTGAACAGGAAGACAGGAGCCCCAGGGAGAATCAGGCACCAACCTCAGGGAACATGGGGCACAACCAAGGAAAGCAGGTGGGGCACAATGTAGACTTTGTAAACCCCTGGCAAACTGCGTTGGGCTGAAGGAGAGAACATGCAAGTCTCCTTGGCTTGGGCCTAAACTCTTGCCAGAGGTTGTAATTAATTTTAATCCTTTCCAAAGCCATTTTTCTAATTTTTTTTTTCTTTTTGCTTCACTAGTTCTCATAAGTCATACTGATTCATCAAGATTAATTCCACTCCTGGAGTTTTCTGAGTTCTTTTTCTTAAATGAGTAAGTTAACATCATGCAAAAGGACTTAATGTCTAAAAATAATCCCCATGTTGAAAGAAAGTAGAACAAGCTTGCTGAGGTTCACACTAACTGACATAATCATATCCCATGCACTAGTGTTTTGAGCACACTAACTAGCCCAACCCCACCCAGCCTCCGTGGATGCCAAGGAAAATAAATTACAGCAAAATCACTCCCAGTGGTTACACTGCATGTAAAATCAGGAATGAAAACCTCATGACTAATTCCTAAAGTAAAAGAAATTGGATGACTAGAAAGATTGAAAAGTAGAGAGGGGCGCGTGCGTGTGTGTGTGTGTGTGTGTGTGTGTGTGTGTGTATTCATACTTACTGAGTTTTTGGACCGAAACTTTCTGTGTTAGTTGCCATAGGTAACAAAATATCTAAGTTAGAACTGAATGCTAGTCAAGTGAAGGTTAAGTTAATTTATGATGAATTGCTGTTGCTGACCTAATATCTTTGTAGTCCCTGGATAGCTCTCGGGAATCCAAGCAGACAATCACTCTTGAATACATAATAGTCCATAAATTCTACTGACTGTGAGGATAAAAATTGATGCATTCAAACATAAAAATCATTTACATGGAATTGCATCTCCAAAAATTATCTCCTGAAGTCATTTTAAATGGTCTGGCCATTGATTTGTATGGACCACCTTTATTTTATATACATATTAAACTACATTTAGTATGTTTATTTCAATCATTAATTACTGCATCATGTAACTATCATTGTCCTCTTTCTTTAAAATGTGACATCTTAAGCTCAATCAATTTTCAGAGTCAATTTTGTTCAAAAATGAAGGGAAAATTAAAATGCAGTTAATAAATATGTTTGTCTCTTTAAAACATTTATGTTCCCTTCTGTGAGCCCAAAGTTGGACATTTTTTAATCTTCACAAAATGGCTTAATTCTTTCTATCTGCATCTAAGAGTTTAAATCATAAATCCAGGGGGGAAAATAAAAATAAAAACAAGCAACAAAACATATCTTCCCAAAGCAGTTAAAATTATACTTACTTTCTGTTTTGTTTTTGTACCATTTGTTTTTTTCTTATTATCATTCAACTGGAGAAGACTTTCTAAATTTTGAGCTCAATAGAAGAATAGACAAATGAATTTATTCTAAGCACTAAACAAAGAAGTCACTTAGAAAAAGATGTTGGAATAAGGGACAAGTTCCTGTGTGCATTAGACTTCAGACAATTTAATAAATAAATGTTACAACTTGGTCTCCAAATCATGTTTTTAAATGAATGAATTTGATATGTCATACAAAATGAAACAAAAGCCTTCATGTTTTCCTATACACTTCATCTATCTTCTATCAACCAAGAAGGTAATTATGTACTTGTTGAGTGTTCATTTGCACATGTGAAAATTGTACAGATGCAAAGAAGAAAATGCAAAAGAAAGAAATTGGACATCATTCAGAAAAAAACTAAATAGATCACAGACTCAAATGCAAGAGCTAAAATTATAAACAATATAAAAGCATATGTGATAAAGAAGTATAAAAATATTATACTTCAAATTTAAAAACTTTTTACTGCATAAGATATATAAAGAAAGAGAAAAATACAGAGAATAGGAAAAAATATAAATGCAAATCATTATCAGTTAAAGGTCTGGTACCTAGAAAATATGAAGGACTCTTACAACTTAGGAATAAAAAGGCAAATGCCCCAACTAAAATTCATAAATAATTTTAGCATTTGTTTCTCATTAAAAGGTATACAAAAATCTGAGGACGTGAAAAAGATATTCAACATCATTTATCATAGAGACCTGTGGATTAAAACCACAATGAGATAACATTTCACAACCATTAAAATGGTTTTAGTTTAACAAAAGCAGACTGTAGATTCTCATGAGGATGTACAGAAATCAGAATCCTCAATCATGCTGACATTGTAAAATATGACAGCCACTTTGAGAAAGTAATATGCTGATTCCTAAAAAACTTAAATGTGGAATTACTGCATGACAAAAAAATTAAAAGAATAAAACAGTGGGGATATTGGGAGGTGCAAGGGGCAGGAAGGGAAGAGGAAGTAAAATGGATCAAATGTGGTATGTATATGCGCCGAAACCAAACAATGGATATATTCATCATGTATCATATATACTATATTTTAATATATCAGAATGATTGCAATAATTGTCTATGGCTATGGAAATTATGGTTGGCTTTTATTTTCTTCTTTTTGTGTAGAACTGTTACAATGGTCATGGACATTAAGAATGGTTACAATCAGAATAAAGAAAATTAAAATGTGTTTTCACACACTTATATACAAATATTCATTGCAACATTATTCACAAGAGTCAAAATTCAAAATACTTGACACATCCAAAAACTGGTAAGTGAATAAAATGCAGAATATTCATATTTACAGAAAGAAATATTATTTGATGACAAAAAAGGAATGGAATATTAATAGGTACTACAATATGGATCAACACAAAACACATTGTGCTTACTCAAAGAAATCACAAATGACCGTGTACTCGCTTATGATTTCATTTATATAAAATATCTAGAATTGAGAAAGCTACAGAGACAGGAAGTTCATTAATGGCTATCTATGGCTGGACCACAAGGTAGGGACGATTGGTAAAGGATGACTGGAATTTGAGGAATGATGAAAATGTTCTAAGATTTTATGATTATGGCTATACAACTCAGAGAAATTATTAAGCATTGCTGAACTATATGTTTTGAACTGTGAAATACATTTATGTGAACTTTCTCAGTAAGGTCTTTGCTTCTTTTTATAAAAAAGCATGCATTTTTTTAAAAGTACAGAAAAAACTACGCCGTCACGTTGTCTCCAAAGCTTACATTCTAATACTGCTTTATCAATTATGTAATGTTATCTGCACAGAAGTCTATTTAGTCATGTATCTGGTAATCCTAAATCTTTGTGCTCCATAATATGTAAATTATTCTGCTATTTAATTACTAAGCAGAACTAAAGACATATTTATTCCTGAGTTATATGCTAAAGAAATGACTGAAGGGGAAAGAAAACTGATGTTACAATATGATAAGGTATTATGGTTTAAGATAGTACAGAGCTCTTTTTTTAAATCCTGAAGTTGCATCCTCCAAAGACCTGTGGCTAAACTGGAATAGGGCACTTCTGGATGTATGCGTGCAGTATTCACAAACAGTTCCTTTCATCTTGTTTGTGTCTGTCACCATCTTCACAAGATCCAGACACATCTTGGCACGGCTGATGTGTCACTGCACTGACCCACAGGGAAGTGAGGAGCCCATGGAAGAAATCTGACCAAATGACCGAGAGTCAGAAAAGGTAATGGAGCAAAGTACACTATGGCCTCTCTTGCTGCTTCGCCACCCATCACATCGCCCAAGGATTTGTGCTGACATCTTTGATGGAGAGATGGTGAGTAAAAGCTAAAGAAAGAACAGAGGTCAGGCATGCACCTCAGTGGTGCCATGCCTGCCTGGAAAGCACAAGGCCCTGAGTTTGATCCCCACTACCAGAAAAAAGAAAGAGAGAGAGAGAGAGAAGGGAGGGAGGCGAGGGAATGAGGGAAGGAAGAGGGAAAGGAAGGAGAAAGAAAGAAAGAAAGAAAGAAAGAAAGAAAGAAAGAAAGAAAGAAAGAAAGAAAGAAAGAAAGAAAGAAAGAAAGAAAGAAAGAAAGAAAGAAAGAAAGAAAGAAAGAAAGAAAGAAAGAAAGAAAAAGAAAAAAAGAAAGGAAGGAAGGAAGGAAGGACACAGTTCTGCTCACCAAGTACAGAGTCATAAACGCTTTGCTCTTCTGTCTTCATTTTCATCACCTGTGTATTTCTACATCAAAATAAAATGTAGAACAATATATGTAGAGGTCCATGATGTCTAAGAGAAATAAAGCAAATATGGGTATGAATGTGCTTAATATGCACAGAATAACTCCGATTCCTAAGACTTGGCCATATGTTGACTCGCCAAAGGGGACTTAGATGAGTGGAGACACAGGTGTGAGGGTTGTTTTGTTTTGTACTTTTCATGTTATACACTTTTAAATTTTTAAACCATCTAACTATAGTATCTGTTCAAAGGTGAATTAAAATGTTTTATGGTGTTGCTCAGTGGTAAGAGCACAAGTTTAACTTGTACAAGACCTTGAGTTCAATTTCCAACATAAAGAAAAACAGTTAAAATTTAAAGGTTTTATATGTACAAATGGACATATTTGTACATGTGTATACCTGTATGTGTACATATGTGTGTGCATGCATGAACATGCTTGTGCACATGGGTTTATTTTTGAGGGGGGACAGTCAGAGGAGCCAATTGTATAGCAATTATGGTATAAGAACTTTCACTTTCTCTTTCTACAGAGCAAGTTCTCAATGGTCAAGCCCACTATATGGTGAGATGTATGTATTTGATAAAATTTTTGCCTTGAAGGCAGTGCAACAAATATTACAACAGTGGGATTAGGACAGTGGACCACAACAAACTGTAGAATATAGTCACTTCCTAAAAGCTTTTGTTATCACATATATTCCCTAGAACAACTCTGTTTACCTTTTTTTTTAATTGAGTTTTTTGGTACATTTTAGGGATACAGTACAGTTACATTCATTGTTGGGATCTTGTACCTCTACATGACAGGTCTTGGTTCTCATTTTTTCCCCTTGTCCCTGCCCTCCCTTCACCCCCTCCTCCCCTCCCCATCTACAAACACTTTATTTCCATCTTTTCATTTTCTCACATTTTTTTCTTTTCCCTTATTACCCTTCCCCTACCCTTCCCACTTTCCCTACACCTTTAGCCCTTTTCTTCCCATTTCACAATGTTAGTTATCTCATTAGGATCTTATGTACTAAAGGACAAACTGAAACATTATCAGATCCATAAGAGAACTTACAAATGTGGCTACTTAAAAATTAATTAACATGAATCAATAGTTTTCTTGTATTTACAAATGTATAATGTAAAATAATAAACAATATGCTTTTGCAAAAGCAACATAACCATAAATATAGTAAGTCCCTGATTTATGAACATTCAAGTTGTGAGTTTTCACAGATACAAACAGATACCTTGCATTTCACTTTTTTATACTTTACATTGTATATTTTTGTCAAAAGTATATAAATCTCACTTTGTCAGACTTGTGAACAAATCCAACTTATAAACTTTTTCCTAGAAAGGAACTCATTCATAAGTCAGGGACTTGCTGTAGAAATCAACCAAGAAAATGTTCTAAAATGAGGCTGAGGTAAAGTAAAGTTTAAATTCTAATAAAACATAAATGTATAGAAGTGAATCCTGTTCATGGATCTAAGGATACAATGTTGTACTGATAGCAGATTTCTATGAATTAAGGCACCAATTCAGTACAATAGCTAACAAAAGTGAAATTTTGAATTTTGAACTTCCTAAGAACCCTATGTGAAAAGTAGAAAATAAATAAATGGCATGTATATAAGACAGCCATGGAAAAAGAAGACTGCTAGCCAGGAGTAGTGGCACATGCCTGTAATCCCAGCACTCGGGAGGCTGACGCAGGAGGATCACTGTGATTTCAAGACCAGCCTGGGCTACATAGTGAGTTCCAGATCAGTCTCAACTACATAGTGAGACTCTGTCTCAAAAAAAAAAAAAAAAAAAAAAAAATTAGGAAAAAGAAGACTGCTCTTTTTCATCTTTTACTATGATGATAATGAAAATGTTGATAACACATGGTATTAGCAAGAATCTGGAAAAATAGGCACTTTCCTCACTGCTAGTTTAAGGAAAAATAGTGGAGCTTCTTTGGAGAAGAAGATAATATAGCAAATATCTACATTACCTATCAAAATTTTAAATACACACATTACATTCAACAATTCCACAGAGAAACACAAATATTAAGGGCATTAGTCACTTCCATTCATGGGACAAAATACCAACACCCCCAATTTAATGGAGAAGAGGTTTATTGTCTCAGGATATCACAGGGCTCAGTCCAAGGTGGAAATGGAACGGAAGAAGGGGAATGGCGGAGGAAAGCTGCCCCACTAATGGTAGGTAGGAACCAGAGGAACCAGAGACACTATATCCTTCTGGATCACTGTCCTAGTGATTCATCTCTTCCAACCTGGCCTCCTATCCGAACAGCACATTTAGCTATAAATCCATCAATGATCAGTACAGTACCCATGATTCAATCTCATTTCAAAAACACAGGAGACTTCTGGGAGACATTTTGGATCTAACCCATAACATTCTTCTCCTGGCCCCCAAAAGGCTCATGTTCATTTCATTATAAAAAATGTATTTAGTACATTTCTAAGAGTTGCCAAAGACTCTACAGTCCCAAGTCCAAAGTCCTCTCTGAAAATAAAGGAAAACTTTTAACTATGAGAACTATTAAAAATCAGAAAGAAGGTTAAATATTTCCAATGTACAATGGCACAGGGAAACATTCTCATTCCCAAAAGGGAGAAATACACGGATAGAAAAGAAAGACCAAAGCAAGACAGAAAACCAGCAGGAAAAACATTAAATCCTGTGGTTTTACGTCCAGCATCCAGGGAAGATTGTGGTGAGATATGAGCTCCAATGGGCTTAAGAAGTTGTTCCCCTATGGCCTTGCCAGTTGCAACCTACATGGCCTCTCTTGCATTGTGGCTCTGTTCACTGTCTGCAACTTTTATTCAGCAGATATTTCACATTTCTGGCATCTTCAACTTTCTGAGGTTTCTATGATGTGTTCATCTTCACTCTAATGGCTTTATGTGTCACTTTTTCAGGGACACATTGCCTAGCCTCCCAGTTCCTTTGAAATATGGAGCATCCATGACCCCACAAATCTTGTTTTTCCATACCTGAAAAAACAGTACTATGTGAATGATACCAACATCTGCCATCAATTTAAGCAGTACCTGAACCCACTTGGATCATGGCTTTAGCAGCAGGCCTCTGAGTGCCTGGATGGCTGAACTCCTGAGATACACTTCCCTAGGTGGCCCTGAATGAATAGGATACCCTATGGCTCTTTCCAAAGTAAAATCTTTCCAAGTTTACCCTTTTACACTCCTGAGCCTATGACATGGGGTCTGGTCAATTTCTAAAATGTCCTCCTACTGTTCTAGTATAAATTATTTGGCTTTATTTTAATGGCACTACTCATTTTAGCAACTACATTCTCCTTGGCCCCAACTTTATTTGTACTTCTTTTCTGGCAAAACTGTAATTATTTACATCTTTCAGTTTTGCTTTTTCTACTAATACTCTCTATAAATTTGGTTGAAATCAACCAGTAGCACTCAAGTTACAGCCTGAAATTGGTTGTTTTAAAATTTTCTCTAGAGCAGACATCACCTTTAAACTCAGATCCATATAAAGTTTTAGGATGTAAACAAAACATAGACAAGTTCATTGCCAGAATGTAACATGTCCACTTCCCAAGAGTCCTTGTTCCCATTTAAAAGTTCACAAGCCTGGCCTTTACATTTCTGTCAGTATTCTGGTATTCTGAACTAGAATCAGCCAAGAAGCTCTTCCTTACAATACTCTAGGCCTTCTTTAGCTAGCTTCTCCAAACCCTTCCAACCCCCTCCCATAAAACATTTCCAAGGGTTTTGGTACCATGTGGAATAGTATATTCACAGCATCATCCCACTTGTCTGATACCCATTTTTTTTTATTCATCATTTTCCTATAACTGGGACAAAATACTGACACCCACAACTTAGAGGAGGAGAGGTTTATTTGGCTTATGGTTTCAAAGGATTCAGTCCAAGGCAGAATCAGCATAATAGAAGGGCATAGCAGTGGAAGTTGCTCAATTCATGGCAGCCAAGAAACAGAGAGAGAAGAAAAAAAGCTGGAAACAATTGTATGCCCCTCCAGGTCATGCCTTCAGTTAACTCCCTCTTTGGACCAGTCCCCACATTCTAACAGCGCATTCACCTAGGAATTCAGCAGTGGATTAATCCGCTGATGAGTATAGCACCCCGCTGATTCAATGACCTTCCAAAAGCTTCATCTCTGAACATATGAAACTTATGGGGAACATTTTAGACCTAAACCATATCATCAAGAAGAAGTAAAAGGTATTTATCTTAGAATCTGTTAAATAAAATTATTAGGTAAAATATAGGTGCCCAAGACATAAAATTGGTCATATAAGTAAAGTAATATACCACTGCTAAAAGTAGTGAAATTGATCCAAGGGTATATGGGGAAAAAAATCTCCAAACTAAATGTTACATAAAAGTAGCAATATACAGAACATTATATAAAATACATTTGGGTTGATATAAAATTACCATTTATACATTTTTAAATGTTTCATTTATAAATATTATGTAAACTGAAAGTTCTGGGAGAATATGCAAAACACTATGAGCACTGGTTGCTTCTGGAACTGAGGTAGATTTGGAAGAGCAGTGGCGTAGGGTGAATAGGAAATTGCCTTTCATTGTAGATACTTGTACCATTCAAATGTTTTTACCAGACACATGTATTTTTTAAATTAAAAATACAATGGTACCCACATTCACACACTTAATTCTTTCCACAATTCTGGGGAAGATGACCACATGCTTGCTTATGCAGGCAAGGATGGCCATAATGCTACTCATTACTCTATACACAGAGTTCACAAACAGAAGCAACATTTTGCCAAATGCTTCTGTTTTCAAACTGAATTGTTTGTAAACAAAAGCATTTGTGAACCAGTGTACTTCCATAAATGACAACATTTGATAACCTAAAGATACTCATGAGGTTTATACTCAGAAGTCTTATTTCTATCTGAATGAGAATAATAACTAAAAGCAAATTACTGGTAAATCATATTGTAATTTGCCATTTGCTATATTTCTGATAATACATCTGCTTTCACCTAAGATAACTTAAAAGATGTTTGTGAGCAAGAAACAGATCTGATTTTTCATGTACAGGTTCTATCAGGCAAAAAGTCAAACTGAAAGGATGAGGCTACTAAGCATCCAACATAGCAGCTAATTCATGGACACTGATCAAAATATTCTATTAGGTCCCTGGTTGTTTTAAATGCTATTACTTGAGAATAGCTAATTCTGTACAATAACTAATAAAGAACAATTCAAGGCTTACAATCATTGTTGTTATTCATATTTAACTGGCAAATAGTGAGATCCACAAAAACATAATAGCCCTCTGCCTATACTTATCCTGTGATCATACATGCATACAGAGTTGAGCTGTATTCAGAGTTATGCATGTAAACCAATAATAAAATGTTAAGATTGAAATTAAGATGATGGGTTGGTTAGTCCCGGTCCCAAATCCAAGATCAAAGCTCAGGTCCATGTCCAAAAAGCCTGTATGCTTTTTCCTATGGTCATTTTATAAGAGTGGACCCATAAGAATCATTCTGTTCTAGAGACTTCTGAAATGAAGTATTTGACTACTGTCTTAGGGTTTCTAGAGTGGACATGCAATAAACTTTGAAAATGATGAGGCATCTCCTGATAGCTAGATTCCTACTCAGTGTAACACCAAATAAAGTCTTAGAGAAGGGCATTCTGATAAAAAGATTATGTTCAACATTAAAAAATTAAAAATAATAACATTCAAAAAGTAAACAGCAATACAGGGTATTATAGCAGCAAGATAATTTATTCTTATGACATCCTATGTTACTCTCTGTAAATGGTTTAATATGTATATATGTTCATTTTTAGAAAAAATAGTGGGCTTTCAAACATTATGAGAAGAAATTGTTGTGTGATGTTTTACCAAAAAGTACCACAATGGGGCCAAGAGTATCGCTCAGATGGTAGAGCACTTGCCCAGGGTTCGACATTCAGCACTGAAGAAAAATAAGTGCCACGCTATGTTTGTTCTATTCCTTTACTGCTTCTTTGATGACTCCATTTCTATATTATTTAGTTGTGAGCTGTAGTGACCTCCAAGAAGGTTAACTTAGACATCTTCTTTTGTACTTACTTATACAGCACATTACATCAGATTTATTGAGATATTTCTCACTTTCTTCCACACAGAGGACTCCCATTATGTTTCATATGTTAGAGAAATTAATAATTGAGTCATCTTAATATTGGCCCACGAGGAACCCCCTGAGTTAATATTTATCTATACAGGCCTGGGGATTTAGCACAGTGGTGCCACCACCTGCTTCTCAAGCACAAGGTCCCAAGCTCAATCCCCAGCACCAAAAAACAAAAACAAACAAAAATTTATATTAAAAAACTACCAAAAAGTTGCTATATGCAATCATTATTATTTGAAAGAAAACCTTATTTGCTACTTGTTTATAGTCTTAACCGAGTTAACAGTATGTTTTAAATCAAATATCCCTTTGGGTGTCTACTGAGGGAATGTATAAAGAAATATATTTACACATAATTCTGGATATATCACTGCATCCATAAGATAAATCATGTGTTCCCATGAGGCATGTTAGTCCTAGTAAAACCCATATCAAGACGACCTATTTGAACTACATGTCTGTGTACCAATAAATGTATTTAAGTTCTTATTAAAGATTCTGTTGGAAGACTTCTAAACATCTAAATATAACATGTCTCAACCACAAATAAGTGTATAAAAGATTGAAAGTAAGAATCAAAAGAGGAAATAATTAGCTTTTTCCCAAAAGATGTAAAATGGTGTTTTTTTCACGGTAAATTAAGAAAATAGTTTTGGGAAACAAATATTCAGTAAAAGAAACAGTGACTGATGTCATTTTGTTTTAACAGGTCTCATATTGTCTTATAAAATGAACATTTCTGAAGGGTCATATAGAAGCCATTCTTTTTTCTTTGGATTATCTTGTATTACTTGTCACACAGTAAGAGAGTGAATCGTGTCCTGTGTTCATGTATATGCCATAACTATGCTTATTTGTTCGGCAAATCCAAACTCTAGTGAATGAAGGCATTTGGTGCTTTTATCACTAGACCTGCTATGTTCTTGGTTAATGCAGTGTCAATTAAAAGGCAAATATCTGAAATACTGCCAGTGCTCTTTAAAACATGTTCTGGTTTACATATATTATATTAACTGAAAAGGTTGCCAAAGAAGAGCAATTCATCTCCTGAAACAATTTTTTTCAAATGAATAATATGAAGTAGGAAAAATATTGAAAGTTCAAATTAGAATAAAATTTTAATCCCTGAGGAGAGTATAGTTAATATTTTCAATGTAGCCTTGCCACATTCATCCTTATGTTGTTAAAGGAGGGAAAAACACTGAGAGAATTTTTTTAAAAAAACGATTTCTCTTTGGCTCAATGAGTTTCTTCATTTAAAACCTAAATTCTGTCTGGATGCTGGCTCTTACAGTTTGGGCCTAATAAGAAACTCAACTCCTGCATATCACTGACTAGGCCCCACATATGAGCTTACATTGACACCACCACCATTCCAGGTTCCCAAACTTTCACTTAATTTCTCCTTATATCTATGTTGACTTATCAAATCTCTCCAAAACCAAACTGAAAAGAACCAGATGCCACAGAAGAAAATGTTCATTGGCTTTCAATAATCCAAAGTGGGATTTTTTCCAGTATTCCTTGTGAGAGATTTGAGGGAATTTTATACTCGGGTGTAACACTGAGGTCAGAGAGACTGAAGACCAAATTTATCGTAGGTACAGGGAACAATGGTAAAGAAAGATCCAAATGTATTTCTACAAATGTGCTTGAATCATTCCATAGATCTGTGGCCTTTCCTCATCTTTCTCTTCTGATTTTGGGTTCTGTTTTACAAGTAACATTGATGAAGCATTAAGCAAGATTGTGGAGGAGGTTTAAATAACAATAATTGCTATTCAGACACACTTCAAGTCAAAACACGTCCTAATAAACATGACTATAAGCTTTGGAAGTCTGACTTACTGACCTCATGAACTTGCATTATAGGAATTAGTCCTCTTCTCTAATTCTACTCAGTTTACATGGTGTATAAATCAGGCATCCAGCAGGAAACAGATGGCACTCTCAAATTAGGATACTTTGACAAAGGTTTATTTACAAAAGGCTATTTACAGAGGACTGAGTGTAGAAGAATTACAATGGGTAGCACATGCATTCACACCCTTAGGTCCAGAAGGACAAAGGGAAGTAGTTACTGGAACCAGAAGGAGAGATTCGTACAGAACAGTTTGCTTTGAAAGGAGAAGTGAGCTTCCAAGCACAGCACAAGAGCCCTATGAGAAGGTCAGTCTTTTTCCTTCCCCTATTTTTCAAACCAACAGGAAACACAAAGTTGTGGTAGCCTTGATTGCTTCCACCAACAATGCAACCTCCCAAAATATATCAAGGAAAACAAATACCTCTAGACTTCTTTCAGGGTCCACCAATGGCTGAACCTAAGTAAGAGTGAGATGATACAGAAGACAGGAGGTAAGGTTTGTACATGAGTTAGCTTTCTCTGGCAAAGACCAAGCCAGGAAAATAGAGGCTCCTTCAGAATATATTACACATACATTATTAAATGTCGGTGCCTACATTTTGCTCTTTAACACACAAAAGTATTCACATATATAAATTCAAATAGGTTTTCTAGAAGATTTTGCTCTAGAAACCTGCACTTTATGGATGGCTTTCATGCTCAAAATTTCCTCCATCCTATTCTTCAGAGATTTAAAACTGCTGATAATCTTGAAGCGCTGAGTAGTATCAATAGCTAATTGTAAATGAGAAAAGGAAACTAATATTTTTTTAATCCTAGTTCCTTTATACTGTCTCATTGAATGTTAAAAACGATCTTATGAAATACAATTCGCTATTTGTGTTTTACAGATAATTTGAAGTGGAAATAGTTCAAATAACTTGCAAGTTCACAGAAAATACAAGGTGAATCACTGAATATTTGATGCTAAAGTTCACTCAGCTTTTCTCTTAGTACACTGCTTACTGTTAACCTCCTGCATTTGAGCACTTTAACCCAAAACAGTTCAACATTTTCCTGGTAGGGGCAGAGCAGGTAAGATCAAACAAAAGATATATAAAAGGAGAAGATAAATTGCCCCGGGTCTATGGTCTATATTGTAGAACATTAGGGAGAATACTGGGGGTGAAAGAAGTGGAGAAGTTAGGAAGGATTTGATGTCTAGGAAGAAAGGAAAATAAAAAGAGAGATCAGACGCAGTGCATTCTTCCCACTTCCCTATCCTGTTGAGCCAGCCCAGCCACTTCTCAGTGTCTGTGGACTTTGCACTTGAGGTTTACACACTGCGCAATGTCAACAATGATGCAATGCCTTACCCCAAATAATAATTTCACCTGCCTTCTATCGTGCCTTACACCTACCTGCTATAAGGCTGCAATGTGCAATGGACCATTTGACTGCAGCTCATGAATGATTACCCTGCGGGCCGGTGACTCTCCTGGTTGCACCTGCCTTTGTACACGTGTGCTGTCACAGTAAAACTGAAGCTCACCTAGTCAGATAGGAGGATGTTGTTCTTGAAGAGTTTACATCTTGATACCGAGAAATGAGTCAGTGACTCAAAGCAGACATAATGATTTCATAAGAAATCATAAGGGGAACGTGCTGTCAGATGTATCAGGGTGATCCGTTTGCACAGAGAACAAACATGGGACTCAAATATCAGTGGGTCTTTGCATTAAGAAGTCTGTAATCAAGCACCCATACAACAAACAAAGCCATACATCATTTTTCCCAGAGGCAAATGGTCACCAGAAATGACTAGTGAGAAAGATTATGGAGATATTCTCCTCACTTCCTTTTTAAAAGATGGATTCAATGTCCTACTGTTGGCACTCAATGCCCCATCCCACCCCCTCTTTTTTAGAACAGAGATAGAAATCTCTAAAAACAGAACACAAAGAAATAACTTCCCGGGTTGGGCAGGCACTCCCTGAATTAATAGGGAATCACCAGCAGTATTTTTATTTTTGACTCGAATTCCACAGTTGTCACAAGGCCAAACATTCTCCTAACATGTTCAATTTCTACACTGGATTCTATAGAACTTAGCGAATGTTCTTTCTACTCAGCTAGCCTTCCTGCCTGAGCCATGAAATCCTTTTAGACAGTTAACTGGATAAGAAGCTTAAAATAGAATGGCCTTCATTCTTTATCAACTAAAAACTGCCAACCAGCAGCAACTTGGGCTTTAGATATACGCAGAAACTCTCTTGATCTATTTATCTTCCTTACCATCCATTGAATGATTTAACTGAGAACTAATTTAAAGATATTCTAAGGCATATAGTACTTTTATATTAAATATCTAGAGTGGCCAGGCCTCTTTAAATTATTCAGATGATTCAGAAATTAAGAGTTTATAAAGTGCTTGGGAAAGATTCAAAATACAGTGCTTCCATAAAATTCATATGTAATCATAATATACAATACTCTGCAATATTCATATTGTGGTCAGCAGGTAGACATTGAGTTCATGTGTGTTGAAGGAAGAGGCCCTAGTCTGAAACAGGAACACAAGTTTTGAGCTACGTCTCTATTAGAAACTACCTGGAAATTTCTGGCAATTTAATTGTAACCTCATGCCTCAGATTTCTCCGCTGTACGATTGAACTAATCAATGTTCAAATCACAAGCTGAAGAGCATGCAGCTCTTTGAAAAGGTGACTCAGTGGCTGTTATTGGAGGTGGCAGTTGGGTCACTACTCAACGCCATTATCCTCAGATCAGATCCATATTTTCAGATTTTGTGTAAGATTTTGGTTTAAGACCTTGTCAAACACTTGAAAAATATTGACTACAATACATCTATGATCAAATTCTGTAAGTAAGAATCTTTATTTCCACTGATATACAAGTGTGTCTCTTTGTAAAGCAAGTATTATTTCCTGTGACATACTAAATGAGTAGTTTTTAAAACCTAGTGTGCTCAAAAAAAGAATATAGAACAATGATTGCCCCATTTTATTCTCTGAAAATGGGCAAACTACTTTCTCTGTAGATTTCTATCATCTCCTTTAGCTCTATGCTCTGTTACTTATATTTGAACACCCCAAGTGGATGTTCAGACTTGGGTAGGAGCTAACAGTAACCGGCAAATTGGCATGTCCCTTTCAAATGACTGAATTCTTCCCTCGAAACACATAAAAAGACAAATATACACCCCAACTTGTCTCATTAGAAACATGTCTGCTTTTAGACCACAAAACTCGATCATAATCAAGAAGAGTAAAGCGAGGTGGTAGAAACAGCAAGGATTAGGAATGGAGGGTGATTTTTCTGATTCATCTCTCTTAATTAGGAACAAAAATGGAGGAATCTGGACCCTACTCAGTTAAGGCTGCCTCGGAGGCCAGCAACCAGTTATCTGTGTGCAGGTGAATGAGGACAGAGCAGGGATGAACAGAAAGCTTAAGGGAGACCCCAAAATTTTCCCCCATGGGTCCAAGAAGTACTGCTGCGATTAAAAGAGCTCAAAAGAACACAGAGTCACTGGTCAGGTCGTCACAGCAGAAACAAAGCAACGAGTAATTAAGATCAAGACATGATGTGCTAGAGTGGGATTCGAATCAGGGTACAAGAGGAATTGAGGTGCAAGGGGGTTGGAGAACTTTTAAGAAACAATTTCTTGACCAGATGTGATGGTGCATGCTTGTAATTTCAGCACTCTGGGAAGCTGAGGCATGGAGATAGCAAGTTTGAGCCACAACTTGGAGACTTAGTGAGACCCTGTATCCAAATTCAAAATTAAGAAAGGGCTGAAGATTAGCTCAGTGGGAAGATTATTTTATGTGACATAATTTTCTGGTCTGACATACATTTGCTGGACTGGAGCCTACCCTTAAAGTAACACTTATCATAGGGAAAATATTACCTTGTGTCTGTGTGAGTGTGTGTGCATATGTGTGTGTGCAAAAGAAGGAAGAGAGAAAGCTAACCTTTTCTCTACTATTTAAAATTCTACACTAAAATCCAGATATATGTTTTTGTCCTCCTCAGAGCCCTATACAATTTCAATTATTCTGACATTTTAATACTTTGGCTGTAGTAGTGACTATTTTAATCATTTCATGACATTTCTTTGGCTAACAGGAGATGTCCTCTTGTCACATGAAACTAAAGAAAAATGAATTTTTAAAATTACATTCCAGGATCTTAGTCCAATTATAATCCTCTCCCATTAGTATATACCACTTTAATAAGAAAAATACATTTTATAGTATATAAACTTTTCTTTTCAATTTAAATATTCCAAAAAATGCTAGCAATACATAGTTGATAAAATAATTCCAGCTTTTCATAAAACAAAACATGTACTAGAAAAATGTTCTACCATTTCCTTAAGAACATATTTTAAGGTAAGAAAAATTTGGTCCCAGCCAAGCTCTGACTGGCAGATATATTTAAATGAATAGCTTCTCCTCTTGCAAAAGAATTTGAGAGAAATTTTGCCTTCAGATGTAGGTTAAGCCTTTATTTATGGCCTCAAATCAGTCCTATAAGTAAAAAAGAGGTCAGATTTACCCTATACCTCGACTAACACTTATTCAAGGGGTCAGTTAACATTTTCACAAATTAATATAAGACAGCAGATTTTGGCAATTTATGCAATTCATCTAAAAGGAAATGTCATTATTCTCAGTTTTATTAACAAGTCTTTAGGAAAAAGACTATAAATCACTTTGATGTAAGAGATTTAACAGGAAATCAATAAGCAACGGAGTGATCTATGCTATGCGATAAGAGTGCTTAGTTTTTTTGGTACATATCTCCTTAGCTTGTGAAGCAGAAGCAACCTCTATTTTATCTATAAAACCACCAAAATGTTATACTTTCATGATTTCTTCTATTCAAATGTAGCAGCGGTTATAGATTTTTTTTTTTAAATAATGTAACTCCTCACAAAGACATTGGCCACCTGGCAATGCAAAAGGCTCCCCCAGTGTAGGCCATCACTATGGAAGTATTCTTACTATTTGTGGGAGAAGGAAAAACTGAAATTCTGTACCACATTCTGCCTCAAATTAAATTCATGCCAGTATCTCAATGTCTAAATTAGAATTTCTAAATGGACTATTTGGGAAACTACTCAGATCACACCATAAAAATTCAGTAATATGACAGTCCTGTAATTTTGATAGTCATTGGTGGTTCAATGAATCATGCATGCATTTTTGCCTTTAATTATACATGTTAAACCTCAATTATTTTGCAACTAGATTTCAGATTAACAATTTTATGATTGCTGGTCATGAATAGGTCATATTGTTTTATTGACATCACTGTTAAAGGCAAGATGAAGATCAAATTTATGAATTTAAATAACTTATATTTCCAAGTAAAAAATATTGAGTGTGTATGAATATTTTAGATATGGCTTGTCAAGAAAATGAGTAAGGAACTGAAATTCATGTGCAATATCTTCTGGAAACGCTCTTAGGATGAATAACCATAATGAATAGAGAAGCAAGACTGAGCAGAAGTTAATTTCATTGAAGTAGCAATGGAAGCCTCACAAGACCCCAAGGGAAACTAGGGAGCTAGCATGCCTTAGAGGTAGCAGCTAGGCAGCATAACCTAGCATCCATTACAGTAGTGAAATTTTTGCAAAGTCTATGATTGTTCCAAAAGGCATTTGTGTTTAGTTTGGATAAAATGGTTTAAATTTTACCATCTCTGAAATAACAACACCACAGTCTATCTCATAAATAGACATGAAACAAAATCTAGAAAGAACTGACATGTAATCACTATCCTGAAAAGGAATTTATAAGCTAACCATCTTGGGCCAGGGATTTATCTCAGTGGTTCTGCCGCCTGCCTTGAAAGCACAAGGCCCTGAATTCGATTCCAGGTACAAAAAAAAAAAAGGATCTCATCATCTTTAGTGCCCTGACAACATCCACCTAGCCATATCTTTGGACTTCTGAATTATAAAATCAAACTTAGGAACTTATATCTGAGTCACCGAAGGACAAGAGCAATGAAAAAGTAATCTTTGCTCTCTAAGAGTTTTTCACTTTAACCTGGTTCCTAATCTCCTAATTCTGGAGGATAGTTTGTTTTATTGTGCATAAGGGACTGCTCAAAGCAGGTCATGATGAGCTGGGCGTGAGGAAGAGTCGATGGAGACCATTGGGTGCACATTGCAACTTGACTGTGAAGACACAAAGACTCTCATGGTACTGGACAATCTCCTTTAACACTTTTCTTGTTAGCTGTGAAATGGAATAACACTTGCATCGCCTCTGAGCTCCTTCGAGTTTTTCCTCTCCTAGCACTGTATGCCTTAGCTAGCTCCAGACTGAAGGTGTTCAGGCAGAGTTCTATATCTTCCAGGCCTTACAACAACTAAACTCAATAGAAGAACTTTAAGAACAGATAAGAAAAAATACCTACCACTTTCTAAAACTCATGGTAGGAATTGATGATTTAGTTTTGAAACAAATTATGTTGTTTTTGAAAAAGCATTTGGCTTATTTCAAGATTACATTTATAATTTTTTTAAATATTTTCCTAGTCTCAGGGGAAAAAAATTTGGCTCTGACATGTGCTAAAACAACACATCTCAATGGAACAATCCCTACATATCACATACACCAAACCAAAAAAAAAAGAAAAAAGAAATTTAAAGAATGCTTGGCTCCAAAATTCTAGAAAATAACAACAAAAACAATAATCAACTTTCACTTTACAGTCATAAATTGAGTCATAACATCATTTCCTCGGGAAAAAGCCTCTCAGTTCAATCCAATAGTAGAGGAAGACTCTTAGCAGAAAGTGAAATTGTGCCTAGGAGCAGCTTTTATTGTAATGGGGCTTTCTACATATTTAGACTGTAAGCTGCACAGATAAATGGATTGTCAGTAAGATTGTGTTTCTCCTGGTACAAACACATCGTCCAGAATCTGCCCATCAATAGCCTTGCCAAGTTAAAAATTGATTTCATGTCTCAGAGTCACTCATTCTCGAGAACATAGATTCACACTAACAAAGGCCACAAAGGGCCAGGTTATTACAGAGTTCCTGTAAGCCAGCAAAACCAGATATCCCACCGAAAGGAAAACTACATGGAAAGCCAAATGATCAAGCAATAGCTAGAGAAACATGGAATGATCTCCAGTCCAGATCTTTTCTTAGGGGTCATTTTAGCACCAGGATGTTTCCAGGGCCAGGACACTGGCACTGATGCAAGTGTAGGCAGTGCTGGTAACTGAGGTGCCACCTAGGAGAGCCCCGCTGCCTCCTCCAGCCACCCCAGAGAACACAGGGGTTTGTGGTGGGGCACAGCACATGGGGTCCCAAGTGTCATCAGCATCTGGAAACCCTGCCCTGCTTCCCTCACATTGCAAGAACATCTTAGGGAATCAATCCTCTTTCAAAAAGAGGTACCTGGGAGATGTATTAAACACAGACTTCAGGCCTTTCTCTTAGGAGTCCCCTTCAGAACTTGGCTCAAGGCCAAGCCTGCATTTGTAATATGTGCCTCCGGTGATTCTTAACGCTTTCCAACATTTTGGAAACAGCTTTAAAGCAACAAAGCATCTCAACTTTGAGGTATCAAGGATAGATGAAACACTTTAAATCACACTAGACAGTCTTTTCCCCTCATTTCTGAGTTTCGAAGGCACAGGTATATGAGGCTGTGTATAAGATGGTGGAGACGTGAGCATGTGGAAGTATCCATGAGAGGTGCGTGGTGTGTGTGGTAGATTAACCGCACTGTGTGGATGGTGATGGTGCATTTGGTGTGTGTGTATACGGTATGTATGTGTGATGCGGTGTGTGAGAATATGCAGATGTATAAAAAGTAGTGTATCTGTGTGGTGTAGGTGGTATGTGTGTGTTCTTCTGGAGTAGTGTGCATGAGTGTGGATACATGTGGAGTGGTGTGTGTGCGTATGTATGTCTCATGCATGTGAGTTATGTATGTGTGCCATGGAGTAATCTGTGCACAGGTGAAGTGCCCACAATGTATGTATGTGTGTGTGTGTTTGTGTATACATATATATGCTATATATATGTGGTGTGTGTGAGTGTGAATATGTGTGCATACAGGGAGTTTATTTGAAGGCCCAAGGGAGAAGAGAAAGAACACCTCAGTTTCACCAATATGTAAAAGTGAGTTCTTTTGGGGGGGTGTTTATTTGGTTGGGGGCTTTTTGGTTTTTTTGGGGGGGAGGTTTTGTTTTGGTTTTTTGTTCTTTTGTTGTTGCTTTTGTTTGCTTTTATCTTTGTTTTCTGTTTTGGCAGTACTGGGGACTGAACCTAGGGCCTTGAGCATGCCAGGAAGCATATACTCTATCACTAAGCTACATTTTTGTTTTTATTTTGAGACAGGATCTCACTAAATTGCCTAGGCTGCCCTCCAATTTGTTATTCTCCTTCCTCAGCCTCCCAAGAAGCTAGGAGTAAAGGCATGTGCCACTGAGTCCAAATATAGTGGCTATCTTAAAAATATTTTCATATTTTCTTCCTATTGCAAAGAGGAAGGGGAAGTGAGAACGGTAGGGGAAAAAAAAGAAGGGAATGGAACTAATGTGAGAAGAAGAAAAAATGGAAACAAAGTCTTTATAGATAGGGAGGGGTGGAGGGGTTGAAGGGAGGGCAGGGGGCTGGGAAAAAATAAGACCCAAGATGGATTATATAAAGGTACAAATTTCTAATGATGAATGTCACTACCTAGTATACCAATAAAATTGATTTTTAAAAGTTTTTTTCATTTGTACTAGAAATGTATGGCTCTTTTATGAGAGGAAGTGGGTTTTGAACTAGGCTTTCCTTATAAAGCTGTTTTTTATTTTTATTTTTTATTTATGTATTTATTTTGGTACCAGGGATCAAACTCTGGCCCTTGCACTCGCGAGGCAGGCGGTGGAAACTCTGAGCTAAATCCCCAGCTCATAAAGTTGTTTTTAAACTGGTACTGATTTCCCTCTCCTCTGCATTTCTAGTACCAAGTTCCTGTGACTAGTTGCTATTAATTTCATAATTAAGGTGAAAGAATGCTAATATTGATCAAAAGAAAACTACTTTAAATAGAATAAAATTAGGCCACTGTCCATAAACACCTACTTTATTTTTTGCCGATACACTTTGATCTGTTGAGCTGCTGAGCTAAACTGAAATTTTAAAAATCATAATATAGCAATCTGCATTTATGTTTCACTTGAAAAGCTCAACTCCACATTATAAGTATTTGTTTGTGGCATTCATAAAAGAAACTGCAAGTGTCAGTCCTTTTGCCCATTAAAGACAAAAAGTAATGAGGAATCATCTTTAATTGCCTATTCATTGAGTCAGTGCCAAATCTGGAAATCAAATACGACACCCAAAATGTCCATCCAGTCTTATTCTCTGCTATCTCATACTTTGCAGAAAAAAGCTGAAGGTCTGTAGAAGCTGAGTATTGTGTTGATCTGACTTCACCATTCACTTGAGATTTTGCCACTTGTAAATAATAAATAACAATATTTGCTTGATAGGCTAAAAAAGTTTAAATGGAATAAGAGTAAATAAAACATTGCCTAGAAAAATAAATGTTACTACATTTCTCATTTAATTCTGCCCCCTTATAGTGTTCTAGTGCTATGCTTTAAACATCATTTCAAGCCAGGCATGGTGGTGCACGCCTGTAATCCCAGCACTTGGAAGGCTGAGGCAGGAGCATCGCTGTGCATTCGAGACCAGCCTGGGCTACATAGTGAGTTCCAGGGCAGTCTTAACTACATAGTGAGACCCTGTCTCAAAAAAAAAAAACCCACAAAAAATAAATAAATAAACATCATTTTACAATATTCATGCATTTTAAAAATACCCTTCAATTCTTTTCCATTAAATTAACATAATAGCAGGACTAGGAATGTAGCTCAAGGTAGAAAATTTGCCTAGAATGCATGAAGCCCTGAGTTCAATCCCCAGTACCATAAACACAAAATAAAAATAGTAATAAGGTATGTCGTTTTATTTATATTTTTCTTTAAATAAATTTATACCTTTTATTTTACTCATCTTAAGCAATGATATTGTGAAACCATAGGTTTAAATTTTAGATGTAATGCAACATACATTAACATAAGTATATAACATTAACATAAGTATAAATGTAAGTATATAATTTAAGTATAAAATTTATGCATACAACCAACCCTTGAAATTATTATCTCCATGTCACAGGATACAAGCTCATACTTCAGCAAGCATTAACCAAAACTGATTAAATCTCTGGATTTGTCATTGAAAAGTATCCCACACCTCCTGCTAATGGCCCTGTGCTCACCACCCAGGAACAGATCCTGCCGAGTCTACCACACAGGTTGCACCTGATCACAAACATCTTTGAAGGCCCAGAGTAGAGCTATTATAAATTCTAAGAAATTATGTAAGCTGCTAGATAGATAACTGTGCTTTCCAAGAAACCGAACCTGGTTCTTCCATGCAGTGAACATCGTTTGAAGATGGTTTAGCTGTGTGGTTTACTTGTGTGAAACCACACAAGCCTCCCTACAGCACCTTCACGATCACAGACATTAAGGGGGTTACTGGTGCTTTCAGGTAGGACATGTGAGACTATGATCATATCTTCTAAAGTCTACAGGATATGAGGATCCCAAAATTCCTTTGGAAAATAAGTTATTAGCTCAAAACAATGACAGCTTAATCATTTCACAATTAAAATGTTTCATCAATGGGAAACATAATTTCATATTTAGACATTAAAGGAATCTCATTTTGAAAAATAAAGCAAGATATAAGAACCATGAAAACAAGACTCCAGGAATTTCTCGGGACATGCCTGTTCCCGCTTCGTAATCAATTTCTAAACTGTGACATTTTAATTGTGTAAGAGAAATCGATTCCATTTACCACACTGAAACTCAAGACTGTAATGGAAAATCTGCCAGCACGGACTTTTCAAGCCAATTTCGATTTGGTCCAAGAAAAGGCAAGCATTTAGAAATTCTAACCAAAAACATCAGGAAGAGTAGGAAAAATGTGTGTCATGTCAGCATAGTCTGTGTGACAGGAACCAACATTATTATCCCTCCTTTCAAAAGAATTCCTTATGCATAAAAATAAAATTTAAACACAGCTGTACCCTTTTCATTATGACAGATGTAGTCCTGAAATGTTAATCAAATATTTTAAAAATTATATTTTACATACACTAGAGCAGTGGTTTCCTGATTTTTACATTCTAATAACAAGTATTTCATTTTTTCAAAAATTTCTTTTAAAAGAAAAGAATTGTAATTTAAAAATCAAATAAAAATTAAAGATTTTAAATTGTTCTATATCATAGGATCTCTACCAGTTGATCTATGTCTTCTACTTTTTTGGAATTGTATTATTTTACAGAGTTAATGAATTATGTTTTTAAACTACTGAATCACCAAACTTCCCAAATATATTTTATTATAGTTTAATTAACTTCTAAGAATTTTAAATAATTTCTTACAGTTTGAAATATGCTGCCGCACTAATATTTTAACTGACTTTAAAATAATTATAGATTCACAGGAGTTTGCAAAAAACAATATACAGGAAGATCATGTGCACCCAAATGGTACCCAAACATAATATTTTATATAGCCTTCTTACAAAATTAAAACCAGGTAACTAACTTTAGTATAACCATGAAGTTTATCATATTTTACAAGTTATACATGTACTTGTGTGTGTGTTTAATTCTATACAATTTCATCATGTGTGGATTCATGCAGCCATCATTAGTCAAAACATAAAAGCGTTTTCCCTACAAAACTCTCCTGCGTTAGTCCTTTGTAACTACATCCACCCGTCCCATCCCCAACTCCTGATAACCACTACTCTAGTCTCCTTCTCTATTATTGTTTAGAAATTGTTACTGTAATAGAACTTGGCAGTACATAATCTTTTGAGATTGGCTTTTTCCATTCCGTATAATTTCCTCATGGTTCATCAATAGTCCCTTTATTTTTACTGCTGATTAGTAATCCATGGCTTGGATATAACCACTCACTCACTGAAAAATATTTGGGTAGTTCCAGCAATTAGCTATTACAAATAAAGCTGCTTAGGCATTCATGTACAAGGGACTGGATGAATATAAGTTTTCATTTCTTCAGTTTTCATTGCACTTTCAGATGTAATGTAAGCTCAACTGTATGGTAAGTCCACTGTTAGCTGTCAAAGGACTTGCCAAACTACTTTCCAGAATGGTTTTATCATTGTATCCATCCACCAGTGGTAACATGAATGATCCAGTTAATCTGTGATCTCACCAACATTTGGTGTGGCCTTTTTAAATTTTAATTATTCTCAAAAGTGTACAGATACCTCATTGCATGTGTTGATATCTAATAGCTGATGATCACTCTTCTCAGGTGATTATCTGCCATCTGTACAGTGTATGGTAGCAATTCCACTCCTATCTTTTGTTCATATTCTAAATGGATCATGGGATTTTATTAATGTTGAATTTTGAAAGTCACTTCAAAATTATGTATTCTAGAGATAAGTCCCATATGTATATGCATTTTATCTCAATCTGTGATTTGGCTTTTCATTCTCTTAATGGAGACTTTCATAGAGCAAAAGTTTTTAAATTTGGTATTATCCATTTCTCTAATATCATTCTCAGGTAGTTTTTCTATTTTCTACACAACGCATAATATTAAGTTATGCTTTATATGTGAAATATTTTCATACAACAAATCCCATGAATTTTAAATTCAATATTTAATTTTTGATATCTTGTAGATACAATGATTTGATAAAATTATCCCTGGAGATATCTACATATTACACAATCTAAAGATCATTTTTATTTACTTTAATGAATCTGAACAGATTTATGGACTTATTCTTGGTTCACCCATTTTTTTTCCATGTACTGTACTAATAAAAACTTTGACCTGTGTGTATTAGCCTAGGTTCTCTAGAGGATTAGAACTAATGGAACATATACATAATTTTAAGAAAGGATTTATTAAACTAGCTTATACAGCCAGAGGTCCATGGTCCCACAGTGGTTTTTGATAGAGAGTTGGGAAAAAGTAGTGTAAGAATAGTTTAAGAATCTGGAACCCTTAAAATAAGAGGAACTCATAGTGCAGCCCTAGCTGTGGATGAAGGCCTGGAAGCTCCCTGGAGACTCACCAGCCTGAGTCTGCAGTAGAAGGCTGAAGGCCGAAGGAATGGACGGTGTCCATGGGCAGCAGAGGCCAGGGCAACACACATCCACTCAGGAAGAGTCAGCTTGTCCCTCTCAGTTATACTCCATCTGGACCCCACAGTTTATTAGCCAATGCTGCCCGCGCTGGAGGTTAATCTTTGACCCCTTATTCACTAACCCACATGCCAAGCATCTCTGGAAACGCCCTCAGAGAAGCACCCACAAGTGTGATTCACCAGTTTCCTAGGTACCTTACACTCCAGTCAGGCTGACAACTGAGCTTCACCTTCCCACCATGTAAAGAGGCAGGGCTGAGCCCATCCCTGGGCAGCTGCCATGGAGTTTGCACGTCACTGGCTGACTTGAGTCTTTGCTTTCATGAGCGTGGAAATTAAAACCAAAGCAACAGTGTGAATTTACAGGGACAATCTTTAATTAGTAGGTCAGAGAACATTGAGGGGTGGGGCTGGGCACAGTTCTGACAAAAATCAAGCTGGTCCCATAACAAAAGAAAGTAAGAGAGCACAGGGAAAGGGCTTCAGTTTGAGAATCTGAAGGGAGCACAGATCTGAAGAGGTGAGTTGGGACTGGCTACTAACAGGAACTGGGTGCTAGTGAGCTGGGGTCCAGGTGGTCATTACCTCAGTCCCACTTTCATAGTTTCAGAAGAATCCTCACGATCTGAGGGGTAACTTCAGTCACGCGAGGCTCTGTTGGTATTCGGAGTTTCAAGCAATGGAGACTGCTGAGTGTAGACGAATGTCCCTGTAACCTCAGTCTTGAAGGGGTTTGAGACAAACTAAGCAAATTCAGGGCTAATAAACGTTGTGTTGACAACTTTCCCTAGATGATTAGTACTCCTACCTCCTGTGTTTCAAGGTAATATGGGATTAAAAATAAAAGGTCAACATTTGTCCTACTTTTATTTACCTGTTGGGCATATGTAGGCCCAAGTTTTTAGCAAAACTGCTCTTTCAGACCCTGAATGCCTTAGAAGAAACATGAATCATGCTTTTAACAAGTAATAGGTTAAGAAGGTTTTTTTGGCCTTTGCCCCTGTGGTGGTTTCTGACTGTATCCGCTCAATCAGATTCAGGAAAGGAAGCCCATCCTAACTTAGAATGCCACTTTCCCAAGATGTCACTGAAACAAAGTTCAACTCTGGGAGAAAAATGGAGTAAAATACAAGGGCAGAGACGAGAATCACTTGACAAATGTCGGGAAGGAGCTGTATCACTGTATCATGTACAAAATTGAATGTGTTACTAGCCAGAGGAAACTGTGCTTGCAGAATGCAAAAAGCCAGTTTATGTCACATTTGGAAGAAGCAAGCCGTTTAGGGACAGGCTGATTTTTCACAGTGAGGGACCTGAGGCAGAACTGTTGCAAGGAATTGCAAGACTGACAGATTAGGGTTGAATTAAAGCCTCTTCTCTACTTGCTTGTGCATGGTTTAGGACTAGACCCAAAGAACCACTGCCTCTTGTATGAACTTTGAAAAAGCAACATTTTAAAAACAGATCTTCAGCTCCTATCCCATACCCATTGATTCATAATCTCAGATGGCAATCAGGAATAGTCAGTGATATTATTGCTCTCCCAAAGTCCACGCATTTCTTGATTAACAAACACAAAGCAATTTGAACCAGATTTGAGATCCCCCCCGCAGATATTAGGGATTGAACCCAGGGCCTTCACACTGAGCTATAGTCCCAGTCTTCCTTTTATTTATTTGTTTGTTGGTTGGTTGGTTTGTTTGAGCTAGGTCTTACCCAGGCTGGTTTCAAACTTGCTATCCTCCTGTTGCAGTCTCCCACAGCACAGGAATTACAGGTACGCACACCCACAATCAGTTGGGTTTTTTTCACACTTTTGAGACTACCAGAAACATTCTGATATGAAGCAAAGCCAAGGTGAGCAAACTTCTACAAAGAAGGCTACAATCTCTACCAACTCTTTTAGACTTAAAAGCATCAAGAACTAACTGAAATGATTCCTTCTGATATCCTCAAACATGTAGCACTCTGCTTTTATCACCAGCTTTTTTTCTGTTTTCCTCCACAAGGGACCTGAATACGGGCATGCAAAGAGGCCCTCTCAGAACTTTTGACCTCTAATTGATCCTTTAGAGAGAAGACATTAACACATCATACGCTGAGTCACCTACTTTAAGGTCAAAGTTCTCTTCGTTATTACAAAATAAGTTTTTAAATGAGAGTGATTCAATTTAGTCCCTGAATCTTTCCCTAGACTTATCAGAGCACACACTGCATCTTTTGAGATACTCATTCCTATTAGAAGTGCAAATCTTTTTGCTCAGATTAAACTTGTCCTATTTTCAGTCATCTAAACTCCCTACCTAATTATCTGTTCACTGATATTGACCTGGAAACTTCTGAACTTACTCTTTTTTAAAAATCCCTAGCTCAGTAATACATGTGTTAAACTTCAAATACAGATGGTTTTATAAAAAGACAGAGAGAGAGAGAGAGAGAGAGAGAGAAAGAGAGAGAAATCTGTCTTATCACTAAATCCCCTCTTGAGGGGCAACCACTTTTAACTGGTTTTAGTTTTTCTTTTGGACACTGCCATATTTCCTTTAAAAATATATGATTACTTATCTCTTTTCCCTTACTCTTGAGATAAGGAAAAAATGGAAACAAACTCTGTAAATAGGGGAGCGTGGAGGGGATGAAGGGAGAGCAGGGTTATGGGGAAAAAATGAGAACCAAGATCTGTCATGTAAGGGTAAAAGATCCCAAAGATGAATGTAACTGTACTGTAAAAGTACCAATAGAGTGAATAAGATTAAATAAGATTAAATATCTCTCTCTCTCTCTCTCTCTCTCTCTGTATATATATATATATATATATACAGAGAGAGAGAGAGAGAGAGAATAACACACTCACACATATGATATCTATATCTATATTTATATATTTATCTCTCTCTCTCTCTCTCTCTCTGTATATATATATATATATATATAGAGAGAGAGAGAGAGAGAGATATAAATATATAAATATAGATATAGATATCATATGTGTGAGTGTGTTACTATTTCAGTTGTCTGGAGCTACTGCAACAAATTACCACAAACATGGTGGCTTAAAACAACAAAAATTCATTCTCTTGTAGTTTTGTAGGATAGGGGTACTCACACTCTAATGAATGCTCTACAGAAACGATCTGTCTTGCCTCTTCCAACCTCTCTAATTCCATCCCTTCTAGTTCTCCCTCTATTTTCACACAGCTGGCTTCCCTCTGTGTGTGTCTTCTGTGTGTCTGTGTTTTCTTATAGAGAAATCATCATTGGATTTAGGAGCCAGTGTAATGCAATATGATCTCATTTCAGCTTAATTAATGACATCTGCAAAGACACTGCTTTCAAATAAGGTCACATCTAGAGGTTCTTGAATACACATGAATTTTGGAGAACACCATTTAACCTGGTTTCCTTACTTTACTACCTTCTTGACTTTAAAAGTTCAGACACTTCTATCAATTGCTATAAGGGGTGGGGATGACTTTTACATAAACATCTGCCACCACCCATATCCTTTCTACCCAACAGATGGGACACTATTCTCATTGCCTCAAAGGGTCACCTCAGCAACTTAAGACAACATTCTTGTCCATCAAATACAGACTGAACCTCTCGCCTCCATTTGCACTCAACTACTTCTATGTATCAACCTATGTCAGCTTTTCATTTGTTTTGCATTGATAAGATTTCTAACATTTATTCACAAAATTTGAACGTACAATGTTGCATTAGCATGCCCTCTCACATTACAGCAATGTGCTAGGACGGAACGCTAGGTCATTCAGTGGAGAATGCACTTAACAATGAATTCAGTTGGGTGTCTTTTTTACATCTATCCATTGTATTCTGCACTAAATTTTCCCAAGCATTCACTCATATTTCTCTTTTGCTCATTATACTTTTATTTTTCTAGGCAAAACGTCCAAGAGCCATATCTCTGCCCCAATGTGGACTAACCATTTCCTAAACCTTCACAATTACTACTCTGGTACTTCCCTTTACTGTCTATTTGGAGAAATATACTCCTCCCTGGACCTAATGCTTTCCTGGTTTTTTTTCTACACCAACAATACTAAGACACAATGTGAATACAGAAGAGGGGTGAGGAGAATGAGATGGATTCTCGTTATGTGTTCAGGTCATGGAGCCCAGATGAGCTTCTAACTTGCAAGCTTCCTGCCTCAGCCTCCCAAGAGGTATATGCCCGTTCACCTTGCACAGAGATACATTTTTGGTGGGAAATGTAGCTATTCAGAGTGCCACTTCCTATTCCTACCCTCCATGGTTACCTGCTCTTAAGGCCACAGTATCTTAAACAGACGAGCTTTCCCTAGCTTGTAACCTTTTTGCATATTCTATGTATTACATACTCCTCTACTCCTCAGCAAGCACCTCTTTTCCATACTCTTCCTGATTCTTGAAATCAGCAATATGAAGATGTTTTCCTCACCTTCATTTTATTTTTAATATAACATGGTCACATGAGGAAACAAGTCTAACTATATGAGCTCACTATACTGTCTTCTCTGGCTCCTGTAATTTGTCGTTTGTTTGCTTGCTTCTGGAAGGTGGTATAATTTTATTTACTTTCAATTTACTGTAAAATATTGAAACTCAGGACAAGTTGAAAAAGAAGTATAACAAACATTCACGTAACCTTCATTTGCATTCAAAATGTGCACACTATCTCAATTCCTGGAGGATATTTCCCTCAACACGGGATATATGCCTCTGTTGCCAAACCTTTTGGAAATAGGAAACATAAAACTGTGCACTGCTCTAAACACTTCAAAATGAACCTTGCCAAAATGAAAATGCTTTTCTACATCACCGCAATACCATCTCCACTCCTAAGATACCGCCTTTAACATAAATAAATTATCCAACATTGTGAGACATTATTGCATTTCCCCAATTATCAGTAAAATATCTTCCATCAATTTTAACTAAATTAGGCAAACAATGATTACGTTTCTACAGAATCCTCCACTTAGCACATCCCTCTACCTCCCACTGTTCTTCAGGAAACCTCATCCTTAGGATCCTCTCTCCCCTTCTGTGGGTCCGCTTTTCCTCCAGGAATAAGAACTAATAGCAGCTGACTAATGCCCATCCTGAGGCCTCCAATGGCCCTTGCTCTTCTTCTAAAAGCGAGTTCCTCCAACCATTTTCCATCTAGAGTCTCAGAGTAGTTTCCTGATCCTGATGAATCATACTTTTTCCTTTCAGATCCTTGTTTTCTCGGTGCCAAGGTTTTAAGCATCATTAAGCCATTCTTGACACAACATTACTTATAAATGTCCTGAACCAAAGTGTCATTATCCTTCCTCCTCTGACACCAAGACCTGCTCTGTGCACACCTTGGAAAGCAGTCTGCTTACACAACTAAAGACATGCACACCCTAAAGACCTACATTACCTTTCCACATGCCAACAGTTTGCTGGGATTGCCCCTTTTGTGGCTGATTCTTGTATTTTGACCAGTCTTTCAAAACTGTCACACAGAGCCCACTTCACTCAGACTTACTTGCCCAGCTGCTTGGAGAGATATGAGGCTCAGAAACTTACTTAACTCATCGTAGAGTGATCACTGACAGATTAGAGCTCTGGTGCTTTATGAGACTCTGTGATAATTCATACTAAATGATACTAACCTATGCAATCTGGGGTATTTTTTTTTCTTTTCATAGCACTGCAGAGAGTGAAGTCAGTAACCAAATACCGGTATTTAAAATACATCTTACATGTCTTTGTACAAATAATGAGCAACAACATGCCTTCCTGCTCAAAAGTAAATCTCAGTGTTAGATGTAGATGGATAATGGCTTAATTTCTTTGCCTAGTGCACTTCCCACTGTTTCTCTGGGAATGATATCAAGCCATACGCCCG
Source organism: Fukomys damarensis (assembly GCF_012274545.1). Lineage (NCBI taxonomy): Eukaryota > Metazoa > Chordata > Mammalia > Rodentia > Bathyergidae > Fukomys > Fukomys damarensis. Next base: position 16,188,247 of record NW_022900916.1, on the reverse strand, counting down.
AGAAGTAAATAATATGTTAGAAAACAAGTATCTATATTGTGACAAAGCAGCAGCCACTAATGTTAATAAGATTACAGCTCAATACCCAGGAAAGAGAGAGTGACCTGGCCCCTGAGGTGAAGCTTAGAGCTTTAAGGAATTTATTTTCCTGTCACCACCGAGAATACTTTCCACCACGGACTGAGTGGTACTAACGTAATTTGGCACAATGAAACCACTCTGCATATGGTGTTTACTCAGAAGGGCAAGGTGCCAACGAGACCGTCAGCCACAGCAAGTGGAACCTTCTCTGGCAACGGGATCATGTAAAGAGCTGCCCCTGACAAAGCCTCAGCCTTCTGCGCCCATTAGACTCGGTGTGAAAGGTCTTCCTTCACTTGCCAGCTGGCACAGTGACCCGGCGTTATCGAAAGATGTGAACACTACAGCGCCTGCCTCTCTGCAACTGGAAACCAAAGCCATGATTAATTATGGATGGAATGTGGCCAGGCAAGGCTGCAACTGCAATCAAATGAGACCACGCTGAGGAAGAATAACATTTTATCGTGCACTAGGTACCTCGCAGGTAGATTTATGACTACACTGCCAGTTGGAGATAAAGTAAAAAATCAATCATATTATTCATAGGAGTAACATAAGCAAGTACTGGTGAAACAAAAAATATGCTTCCTACGATTGTGTTGTGGATATTTCATTTATATACAGCTTTATTTGGCAGAATCATAGGTCTGTAACTTTTTTATTTTTTTAAGTGAAAGCTGAGAAATACACGATCAGCTGGCACATCTAATAAAGAGATTTGGGAACTTTTTACATTCAAAGGCTTCCTTGCAAAAAATATATTACAATATTTCCTCCTTTATTGCCTTGCACATATGCTATTGTGATAACTTGGTTGCATATTGAAATGTGGAGCTTGGAAGCAACAGAATATCCAGACAGGAGACAACAAATGCAACAGCTTGCTAATTATGGCCAAGAATAATCAAAAAGATAAAAATAATGCTAATTCCATGCAGTTAAAAGCTACAGAACTTCTTTCTTTAGAAGCACGATTTAAATCTCAATCCAATTCTCTAGGAGAAGAAGCATCATTAGCTCAACATTTCTTCAAAGAGCTGGTCACTGATTGGAGACTTAATTCGCCAGCTAAACAAGAGTCACTGCCACAATAAACCACAGATTAATCAAAGAAACCTGTCTCATGGACTAGAACCCATTATAATTTATCAAGTCATATGTTGTTTGAAAAAAACAGCAGCCACGAATAGCACAGTCCGGTGATACCATGACTCTGGGAGGCTGAAGCAGGAGGATTGCAAGTTCAAGTCAAATTCAGGAAGTTTAGAACTTAACAAGACCCTGTTTCGAAACAAAAACAAACAAACAAAAATCAAAAAGGGCTAGGGATGTAGCTCAGTGCAGAGGTCCTGGATCTAACCCCTAGTACCTCCCAAAAGTTATTTTATACATTTATAGTACACAGTTAGCCATTAGTAGCAGAAATAGCATGCTCTTTTTAAAAATTTCTAATAATTTGACTTGCACAGTACTTAGAACTTTAATAATTAAATTTAGACTTTTAACAATTCAGCCAAAGCTGTATACCTATTTAATCCAAAACCTGTAGAGTATCCAAGGAACGAGTACCTTCCAATCAATGGCTCAGCCATACTTCGTGGACACTGGAGACTGCCCAGACTTTTCATTCCACTTCAGTTTTTGTCCCTCCCCATAACTGCCATTCTACCTATTCAGTAAGAGATTCCGGAAGGAGAGCCAGGAGATTCCAGCAAAAGAAGAGAAGAGCTGCAAGGAGCTGTGGCCCAATTCCACCGCACGATCCACTATTCCATAACGCTCTGTTCACTCTCTACCTGGCTTCCCCTTCCAGCCACCAACAGTAAACACCAGACGATCCAGGTGACCGGGTTCACTCTGGAGTCACATTTAATAACTGTTGTGCCATAACAGGTCTTCACACCGAGTGCCGTGTTCACTATGTGAGGAAGGGCGTAGATAGATGATTTAAATTTTAAAAACACCTAAAAGCCAGAGCAAGGATGGCTGTCTACCTCTCACTCTGGAGAAAGCTGCAACCTCGGGTGTAGCTTCATTTAGAGTGAAACAATAAACAATAATGGCTTCTGGCAAAGATCTTTTAGTATGGTGTTGCACAATCAATCTTACTTTTCTTGGTTGTCTTGCTCCCCAAAAGAAAGCAATTATACATTTGTTTACTTTTTAAATATAGTGTTTTACACTGGTCCATTTGAATTCAAGATTCAAGATAACAAGGACACTAGAAAGGATACGACAAAGAAGATGCTTCACCTGTGCATGGGAAGCTGAAAGACCCAAATTCAATCCCCAGCATCAAAAACAATAATTAAAAATATAAATTTCAAAGATGGATGAAGAGAAACATCACCACGACAGATCTTTCAAATGTGAATATCAGGGCACCTACTAACAACTGTCTACAAAATTCCTTTGTGTGAAGCTGAGCACTTGTGTAAAGATAACTAAAGTTTCCATTTCTTTCCCTGCAAGCTAAATTCTTTCTAATACAATGACAGCACATTAGGATTCGTTTACTGTGCATTTCCTCCTGATGTAGACAGAATCTTCCAATACTGGAGAGAGAGACAGAGACAGAGACAGAGGGAGAGGGAGAGGGAGAGAGCGCTATGAGAAAAAAAATACTAATACTAGAACACAGTCCCAACTTCTGTAATAATTCAGCGTGCTATCTTGATTAGTGTGTGTGTGTGTGTGTGTGTGTGTGTGTGTGGTCTCTTCATTCCTCATCAGATTTGTTATCCTCAACCCCACTGGATGTATATTTTTTTTAACCTAAGTCAATGCTTCCTTTTTGCTTGTTTTGTTTTTAGGTAGTCCCAGTTCCTGTCACCTCCCGAGTGACTGCCACCTTTCTCTTGCCCTGGGTCTCTGCACTGAAACTCAGTTTACCTTCATGACACTGAATATTGAGCCAATCCTATATATATTTCCCATCTCGCCCCCACCCTCCCCTTGATCCTACAATCCTCCACCCAAATTTACTCAAAACCGAGGTGAATCTTACCCGATTTGGGGTCTGAACCACTGCATATGCAGCCTAGAGCCTAATTGGTCCCCAACATAATCTGTCAAATTGGATCAAATTTACCATTTAAAATACATCCAAAGCTCTGCATTCATAACCGCTTCTAGTTTACATGGTTATGTCAAAGAAAATAAATCTCAGAACACATTCTAATCTACCTGATCTTATTGTCCTTTCAATCAGTACAGTCATTAAAAATAGCCACCAGGTTCCCAAAATGATTAAAATGTATATCAGAAATCTGTAAAGGATCTGAGAACCTATGATTTTCAAATCGATAGCCTAGAAATGTTACATAGAAATTTTAGTCCCTGTTCTCCACTCAAGGTTTTTGTTTCACCTGACTTCTGTTCCTTTTCATTCATTACTGAGTAATATGTGCAATAGATGGGGTGGCTAGAGGAGTTTCACGATATTCTAGACAGAAGAGGGTGACTATTGTTCCAACTGCTATACCATACAAACTGCATCGTATTTAGAGCTCATTATGTTATTTTACTTAATCTGAAAGTGTGAGTGTTAATATCCTCATTTTACCCCTAAGGAAACTGAGTCCCAGGAGTTTTCACTCACACTGGGTATCAAGCAGAAGAATCACAATTCAAACAACTTTTTTCTGACTTTGAAGACTAAGTGACTCCTTTTTTTATTACTTTACACAGCAACTCAACTCTCTACTTGGCATATTTTCATGGCATGGCTTTTTTCTTTTTTTACTAGTTGGTGAAAAGTATTTCAAGTACTTAGTGAGTGCCCAAGTGATTGGCAGACAATAGCTTATCACTCTGTTAAAAAGCCTTTCAAAAGTGCTAGGAGATAGAATTTTAAATGTTCTAGCTACAAAGAAATCACAAATGTATATGATGATAGATGTGTCAAATACCATGATTTGATAATTACAGTGTATCCATGCATCTAAATGTCATGCTAGGCCAGGTGTGGTAACACACACCTATAATCCCAGCACTCTAGGACGCTGAGAAAAGAGAATTTCAAGTTCAAGCCCAACCTGGGCAACTCAGCAATTTAGTGAGACCTTGTCTCAGAAGAAAAAATAAGAGGAGATGTAAATGGAGAAAGAGCTCAGTGCAAAAGCCCTGGGTTTAATCTCCAGTACCACAAAAATAAATAAAAACAACAAAAAAATCACACTGTATTCCATACACAGGTACAGTGCTTATGCATCACTTTTTAAAAAGGTAAATAAAATAAAATCTCCATAGTGACCTAATCTCCAGAAACATACCAAAAAAAATAAGCAAAAATCTACTCTTTTGTGATTGTTTACCAAAAAAATGGTATTTCAGAGTAAAACTTCCAAGATCAAAGAACTTCTTACAAATATACATTTCCAACCCCTGCTGTGACTTGATTCTTGATTTAGTAATGTACATAGTGATTCAGATTTGTTTGTTTAGTCTATTTTAAATCATTTTTGTTTTGAAAGTTAGCATAGTACTATTTTCAGCTTACTATACTAAAACAACATATATTTGTTCTCACTAGTATATAATCATATGAAACCTTTGCAGAAAGATGTCTATGTATTCAGTTTATGTAACAGAGCCTATTAGAAGCAATACCTGTGCCTTTATTGTAGCTGCGCTAATAGAAACAAATCTTTTTCGTTTTAGCTGAACCTCTCCAAGCCTCCATCTTTGAAATAGAAAAGCAATCCACAAAACTTGTTCTCTTCCTCTTACTCCTACTTACTCTTCACATGCAGCGTTTCTCTTCCATCAGATATTCCCCTTTACCTCCTTGCTATTATTTAGGTACCTTCTTCCTAGTTTTTTTGCCTCCTCAGTTTAGTCCAAACTTCCTCCCAAGGATTTTTAAGCTAGGGTCTATATTTAAGATCTACAGATAGAATGTTTTTCATTATACTCAGTAATGCTGCTCATCTTATTTCACGTATCTATTTTTTTCTCAAAAGAGGCTCATGCAAGAAAAGGGGTTAAGGGAGCCCCTCCTCAAAGGCCCTATAATATCCTGGTCCATTTCTAGATCACAACACTCTGCTTTTGTTTTTGGCCCCCAATGGGTAAATGCCTCCAAACAAGGATGCACAGTGTTCATACTGTGTCTCTGTACCCACCTGCTACTTACACAGAGAAAGGCCTAAGATAGTTGAGGAAAAATGGATATAGGACAAGATGGACATCAGGTCACAGCGGTAACCTTAGCTATTTTATGCTGCTCAGCAGCTCGAGATGACAGCAAAACTAGTGATGTAAATTATGATTAAACACAATTTGATTAGGGGAAATGTCAAATACTGGTTCTAATATCATGGCTTTTGATACGATGAACAGATTAAAGACCCTGAAGATGGTCTGCCTGGCTCTCTATTACTGAGTCTCTAACCCTAATCCTGAAGTGTAGTTTCTCTCTCACTATATTAGTCACTTTTCATCACTGAGATATGATAGCCAACACTTGAAGGTGAAGTTTATTTTGGCTCAGTTTGTAGAGGTGTCAGTTCATGGTACAATGGCTCCAAGACAAGACAGCATGGCAGAGAAGTACGGTGGAGGAGCAACTGCCCAAGGAATAGCATGGGACACAAATCCTTCTAAGCCACACCCCCAGTGGCCTACCTCCTAATAGAAAGCCAGCCAGAAACCTGCATAATACAATCAGCTTTCAAAAGTCCCACTATGAGCACATGAGGTCCTTGGTGGACATCTAGACATAAACCATAACACCCACTTCACACCAAGCCTGGCCCTGAAGAGGACAAATGTTAACTAAGAAGCCAAACTTGTAAAGTACAGTTCTTGGTGAGCACTATTTCCCAGGTCTCATTGGGGTGCCCTTGTGGCTCAGAGCAAAACCTGGCCCCTAAACTTGACCACTGCTCTCAAAGTTCCTGGATTTGTCTTCTTGGCATCTATTTTTATTTATAACAAATTTTACAGTGAAAATAAAGAATTACAGTTAAAAGGATAGAAACTGATGTTTGTTATGCATGTTTTATGTCCAAATATTAATTGCATGCTATTGGAGATAGAAGGATTTTTTACAATTATTTTTTAAAGTTAAGTAGGCTGTTCAATATTTTACAGCTATCAAATTGAAGCGTCTGGACATAAAGTCAGATCTGCCCGCTCTAAAAGCTAGTCTTTCCTTCCTGCAGTGGGGGTTTATCTTCTGGGGAAAGAGATTTCATCAAAACTGGTATCTGTAAAACCATCTTGATGTCAATCAGTACAGTGATCCCCACACACCTGACTTAGGTCAGAGTGGCTGTCTTCCACGGAAAAGTTCTTCCTGAGTATGCTGTCCCCTGGCCAAACAGGTTATTAAGAGAATGAAAGAGTTCTTTGAGACAGAAGACCTAGTTCAGTGCAAGACCCATAATAGAAGCCTTATTCCTGCCTAAACTATGATTTGCCTTAATTTCTTCCAGAAGATATGTTTAGGATTTCTTCAAAACAATAGGGCAGGCTTCCTAACACTTCCACATTACAGAAAGTCCCTGACTTAGGAACGAGTTCAGTTCCAGAACATTCATAAATTGGATTCATTTGTATTCAAAGAAAGCAAGCCTTATATACCTTTGACACAAATATATAATGCAAAGCATAAAAAAACCAAACACACACACACACACACACACACGCGCACTCACTCAAATACCATAAATAAACCATTTTTACTTTTACAGTCACCTTAAAATGCTGGAACTTTACAGTACAACTGGCATCCAGGGGACTGTAGAGAGTGAACTAACCAGAAGAGTTACTAACTGAAGGAGGGAGGTAGGTAAGAGATGGGGGAACAATGTCTACCATCTTTTGGCCTCAATCCAAGCTCTCAATTATTTTCACTTTTGTTTCTGTGGTTATTGCTTTACACTTCCTAGCAGTCCCCTCCACATCACCAGTGCTTTTCCTCTTTGCTTCCGGACATCCTGGGCTCTAACTGAGCACTGTACAGCAGGCACACAGCAGCACAACTGTGACAATGGCCAGCAGACACGTGAGCTACTTCCATGATTTGTTCACATCTACAAACATTCCTAACATGAGTTCCGTTCATATCTGTGAAAGTTCACAACTCGAATATTCCCAAGTCACGGACTTACTGTACCAGTTTGTTGTTCTCAAACAGTTTTTGTTTGCACTCTTCCAGTTTTTAATATCATTAACTCCAATTCACCATCCACCGTTTATTACACCTCCCACTCAGAGTACAAGTAATCCTCTTTTAACGACCTGTTTAAGGACTATTCAGACTTAGAACCCATCTCTTTTTTTTGTATAGTTCTGTACATCTTGCTGATGGAGGCTTAATGTCTTCCTTTCTGTACAGTACACCTTATTTATACAGTACTGTAACTTGTACAGTTTAGTGCACTAGTTTTATGTTGTTATTTATTACAGTACTGCATGTAAGAGGTACACAAAAAAGCGAAGCATCATGTTGGAGTTTCCTTTGAACACTTCCTTGTTCTGAATATTGTAATGCACTTACTATATACAATGCCTCATTTAGTGATCAATTCATTTAACAACTTGGTCTTGGGAACAGAGCTTGGACTTTAAACAAGGAGTGTCCACACAACGAACTGATTACAAGATGCACCCTGATTCAAACATGTAAAGGTATGAGAAGTATGCTTCTTGGAATGACTTCAGTATTGTGTGCACGACATTGATCTACAGTGCTGTGTCTATGATCACAGTCTACAGTGTGTCCCCTTTTGGAGCCTGGAATGGTGGACTCTAGGCACTTCCAGCAATCCTGTCTCCCAGCTGCTGGGAAAAGCATCTTAGTAAACCAAATCCAGCCTTGGAACAGGACTGCACGTGACAAAACTGTCAGCAAAGAAGCAGGGGAACAGTGCTTAGGCCCAGAAAAGGATATTTAGGGAAGTCAACACTGGATACATCTGATGCATAATTAAAACAAGGAGGCAAGGGTTTGGATTCTTATCATAACTACATGTCCTATATCTAAAATAATCTTCAGTATGCTCTGGTCTAAAACAAAGCTCATTCCATGAATTATCAGATAATTATTAACAACTTATAATTGCTATTAATACATCAATTATATTTAATTTACAGTGATATTTACAAATTACTTTTCAGGTTCATAATTAATGTACATTCGTAACGAACAGCATGTAGGGTTTCAGATTATTTTATGATAATCTCTTTGCTTGTTTTGTCATAGCTCCAGATATAAAAAGTTGCCTTCCTTCCTATAAAATAGCTATACAGCGTGTATCACTGCTCAAATCGGAGTAGTCATTAAAATTCTGAGAATGTGCTATGAACATTTTTTAACTTGACGAAGGATGTCAAAGTGATCTATTTCTGTTCATCACCAAGGGGTGCGTGGGATTTTGCATCAGGGCCTAGAGATTTATTAAAGACTCTTTTCTGCACTGGTATTGCATGGTGTGCAATAATTCTCCAGCCTGGAGGCAGGGTATATGTAGCAAGGCTAAAACCAGGCAAATGTGTGGCATTAGCTCCAAAGACAGTTTAGTTGGATCTAAGAGGCAAAGATAAAATCAAATGGCAAAGCCAAGGTCAATTAGAGAGGCAGGCTAGAAGACACCAATTAATAAAGGAACAAAGTTAACAAAAACTGGAAGAAAGCCAGAATTAAATGACAAAGTAGGAAATGGGGATCTAGAAAGACTATCCACCTTAATTTTGGCAGAGCAACTTGATGGTGTAAGGTTCCTTTAAGATATAAAAAGACATTTCCTCAGTTACCCAAGGCCAGAAGAGAATTTACAAGGCACTATCTAGGCTAGGATATGGCAACCTTTGTACTTGCCTGGGACACTCCATGTCTCCTGTGAAGTTTGTACTTCTCTGATCTATAAAACATGGTGATTCAGGATCCTATTAGTGCAATTTCATGGAAACACAGTCTACCTGGCACGCCGGTGCTACAGCCAATTTCCCTGAAGAATCTCCAATTAAAGAACCAGGCCCTATTTAAACACTGACTTCTTGTCATTTTTCTTCAGCTTACTATCACTATTAAACTTCATCTATTTAATAGCCCGGGGAAGAATTTTCAAAAAGTATTGAGAATGTAGGTCACTGTCTGTCATCCCAGTTTCTCAGTGACTCAATTATCTGACATTTACTTAGTACCCTTTGAAAGACAACAATCGTGCCAGCTGCTGGCTGAAGGGGAACTTTCCAGTCGCACTTAATAGACTGTTTATCTTCATTAGCTCTTCGTTAGGATTCACTCTGGACAATCATGGAGGCTGTCTTGCATCCAGTTCTTAAATCGTCTTATTCCTGTTTTGCATGGTTTTAACGTCTGCTTAGCTAGTATCTTTTTTGCTTTATTTCTTTGATATTTAAATTTTTCACTTATATTATCAATGTGTGTTAATACAAGTCTTTCTCTAAATTTAATACTTCTATATTTTCGATTCTAAACATAACTACCACCTCTTTGCAACTCACTGAACATCCTCATTTCAGAAAACAGCACATTCATTTCTTAACTAGGATTCACATCAAATTTGAACACCTTTTCTGGTGTGTTATAGAAGTTGTTCTTTCCTTTGCATGAAATACAGTAAATCCTCCCACAGAATGTTTGAATGCTAAGATGGGGTAGTTAATTAACAATTTCCTTATATAATATTTACCATTTGTAATTTGTTTGGGGCAGTGTTGGGGATCAAACCCAGACTTGTGTGTATGTTAGGCAAGAGCTCTACCACTGAGCTACATCTCCTGTGATTTTTTAGAATACCTAACAGTCTATACTGAGTAATTTTTTATCATTAAATCATACATCTTCTACCACTACACAGAAAAAAAAAAGTAGAAGTGACTAATAATAGAGATTTCTACTAAAAGCATGAGATTAACAGAGTTTTCTATATATGGTTGTATGCATTTCAGACTTTAAAAAGGTACTTCACAGTCTTCCATTTTTGAAATATCATCTGTTTTTAAGGTTGAATCAGATTCAAAAAACAAAAAAAAAAAGTTTTTTTAATTGGAAAACCAGGAAATAAAAATATCCAGAACTGTGGGGAAGAACAGTAAGCAAGTTCCCTATGAGAATTTCTAGCATATGAGCCTTAACTAAGCATATAACCACTGCTTTACAAAACTCCTCCATGTCCCACCTCTTCTCCACTTACTTTGCTTTCAGTGCATTCTTAAATACTAAGATGTATCTGTAAGTAGCTCTCTCTGTGTGGAGGTATAGAGATAGTAGAGAGAAAGATTTCTTTCCCACTTCCCCCCTCCCCCATGGTCCTAAGCCCTAAACCCAAGGAGCCTTGAGCTACAAGCCCAGCCTATTTTATTTTATTTTATGTCAGTGTGTTGCTAAATTGCCCTGCTCCACCTGGCCTTGAACATGCAATCCTCCTGCTTCAGCTTCCCAAGTACCTGGGAATATAAACACGTGCCAACACACTCACCTGTAAATGACAATTTTAAATACTGTCTTGGCTGCTGTATGTGATATATGAAAAGAGGTATTTTGTTCAGCTAGTTTTCCATGTCAGCCTTGTTTCTAAACATAGCACTATCTTTATTTTGTGTTTAGTATATGTGAAGAACTACTAAGCATGTACAAAATGTCCCCACTTCAGGGTCTCTGCATTTGTTCTCTTGGTCTGGGATGCCCTTCCTCAACTCTGAATAGCTGTCTCTGACTCCCTTAAAATTTAGCCTTTCCTGGGAACATATCAAAAGTACAACTCTCGACCTACCTCTAATTGTTATGCCAATCTGTTTCTTTCAAAACATTCTTCCAAATCTCTATAATTAAGTTATCCATTCAGTGGTTAGCTAGTATGAGTAGATAGATAGATAGATAGATAGATAGATAGATAGATAGATAGATAGATAGATAGACAGACAGACAGACAGATATCTTCCCATGAGAACAGGAACTTTGCCTTATACACCTGTGAATCCCTTATCCTGGTACATAACAAATGCTCCAAAAATATAGTTTAGGCAAATGTATGAATGTCCTATAAACATTGTCCTATTTCATCCTCTAAACAGTCTCATACAATCATATCAAGGAACTAAATTTCAAACTGAATAATCTTGCCTGAGGTTACACAAGCAGCCAGGCAGCACAGAGTAAACCCATACCCTTAACCGTTAGAGGGTTCTTGACTCTTGTACTATATGATAGTCAGTTTTTTGTCACTGTGACATGTACCTGAGATAAACAAAAGGGAGAAGGGTTATCTCATCTCAGTCTCAGTCTATGGTCAGTTGGATTTCTTGCTTTGGAGCTGGTGGGTGCGTGTGGTAGAGGTCTGCTCACCTCATGGCAGCTGGGAAGCAAAGAGACATAGCAAGAGGAAAAGGTTTGGGTCCCAACATTCCCTTCGAGAAAATGCCCCCAATGGCCTAACTTCCTTCCATCCACAGGGCAATACCTCCTGAATGTACCACCACAGCCCGATAAATGGTGCCATGGGCTTCTGACCAAACACGAGACACTGGAGGACATTTCCAAGCCAAAGCACACTAATGTCATTTCATAATGCTATCATTTTTCCAGTATCTGAACAGGGAATCTGAAATCCACTGCAGTCCTTTTCTACAACACCTCCGCCTGAATGTTACCATCTGGCTGGTGGGTTTTTCTCTCAACCCAGAAATGATTACAAGGTAGAGGGAGTCAAAAGAGAGCTGAGCTAAAGTATTTATTGTAGAGCAAAAGCAAAAGTAGCATTTGTTAGAAAGCAAAAGTAAAAATCCCCCAGGTTATTGAACCCAGAAGAGGACCACAGCAGGCTGCCATTGGCACTTCTTATCTAGGGGGTTTTAGACACAAAAGTGTTTATTTCTCAGCCAAATTGAGGTCAACCTATGGGGTTACAAGCAGGAAAGTGTGACCTGTAAGAGGGCCTGGGGGAGCTGGGAGAATATAGCAATTTTACTTTTGCAAGCACTATTAATTGTAACTTTTCTAAAATTAGCAGAACAAAGATTCTTTAGACAACCATGAATATCTTATTTCTGGGCAAGAAAATCCCAATTTAACAAGGTCTTTGTTTATTGCCTCTGGAGCCCTAGGCTTGGCCATCATGTCCTTCACGGAATCTTCCCCGGCTGCCTGTCCTGCCTGAGGAACGCTCTTTGCACACTATCCTCCCGCATAGGCAGAGTCACTCAGAAATCTTACCTTCCCACAGGCGCCACTCACTCCAGGATACATCATGTTTTACAGAAAGTGATCATTCGGATCCCTGTTGGGTTCATCTTGTTAGGTTAGGAAAATGACACCCAAATATTAGAAAAGGGAATCTAAGCCTGATCGTGCCCACAGAGGGTTTGTGATTCATTCTCCCCAAGTCTGGTTCCCCCCTCAGTTATGTTCCCTTTCTGCTGGTGGAGGAGGGATGTGGGTTTTTTGCTATCTCCCTGTTTCACTGACAGTTGGTTCCCAAGACCATTGACCCTCCAGACCTGGTTTCTTCTCCATCTTTGTCAGCACGGCCATACTTTTGGCCCTTACCATTTCTCCTCCTTATTGCCCTTTTGTCTCCCAACTGGTCTTCTTATTATCAGTGACTTCCTCCCTCTTCTACACTCCCACAAGATGATCAGACTGATGTAACATTTCATTCATCTGCAGAAATCGTGCAGGGGCTTCCCTGCCTTCCCACAGAATTCACACTCCTTAGCTTTGCATGAAGCTATTTGAGGACCTACTTTCTGCTTTCTTTGTGCTCACTTCCACGGCTGCCTACATTAGGATGCATGCTCGGTGCCTGGAACACTGGCATCTTCTATATCCCTGTGCTTTTATATATGTTTGCTCTGAGTCCTGAAGGACATATGATGTGAACACACATATTTTGTAGGCCTTAACTGATCTAACCCACAAATGGCAGTCACCACTAAGCTAAGTCACACAGCCCTGCTCTGGACTCCCACAAAACCCAGAACAGGCCTCAACATAATGACATTTGACAGTGCGAAGTAACTGTCACACTTGGTTGTTTGTCTCTTTTGTTATTTCATTGCATTTCTTTCTTGCTGGCTCTCCTGTATGAACTCTCTCAGGGTATGTGCCTAACAGAACCTGGAATATTATACAGAAGTTATTTGCTGGAACAATGTTCCAAAGAGGAAATGCATTTCTGAACATAACTGCAATCAGATTCAATAAAGAAAAGAAAGTGAAATACGAATTGTAACCATTAGTTTACTAAAGTGCCAACAATGGTGTCTAGGAAGCAGGGCATCTTCTGTTTCTAACTCTGCCACTGAAGAACTCTCTGAGGAGATGGTGACTCCTCTCAGTGCATCAACCCAGCCCTGAAAACAGCTTCAAAGTACTGGGCCAGTGCCACAAAAGACACAAGCGTGAAACAGACACCCTGCTTTAGAAGGGCTGTGCAAACCAATGGACAGACATCATTTTGCAAAGGAATTCATATGAACCCCATGACTTTTTACTCCAGAAAGTACTCACAAATTTATATGAACTCACTTGACCTGGTCCTTATTTTCAGCTAGAAATTGTCTTGAAATACCCAACAGCCTCCAACCATTGATTTCCTTTTTTGTTATAGAATTTCTTCTTTGAGATCTAGTTCAAGCATTTTATTATTTGAAGAGAAATCCCTTGCTCATAAATTCAGTGGCTACTTCAGTTTTTTTAAATATTTTTTCAAAACTCTGTTTTTGAATGTGCTTTAGAAAAACCTCATAGTTATACTCATCAAATACTATTTTGCTGATTTCCGATCTTCATAATAAATGCTATACATAAATTTTAAATAGGAATTCCTAGAGAGCAGTGCCAACCAGCTGAACTGCTCAGGGGACACCACACTGCAAATAAAAAGCAAGGTGGAATTTCCTTCTGGTGGGTCTGGAATTATTTTGCTTTGCCTTTGTCCGAGTTTCCATGGAAACTTCTCTCCAGTAAATGAGCAGTTCTTCAGAGCCCTTGTCCTGAAGGTAAGTAAAAGACAAACCCGATTTTCTGGTCCATTTTAATGCTGCCATGGGCTGCAGAAATCGAGAGGTAATTGTTACATTCATTAGGAGGTCAGTCATGAAAATGAGAATGATGGGAAAACAATAGTTTGATGATATATTTAATCTTCCTTGTGCTTTTGGGTAAATAAGATGTAGGAATGTATGGGCTTCTCACTGCCTACATGGAATAAAGAATAGGAAAACAGTAAGACTCAAAGATACCAATAATCAGCCCAGATCTTTGATTTATCCTGATGGCTTAAGTGAAAGTAAATGTTTCCAAATAATATAAGCAGATTCAGAAAACACTTTGTCATCTACAAGAAATAACTCAGGAGAAAAATCCCACTTTAATTCGAAATACAAGTAGTAAGGATTACATTTTTTTAGTTCAGAAACAGTTGATCATGACAAAGAAAGCCCATGCTGCATGTGAGTAGGACTCGTAGGGAGCAAGACTTCCCAAGCGGGCAATGTTATGAGAGTACCGTTCCGATAATCATACCTTCTAAAAGATGCACAGATGTTCCCAAAATTTATGGAGACACAGAATAAGGGAAAGGAAAATGCCGGGCTTCTGGATAGGGGAAGAAAGAGAAGAAATGTTTACTAATAGTATGATATACAACATGTACTGGGCTGTTTTCCACCTGTCAGCATGATTCCAGGGCATGCTGGGTACAGCTGGAGGGAGAGGGGACGATGCTGTAGTAAACAGTAGAGAAATAGTTCTCCCCTCAGGAAGATATCTCCCTAGAGTAGACATAGGGGTGTAGCTCAGGAACAGCAATTCCTTAACATCTATGAGGGCTTGGGTTCAATCATCATCAACAACAATAAGACACGCGTCATCAACTAATATTGAGTACGCTCTTCAGATATCTCACTTCTGTAACAAGTCTTTTCGTTATTCTTGGGATGACGTTACTCTGAAGTCTGATTTAAAAGGAATCAAACTTCCTTCTACATGAAACGCCTGAGGAAGGGACGCAGTTTCAGTCAGTCTAATATGACCTCTAACTCCCCCAGTTCTCTAGAAACAAAATTTTTCGTCAGTTCTAGTTTGGGGGGCAGTGTTCTCCTCCTTTCCCAGAACTGTAGGCTTTGCAATTTTAGAGGTGCCCCCTACCGTGGCTGTCGCACTGTAGCAATAAGGGACAGCTTTGGGCTGGGTCTCTAAACTGTGCTGCACTGTCCAGTCTGGTGACAGGTGGTACAAACACCTCATGCAACATGAACAAACACTGTCCTCAACTGAGCAGTGCTGCCATCACCACAGGTCAGGCACGCAGTGGGTGGAAGGACTGCTCTGGCCCTCCCAGTTCAGAAAGAAAGGGAGAACACTAGAAGAATATAAGCTCCACCTCCTTTCTTTAGATCATCTTAGTTTCATTTACTTCCAACCTTTACTTAGCACCTACATATGCCACAAATGCTAAAAGCTGCTCCCTCTATGAAGTGAATCAAGGCACACATTCTGCCTTTCAGTGGGGAGACAGACGTAGCAACAGGTAACATTTGCTAGTTGTAGAAAAGACCTCTCCTTGGTGCCTCTGAACCATGCAGCCCCTTTCCCACCCCACTCCACCCTCAAAAACATAGAAAACAGCTTTTTTCCCATGTGGATTTAATTAGGAGAAAACTGCAGAAAGCTTTAATGATTGACACTGCAGTGACCAACTGCCTCTAACTCATGACCTTCCCCATTCCATATATATTTTCTGAAAAAGTCCCACAGTGTCCAAATTTATCCACCTGGACATCCAACTGGGGACCAAAGGCTAATGATGTTTCTTGACTCTTAATCTGCCATCCCTATAGATGAGCATTAGGAATACAATGAGAATCCTCCAATTCTTTTATTTTTATTTTTTAATATATTTTAATATAACACAAACAGATATTAAATATAAAAGCCATCCTGTGAAAGAATTTTTCATAATAAAATTATCAGCAAATAACAATGGTAATTTCACAGTGCAGCATGAACTAAAAAGAATATATTTTCATTTGCTAATCTCTCAGCTCAATTCTTAATAATTGTGTACCTTTACTGCTTAAAACATTTTAAGTATTCAAAAAGTACCTCATATTCTATATAATTTTGAGCAATATCTTCCTATTTCACCGTATTTACTATTTTCTTGGTCTTTAGTTTCACTTTCAATTTCTCACAACCAGAGAGCCAATGCAATATTTACATATGTGTTCTATTTATTTCATTTAGAAGTATGTTCTCAAGGTACATCCATTTACCTGTAAATGTCTCGAGTTTATCTGTCTTTATGGCTGAACAGTAATCCACTATATAAGAGTACAACATCTTTTTTATCTATTCATCAGTTGATAGACATTTGGATTGTTTCCAAGATTTAGCTACTACAAACTGTGCTGTTATAAATATGGATGCACATATATCATTGTGGTATGATCTTTTTCATTCTTTTGAGAAGATACCCAGCAGGGAAATAGCTGGGTTAAATGGAACCTCTAATCCTAGTTTTCTGAGGAATAGCCACACTGATTTCCACAGCACTCCCATCAACAATGGAGAAGAGTTCCTTTCTCCCCACAACCCAACCAGCATTTGTTGTTGGTTGATTTCTTGATATTATCAGCCATTATTTCTGGGGTGAGGTGAAATCTCAGCATCACTTTAATTTGCATCTCTCAAATGACCAGTGATGTTGAACATGTTTTGTTTTTTGTTTTTTGGGTTTTTTTTGGGGGGGTTGTTTTGCTGTTGCTACTTCTTTATTTGAGGAGTGTGTATTCATCTCAGAAGCCCATTTTTGAATTGGGTCTTTAAATTTAGGTTGGACTGATTTTTTTCAATTCTTTATATGTTCTGGATATTAATCCTTTGTCAGAAGAACTGCTGGCTAGAATTTTTTCCCACTCAGTGGGGTGTCTCTTCACTCTGTTGGTGATTTCTTTTGTTGTGCAAAAGCTTCCTAATAAGATGAGGTCCCAGTTGATAATTCTTTGTAGTATTTCCTGTGCGGTCTGGGTTTTGTTCATGAAGTCTTTGCCTACTCTGATGTCCTCATGCATTCTACCTATTCTCTATTCCAGCAGATTTAGTGTCTCTGTTTTAATATTTAGATCTTTGATCCACTTTGATTTTAGTTTAGTGCATGGTGAGAGGCACAGGGCTAGTTTTAGTCTTTGGTATGTAAAAAGCCAAGTTTTCCCAGCACCATTTATTAGAGGCTATCTTTCTTCTATTGAATATTTTTGGCCCTTTTGTCAAAGATAAGGTGGCTGAGTGTGTTTGAGGTTATTTCTGCATCTTCTAGTCTGTTCCACTGATCTTCAGGTCTGTTTTGTTTTGTTTGTTTTTTGGCCAGTATCATGGTATTTTTATCACAGAAGCTCTGCAGTATAATTTCAAGTCAGGGATTGTGATGCCTCCTGCCTTGCCTTTGTTGCCCAGTATTGTTTTTGCTATTTTAGGTCTCTTCAGATTCCAAATGAATTTTAGGATTGATCTTTCTAGTCCTGTGAAATATGCTAATGGTATTTTGATTGGGATTGTGTTAAATCTATAACAATTTGGGGAGTATGGCCATCTTCTCTATGTTGATTCTTCCTACCCACAAACAAGGGATATCTTTCCATTTTCTGATAGCCATTTTGATCTCCTTTTGCAAAGTACTACAATTTTATTGTAAAGATCCTTTGTAAGATTGATGCCTAAGCATTTCATTTTTTCATGCTATTGTGAAAGGTACTGTTTCACTAATTTCTCTCCGTTTGAGTCTGTTATTTGTGCACAGGAATGCTATTTATTTTTGAGTGTTGACTTTGTATACAGCTATGCTGCTGAATTTGGTTATTAAATCTATAAGTATTTCAGTAGAATTTTTGACAAGTATCATGTCATCTGCAAATAATGACAATTTAATTTCTTCCTTTCCTATCTTTATTACTTTTATTATATCTTCTCTAAATTTCTTATAGAATTCAGCAGTGAAACCATCAGTGCCTGGCTTTTCTTTGTTGGTAGGTTTTTAATTACATTTTCTATTTCTTTTTCTTCTTTCTTTTTTTCTTATTTTACAGATCATAGTACTTTAGTAATAATTCATGTGTTCTTTGCCCATCCCTTTAATACAGAAAAATATTCAATTAATCATTTCATCTGACATTTCACCAGTACAGATTTGTAATGTCAACATTATTAGATCAGTACCAGGAACAGCCTGGTGTGAAAAAGACCCACTCAGAAAGTAGGTGAGTGACAGCTGCCTCCAGGTGTCCACGCTCAGTCTCAGGAAGCAAGATGGTCCTGTTAATGGCAACAGTGCTGGACCACGCATAGCTGGGAAGGCTAGGACAGGAAGCCACACCCTTTCAGAGAGCCTTTAAGGCGGCCCCTCTCCACTACGTTGTGTCTTCAAAGTGCAGACAGTCTTAATGAGACAAATGTACCAGGTGGATTGTCAGCAGGAGAAATTATAGCCATTTTTCCTCAAGCAATTTTAAGAACAAGCAAATCTGAAAATATAAATAGGCAAGCATACAGTAAACCAAAGCACAGCAGAGCCGATGACTAGAGAAGATAAGTTAGAAATACAAAGTAGCAAGGAAAGCAGTAATTTCTTCAAAATAGGAAACAAGTTCTCCAATACCATTATTTAGACAGTTTAGCATTCAATTATTACTTTTGGAGTTTTAAAAAACATCCCCTTTGATAATCAAAACATTTGACCAGAATAAACCAACAATATATTGCATGAAATAAATAACCCATTTAATTGAATCCCTCAATGAATTTTTCAGTTTTGTATAAGGAGAAAAGTTCCAGAACTTTTGTAGGTATGCTCAAAATCCCTGTTGGTCTTCACAAAAGCTTTTAAAGGTTATCATCTGACCCATCTGCTAATCCACAGTATTAGTGCAGTACTCTACTGGTTTACTAAGGAGCATTTCCACCTCAGTGTTGTAGTATTCTATGTGAATTCCTGCAGACGGGTCCTGACAGAACTTCAGCAGACTGAGGCTGCTTGCTTCCTCTTCAGAGGGGAGAGAAGGTGCACAACTCCAGACGTGAGACTTTTCAGGCTTGTGTTATAAGACTCAGGTGAAATCAGAATGCCAAATACATATACCACTTGTTAGCATGCTCATGAAGCTAAGCATAAAAAAAATGACTCCAGCCAAGTTATCGTCCTGGGAATGGACGAGCCTCAATGGCAGCTTGCTGAGACACTAATCACAACTCCAGCTCCCAGCCTGAAGGTGGCTGGAAAGCGGCACAGTGCGCAGCTACTGTACAAGCCTGTCTAGAAGACAACATATTTTAGAAGCCTACAGAAATCATTAAAAGCACACCTATTTTCATTCAGAACTAATCTATGGAGCCCATTTCGTTCAAAAGCCAGTCCTCAAATGTTTATGGTTTCTTTTATTTTTAAAAAGGGCATACTGCTAATAATCTAAGACATCTTACCAAAAGAATAAGTGTGAACAACTCTAAATCTTGCATGCATTAAGTATTTCTTAGAAACATTAACATTTGTTCCTCCTCAACATGAAACCTTCCAACACAGCTGGGAGCCGTTCCTTAGGCACTGTGAGGTGTGTTAATCGCGAGCTCGCATGCAGGTCTGAGTGTCTGATCTGACTCTACCCATTCACAAACGCTGTCTCAGCCACGGACCCCACTCCTGAGATTATTAAGAGGGAAAACCTATATCACAATCTTCAAGAGAACCCAAAGATAATTCTAAGAACTGCACATATAAAGGTATTAGAAAAGATGTTTTCTTTTTGTAAGGCATCAATCATCACATGAGCAGGATGAATGTCTAACAAAAGATGGTTAACGTAGCAAACCATTTAACTTTTCTTTCACATTTGTCCAATTCCCACTATTTTTGCCAGGTTAAATAGGAAAAGAATGCCTCTTGGCCTGCACAACTATTGTTTTAAAAAACTAAGATATCTGAAACTATTAGGTACATCAAAGGTACAGTTTTCCCTGGAGAAGGGGCACATGAGTTACCTGGCACGCTGTACATATAGAACTGTAAAGATCATCTACTAAATTCAACTTTCACATTTTAGTCAAATTGAAAGACTTATGAGAAATATTCAAACATACCATATCTTCAGTTACAACTGCATAAGTGTAACATTTTACCAGACAAAAAGCCAGAACTTAAGTATGAGAAACCTTCATACACTATGCTAGTACTGGGCCCTTTAGCTGACAGCCAGTCAACAATACTTTCAGCACAGGCATTTAGAAGATAAGCGTCCAAAGCAGGTGACTTGGTTGTAGTCCATAATGAAGCAATTCAATGCCACTGGCATCACAGTGCTGTGGAGAACAGGTGCATCTCCATGTCTTAGTCAGACTTGTCTTTCTTCCTTCCCATTAAGGGCACTTTGTTGACAAGGCAGATCCCACCACTGTGACACCTCCAGCCACAGCGGACACAACCCCTCACCAGCCCTATTCCCTATTCCCTTGGAAAGCACAGTGTAACAGCTGTTTCAGTCACCTCCAAACTCCTCCCACCAATCCAAGCCACATCACCAAGGATGGCTCACAATGGCTCCCTAGTAACACTGAAGATACCTCCAGTCACACGGGACAACATGCTTGGCTGCTGCTGCAGATGGGCATTCATGGCACCTCCTGGCACCTCATCACTAAGGCACCAGGCACCCATGACGGCTGGCCCGGGGCAGTGGGCTCAGGGTCTCTCCCCACTGAGGCTCCAACACGCACGGTGGTGGGACAGGCTGCAGATGTGGCACCAGACTACATTTTCTATTTCATTGACTGATATTGAGTTATTTAGAATTTTTATATCCTCATGATTCAGCTCTGGTAATTCATATGTATCTAGTCCATTTCTTTTGTGTTTTCCTTCATATTAGAGTACAGGTTCTCAAAGTACATGTTGATCTTCTGAATTTCTATAAGTTCTGTTGTGATTTCACCCATTTCATTCCTAACTGCATGAATTTGGGTCTTTTCTTTTTTGATAAGGTTGGCTAAGGGTTTATCAATTTTATTTAATCTTTCAGAGAACAAATTCTTTGATTCATTGATTCTTTGTATTGTTTTCTTAGTCTCAACTGTATTAATTTCTGCTCTGATCTTTACAATTTCCTCCCTTGTAGATCTTTGGGCTTGACTTATTCTTATTTTTCTAGACATCTGAGGTTCAGCATTAGATTGTTTATTTGAGCTCATTCTGTTTTCCTGATGTGAGAACTTACTGCTATGAATTTTCCTCTTAGGACTGCCTTCATTGCATCCCATAGGTTCTGGCATGTTGTATCAGCATTATCATTTAATTGTATATACTATTTAATTTCTTCTTTATATTCATCTGTGACCCATTGGTTGTTCAGGAGGTGTTATTTAATTTCCATGTATTTATACAGTTTTTGTGGGTTTTTTTGTTTTGTTTTGTTTTGTTGTTTGTTTTTTGCTGTTGATTTCCAGTTTCATTGCACTATGGTCAAATAATATGCATGGGATGATTTCAATTCCTTTGCATTTACTTAAGCATGTTCAATGGGTTGGTATGTGGTCTATTTTGGAGAATGCCCCATGTGTAGCAGAGAAGAATGTGTATTCCAGTGTTGTGGGGTGGAATACTCTGTAGACATCCACTAAGTCCATTTGTTCACAGATTTGGTTCAGTTCTGATATTTGTTGATTTTTTGGTCCATTTGATCTATTTGACAATGGGGTATTGTCACCATTACTATATTCCGCCATTACATTCATATTAGTGTTTTTTTTTAATTTTTCATGTCCATGAATATTTGTTTTACAGAGTTGGGTACACTGGTATTTGGTGCATATATATTTAGGATTGTTATCTCTTCCTCTTCGATTGTTCCCTTTACAAGGATATAGTGACTTCTTTGTCTCTTTTAATCAGTCTTGGCTTGAAATCCACTTTGTCAGCAAATAGTGTAGCTACTCCTGCTTTTTTCCTGGCTTCCTGTCCTGTGAAATATTGTTTTCAACCCTTTGATTTTTAATCTATGAATTTATTTTGGGGTTAATTGTGCTTCCTGTATGTAGCAAATTGTTGGGTCTTATTTCTTGATCCATTCTTCCAGTCTATTTCTTTTGACTGGTGAGTTGAGCCCATACATTGATGGTTATAACTGAAATATATTGGCTTGTCTTTGTCATGTTGTCATCCCGTTGTTGGTTTCCTGTCTTTGCCCTCTGTTTAAGTGCTTGCCCTGCCAGGTAGCTCAATTTCTATTGATGTTCTTGGAGTCATGGTCTTCATTGTCTCTTTCTGAAATATCCCTTAGGGTGTTTTGTAGAGCTGGTTTAGTGGTCATGAATTTCTTCAGTTCTTTGTCATAGAAGTATCTTATTTCTCTATTGAATCTGAAAGATAGTTTTACAGGGTGCATCAATCTAGGTTGGAAGTTGTTTTCTTTCAGAACCTGGAATACTTCACTACAAGCTCTCCTTGACTTTTTGTGTTGAGAAGTTTGCTGTAATTCTGATGGGCTCTCCTTTGTAGGTTCTTTCTTTTCTCTAACAACATTCAATATTCTTTTCTTGTACTGAATTTCTGGGATCTTGATAATTATATGCCTTGTTGTGGATTTACTTTGAACATGGCCCACTGATATTCTCTTTGCCACATTTATTTGCATATCAAATTCTTTTCCCATGTTGGGAAGTTTTCCACCACTACTTCTTTGGATGAGCTTTGCACTGCACTATCTCCAACTCACTCACTGACCCCAATGAATGTAATATTGTTCTTCTTTGCATAACGTAATTGTTGAATTGATTTTTCATCCTTGCTATTTTTAAGATATCTTTCTTTTCATGGTCATTAACTGACTGCATTTCTGTGTTCTAGTTCAGAAATTGTATACTTTCCATTTAATCTATTGTGTATATTTTCAATGAAAATTTTAATCTCCTTGATCTCTGTTTGAATCTGTTTCCTAAATTCCAATTCTTTCCTATGTTTGGCATTCATGTTTTTCATCATTTTCCTAATCTCTTTTTTTTTTATCTGTATCTACTCTACATTCATTGAGCACGTCTTTCATTTTGATCATTTCTCTTTTTACCCGATATTATTTTCTCTATAACCTCAGGTATTTGTTTTATTTCTGCTTCTATCATCTCAGAGAAATCAAGTGGGTGACTTCTGATTTCTTCTACTGAATTGTCTCCTGGACTTGTTTTAGGTGGGCTGGAGGTCTAGGATTACATTTTACTTCTGCATCTTGTCATTTTCTGTTTTTTAATTTTATTTTCTGTGTTAATGCTTATAAATTTCTTATGGCAGATAGTTTAATCACTAGTATCAAAGCTTCTCTAGGAAACATCTATTTTTCAGAGATGTATTCTAGGAATATGTCATTCCTGGTCTTTGGGTCTATCCCAAGATTCTACCTTCACAATTTATTAAGAATCAGAAGTTGCTATTTATTTGGCTCAGCACACAGTCCTTTCATACTGGACTATGGTGGTGGTTATTACCCCACACAATCTCAGTGTTGTCATACAAGGGAGAACAACTCATTATAACCAGCAGGATGTCCTGGATAAAGCAGTACAATTAGCAATATCAATAGCTTCAAGCACAGTCTAGAAATTGACAAATTGTGGTAACTATCAATTTGGCACCTTTAACCAGAGGAGCAAGATCTACAGTTACATAACACAACCCAACATAAATCCAAGTTCATATGCAATGAGCTTCCCCTTAGTGAGGTGATTATACCTTTGGGGGTGCGCTGAAGAGAAATACTTGGCAAAGACAGATGAAGGAAAATGTAGTAGAGGCAAGACTAGAGGACAGAAGATGATCACCCAAGGTTTGGGTAACTGGACAAAAGGGCAGGAGAGAAATCATGAAGGATAAAGCATAAGAATATTAAAGTGAATCAGAAAAACAAAAACTGATTTTCACTCACATGAAAATATCACAACCTCAAGAGAGAGAGTTGAGGAAAGAAAGGAGGATGAGTAGAACAAGATAAGCATAAAGGTAAAAACTTGAAAAAAATAAAAAACAAAAAGGAAACAAGACCAATGGAGAAAAGAATAATAAAAAATAAAATTCCTCTGAAGACCACAGCTCTGTGGTAGTGTCCTAGGCAGGTAGTGTCCCAGAATTGGGCCATGTATCCTGCCAAGCTGGACAGCATTTGATCTTGTGGTAGCTGAGGCCAGTCTTGAGCCAGCAGCTTGTTAGATGTCGCTCACTGGCCCACGCAAGCCTCCTTGCCATGGGTTGCTGTGGTGCCTTCAGGCAGGTCATCCCATGGCTGCTCTCAGTCCCATGAACAGTTGACTCCCTTGGTTGCTCAGTCTTTGCACAGCCTCCTCTGTTTCACTCCCACCGGCCCTTCTCTGTCCTGTCCAGATGCCGCTCGATTCTCCTCAATCTTCCATTCTACGGGCATTGCTAAAATCCCACACAGTTTGCATCTTTCTCTCAAGCTGCTGGTCACAACTTACTTTTTTCATCTGCACTGTGGTCCCAACAATCACTGCTGTCCATTGTGTCTTTATTGCAGGGGCTCTCTTTGCTCTCTCTGTGGGCTTTGATTCTCAGCATCAAGCCTAGAAGAGGTCCTCCCTACCCCAGCCTTTCTGAGCCCTGGGTGCCCTTGGGGGGCACGGGGTGTCTGCAGGGCCCTCGCCTTCTCATGTGGCTCACAGTCTTGCAACTGCTCCCTCCATTTTTTTTTAACTTTCCTTTTAAAATCCTAGAAACTTCTTTTCCCTAATACTGCCAAAATCTGCTGATCTCTTTTTTGTACTTCCCTTGATTTTTATGCCCCTTTGTAAATGAATACTTCTTAATGCATACTCTTCATGAACATTAGTTCAGGGTACACTTAGAAAAAAGTGACTGTTGAGGAAATAATTCTCTGAAAATTGAAAATTGCTACACTTCAGAGATTCATAACTTATATTAAGAAAAGTCTCTGAGAAGTTCTATAATTCCAAAATGAAATTAATTTTATTTAAGCCAGTAATTCTCTATTTACTTGATCAAAAACACTGATTTTAAAATTTGTTACTATCCTGAAAAATTAGTCTTGCATGGAACACATTTAGGAAATCCTATAATGAATTGACAGCTTTGGCGATATTTGGCTGAGAATTCCATTCTCCCTCAGATCTGATACTATAATTTGTTCATTTACTGCACAAATATTTATTGAGCATCTACTACATGCTAAGCACTTCACTCCCACCTGTTGGTTTAAGTTTCATCCAAATCTTAGGGATTAGTAAGTCCTCTAAATTTGTAAAGTATAAATGATCTCTGTAGATGAGCATCAAGTTTGTACTGTTAGTAGCTCTGTTGTGATGATAGTCCCTCTTTCTAGTAAATGATCTTTAGTTGCATTTCTTTCACTGAGGTCCAGCCTCATGCTGTGCATCCAGTTTTGAGGTTTCTCTGTTCTCCCGACCTATCTGAATGTCTCCTTTGTTTTCTGGTCCAGTTCTCCTGCTCTGAGTCCTACTAATCCCCTCCAGGGAACTGGAACTGGGCCTCTGGGAGCAGCGCTCACAGCTGGTTCCTTGGCACCTGCTGCCAGTGCACATCACCAGGCTCCAGGCTGTGATACATTCACTTCGCTTTTCAGACCTTTCATGACTTTACAGATCTGGTTCCTGGATTCCAGCCATTTCAAATTTCATCTGTCCTACGTCAACCAAGCCTAGGTGTGGAAATTCTCTTGTCCCTTAATTTCTTGAACTATACAGTACTGTTTGGTTTTTCCTCCTCTGAGAATGCGCCTTTCCCACTTCCTTCATGGGCTTTATTTTTAGCTACAGTTGCTTAAACAAAGTTTATGTCCAGGTGTGATGTCCAGGTGTGGTCCCCAGCCCTGGGCATTTGTTTACTGAACTCTCTCACTGGCAGCTCATTTATTGTCAACACCTCAGCTACAATAGAAAATATAACTCAGTGTTGATGTGACTTAGCTTTCATTTCTGGAATTTACAAATATGTGAAGACCCATTGTAAACATTCTGAGCAAATATCCATAAAGAGTATGTGAGGTACTTCTGTATAGGAATACGTATTTGGAAAACAAAGGTCAATAATCAAAAATACCATGGCAAGTAGGTATGAAAATTTGTCATGCTTTATTTTCCATAAATATTTTGGAATATTTGAATCTAACACAGCTTTCCTCCAGAATATATAAAAATCTTGATCTCTATTGTGTCTAGCAGCATTTCACACTCACCTCAAAAGACATTAAAATAAATACTCCAAGGGCCTAGAGGTGTAGCTCAGTGATAGGGTGTTGCCTAGCACACACAATGCCTTGTGTCACTGACAGTAGCCTCACACACTCACATGCATGTGCACATGCACACACACACACACAAACACAAAACCTCCAAATATTATGTAACATACAGAGACCACCAAAATATGTATACATACTTCAGGTAAGAAAAAATAGTATGATGTTTTTCCACAGAGGGCCATTACTTTGAGCACCTCTTGTGATTGTAGGAGCCAAAGGTAACTTGCATTAATCTCATGATGTCTCAATAAATTTAATATTAGAATTCTTATACAAGTTTTTCTCTTCCTGTGTGCATACTTTTTTTTTTTGGCAGACTTTGTGTAAAACTAAGGAGTAAAGTTAAATGGCTTTCATATGTAAAAGGGATAGTTCATCAATTCATTGTTACAACAATTTGTTCTCCTTTTTAGTTGTACTGATGAGATGATTACAATGATTATTTATGGTATGTTGTACTGTGAAAGTACTTCTAGGTTATCTACCCTCACTAAAATCCAGTGGGAAATGACTAGTACAAATTAAAATCTCCATTTCATAGCTTGGCTATTCCATCACTCACAATTTAAGTAACTTATGTAATTTGTTCAAAATAAAATAATCAAACTCCATCAGAATCCAAACTATCTGAGAAAAACACTAATACTACACAGATCATAAATTTTAAATGCTGTCTCATTTTACAGGTTAAGAAAAGTGAGATGCAGAAGTTTTACAACTTGACCAATTTCAGAGAGAAATAAAAACCAAGGTCACAGAAATATCAAATCCAAAGCACAACAAACTTAAACTCTAACATTTCACTTGTACAGATAATATAAATACAGAGAATGTGATTTATTTTACCCTTCCTAGTATTTTCAATGGCTTCTGAATACATTTTCTGGTTCATTTTTCATCTCTAATGTTGTTGAATTGTCCTCTAACAATTTGCCAAGCTAATTTCTAGAGGGAAAAAAATGATGTGCAGTGAGCTATTTATTGAGGTCAATCACTTAATTCCATGTACTATTTTGAGGTAACTGGGCTAATAAAGACTTTTTAAAATTTGTCCTTTATAAGCTTCATTTTGCCCTTTTGTAGCACTATTATTGGTAATACAGTAGCAGTGATATTTGAAGTGAATATAAGCTCCTAATGGATAAATCCTGACAAATCAAAGATCATCTGATATTCCCCTTAAAAATAATATGCTACACTTTTAAATAGTAATGTTGTACTAGTAAAGTTTCATAGAATTTATATAAAGTATACCTATACCTTTTTTTTTCTTACAGGTTTCTAGACATTAGTTGACTTTCAGCTAAACTCTTCTTCAATGGGTATTAATATTTATTACTTTGAGTTATAAAATTTGGCTTCTGAATTTATTAACAGATGACTGAATTATAACACAGATACAACTATGTGAGAAGAAAATCTCAAGTAATTGTAATGTAGTAGTGAGAGACTATTACACAACATATACTGATCTCATCTCACACAGAAATGTGAGAGTGATTAACCAGTTTTCCATTTATATTTTATATCATAGATTCATTTATATGAAAATGGATTCATATTTTGTTTTAATGTATGTTTATTCTTCAGATCACTAAAAAACAGAAATCTAAAGACATTTATCCTTTAAAGTCTTAAAAAGAATGGAGCCAGATCCAAATTCTTATCCTGACTCCACTAACCTGGCTAAGTTTAGCACCAAGTTCTTCATCTATAAAAATGGTAAACATCAAGTCCACTTGGGATGTTTACACAATGATTACATACATTAACAAACTGAAGATTTCTTACCATAGGATATGGATAATGGCAGATAGTTTTCATTTTATTGCTTACCTGTCTTTGCTTTTATACTTCTCTCAGAGGACCATATTTATTCTTATATATCTTAAATTTCATGTACAGGTAACTAAATTTCTATTTTGAGTGTAAATCTCACACACATAAGGATGCTGTACTCATTATTCCAGTTTACAGCATAAAGAATATATTTTTAATTTGTTGTGGTGGTTGCTGTTGCGAGTGGTGGCCCAGGAAAAAAAAGTGTATTGCCTTCCTGAAGTTTATACGGTTGGTTATGCTCAATAGTCTTTTCCATATCTTTGCCTAAAAGGAGAATCTTTTGCTTTTAACTCTATGACCATACTGCTTACATTTAGGCACTTACCATATACAGTACATCTCAAACTCAATATTCTGAAGCGTGACATTAATGTTTCTCCCAGTAATTCCTCTCATGAAAAAGTTACAATACAAAACAATCACAAGAGTTCAATGTTTGGAAAAAATAAGGTATCTTTATCTGATCTCATCTTAAAACTGTATAAGTAAGTGCAAGTCATGGTTCTTACTACTATGTCTTCCCTTAGTAATTAGTATCTTTCTTCTTTGAAAATCTTGCCTTGAGCTAATGCTGTTAGAACAAATAATACTCCACCTAGAACAAAGTTTAGGTTTGTAATGAACCACACCATATCTTTAGGGGCCACTGATCTATAAAACTTTACGTGGCTCTTTTCTGGTTTCCTGGAAATGAAAATCAAAAGCAACCACATTATGGTACATTAGTTTCTTCTATTTATACCACAGTCCTTGTTCAACAATAATTTGATTAATTTCCACAACCTGATTTCCTATTTTTCAGATTCACAAGTTACAATATAATTGTAATTCATGGAAATTGTTTGGAATCATGTCCATCTGCTCACTGCTTAAAAGCCAATACCCAAGAGATAAGAAGGAAATCCAGCTTATTATACAAGCTGGCACTCTGAGATTCAGAAGACAGAGAACTGTCATCCTGTCCAACTGGGGTACTTGAAAGGGCTTCTATTTCTTTAAACAAACATATTATTTTTCTGTAACTTAAATAGTACAACAATATACGTTCTTTGTGTTAGTTGACATACAGAAATAAAATATAAGGAGGGATATTACAAATTCCGATGTTGTCTGAAGGTCACCAGATGTTCTGGGCTCTGTAAATCTAACAGACTAATTCACAGTTAAAATCTTAATCATAGTTATAGCTTTCTTTAGGATTTACAATGCTGGGCAAAGGGAGAGTAGGACAAAGGACAAATGAAGAAGCAGCCACTTTTATAAAATCAAATTAATGCGCTACAAACAGCATTTTTTAAAGTAAAGGAAAATAGAATGATATAGAATTAAATGAACAAAAGAAAATAAAACAGAAAATAGTTAAGTGTATCACAGGCAATAGGAGCAAATATTTAACATTCTATTTTGTGAAAATGTTGTTTTTATTTGGGGTGGCATACGGTTGCAGGTGTGTGTGTGTGTGTGTGTGTGTGTGTGCAACACACACACATACCTAAGGAATACCTTAAGAGATACTATAATTGTGGACAGCTATTGTTTGGATGTTCATTTCCCCTCATAAATTCATGTTGAAACTTAATCCTCAATAGAACAATATTAAATAGTGGAGACTTCAGGGAGCCATTAGGTTTCAAGGCTCTGCCCTCAAGAACTGGATGAATTCCTTCCAAAAGAGGTTTCACAACAGACTCGCCCCTTCCTGCCCTCTGCCTTCTGCCAATGAGAAGCTGTAAGTAGACATCAGTGGAACAGACCCTCAGCAGACAGAAGATCTGCCATCATCTTGATGTACCCAGTCCCCACTGTTTGTTATAACAGCACTTAAAAATGGCCCATAGCTATTGAAAGCCACTGAACTGGTATAGTAGATACACAGATAAGCCACCCAGATGTCACTTCAAGGAAAGACAATCACTTATGATGGCTGCCCAAAGAGCCATTATTAGGATACATTCAACTATCAGCTCATTCAGAGACTATCTCCACTGTACAGAGCCACCCCACATCCTGCCTCTTGCCTCCAGTCTTACCATTCCTTGGCCACCTACATCCAACAACTGACACGAAGAAAAAAAAACAGATTCTATCACTCCAAACCACAGCACTCTGAAAGGACATTTTAATGTCATAAGTCTCTATAAAGGCAACCAGGGCTGTTGGATTAAAATGAGCATATCCACCTCTTAATAATGGTTTGCTGGTTATCATTTTTTCCTTAATTGAAGACTCATAGTCCTTCATTTCTTCTGCCAGCTCATTTCATTCATCCTATGCGGGCAACTTTTTGGCTGTTTTTACTTTTGTCTTACAAATATGCCTATATCAAAGCAGCAGATGGGTGGTGTTGACATAGTTTTTATTACTAGTAAAATTCAAGCTGCCTATAGTTAGTACTAAGGGAAAATGTTGCAAACATTGCCTAACAATCGGGCTGTGTTTTAAGAAGATCACATAATATTCTAAGAGGGGAAATACTCTTACACAAACTGAACTACTTAAGCTCGGCACAGTGGCTCAGGCCTATAATCCCATCCCTAGAGAGGGTAAGGCAAGAGAATCAAGGGTTTAGACCACCTGGGCTACCTGAGTTCAAGGCCAGCTTGAATTATGTAGGGAGACCCTACTTCAGTCAATAGATAAATTGATAGATAGATAATAATGAGAAATATTAGAGGATTTGTCCTATAAAATAAATGTTGACAACAAAGCCTGGCTAACTCAATCATTTTGACTAGTTTTGTTAGACCAGTTTAAAGGTATTCATTGATTTCAATTTATGTATTTATTTAAAATTAAAGTATTTTTATCCTGCTCTCACACAGTCTATTTCTAACATCTTGGTCCAATTCTGAGGCTTTATTTTCTTCTTTAAATATGTTTCAAATATGTTTCCTCTAGGCAGGAATCAATTGTGATAGGTGGGTCAAATGTTAAGTGAAAATACTTTTAAGAAAATCAAAGAATTTACTGAGTAGAAAATTCTCAAGTAAGGACATTGGCAAAGTTCATGTGACCTTGATGAGAACACATTTCAGTTGAAAACTATCATCATATAAGTTCCAGCAAAATTTTGTGCGCTCACATTTCTTTACATTTTATTTCCAAGGAAAAATTGATCAGCATTTACTATAGTCTTAAGTAAATAGACAGAAAATTTGATAAGTAGCAGTGAAATTTGTGCTTTCAAAAAAAATGTGGTTTATTTTTTTTTCCATTCCTGGAATATACAGTACTCACAGAGGAGATGGAACATCAGGTGGATTTGGAAAAAAACAGTAATAAGCTTTGACCTAAGTTCCCAGCCACTGTGTGAATGAATTAGAGGAAACAGCTGCAGTCTAGGGTCTCTCAATTAAGGATGCAGGGATTCTGTGTAACCCAGCGTTCACAGTGTCTCCTATGGTCAGCCGGATTTCTTTGTTTCTCATGCATTTTCTGGGCTGGGAATGTTCCCCAGCTTTTCAGCCCTTTCCCAGACCTGTACTCCACTTCCAGAGTGAGGCAACTAAGCCTGCCTGAGATAGTTGACTCCAAAGCAGGGCCCCTTGTCTGCCTTTTCTTTCACACTATAAACAAAGCCTCTACCTGTAATAAAGTGGGTGAAATGACCCGGAGACAGATAGAGGATTGAAGGAAAGTCCTTCAAAGATTCATTTGCAAACAGGAGCTGCAGACTAGACAGCCTCTAGGAGGTAAGTTCTTGTTGGAAACTCAGATCTTCTGCAGCTGCACTTAATAAAATTGAGAAAGAAGTAAGAATTGGGACATGATTTGATGAAAAAATATTATACTCCTCACCTGACCTTGTTACTGCCAGAGGAATTACTTTACTCCAGATGAAAGACAATGAGTAATAGCCATTCTGTTCAAACCTGACCCCTAGGCCAGACACATAACTTCAGGCTTTGCTTCTAGAGCGTCTTCCTTTATCACAATACCTTTCTCTATTCTCTAGGACTTGGACCCAACAAAGAAACTAAGAGGATGGGAGATCAAGCATACTACAGCTAAACCCCTACACTGAGACTGAAGCACAGGGATGCTTCCCTTGCTGGCGAGTTACTCTGATGACAGACAATTCAGTGAGTTTGCAGGGTGGTAGACAGTTGCTGCTACTTCTTCCAAAGCACAACTCGCAGGCCACTCCACATGCCGAGAGGCAGACAAAACCATTTCACGTGGTTTACCTCTTAATA
Source organism: Fukomys damarensis (assembly GCF_012274545.1). Classification (NCBI taxonomy): domain Eukaryota; kingdom Metazoa; phylum Chordata; class Mammalia; order Rodentia; family Bathyergidae; genus Fukomys; species Fukomys damarensis. The sequence goes on along the minus strand of NW_022900916.1, from coordinate 16,155,830 downwards.
CTCAAAAATAAACACAAAGAATGAGACTAAAATAGAAACTACTCAAATGATTCAGTGAGCATGTTCATTCCAATCACACTAAAGAAGGCAAAACTGGCATCTAGAAAAGGCATCATTATAGACTCAGATAAACTTATTAGTAACAAACATCGTCTCTCACAATGATTTAATTTTGAGACAGTGTGGAACTAATACTGGTGTGGAGTTTTTAATCCAGCTTTCGGTAACATTTATGTGATTTTTCTGTGATTTCTGGACACCATCCCTCAAAGTCTTCCTGTGGAGTTAAGGGCTTTCTGAACAGTTGAAATCAGCCATCTCTCTGAGAGAGAGAAAACCTTAACCTTCTCTAATTCTATGACCTGTTTCTGAACTATGAAAGTTAAATGATGCTAATTAGTAGGGCAGGCTGGGAATATAAGGAACAGGAAAAAACAGGCTTTGTGTTTCACCCTTTTACTCCTCCCCTGCAATTTGCCACTTTTCTATTAGTAGTTTATCTCTGAAAAGGGATTTTCTTTTTTTTTTTTTTTTTGGTACCAGGGATCCAACTCAGGTCCCTGTGCTTGCAAGGCAGACGGCGGAATCACTGAGCTAAATCCCCAGCCCCGAAAAGGATTTCTCACTTTTACACTTTTCTAAATAGTAAACATCCAAGTTGGACCATCTCTATTCTCTTTAATGTTAAAAAAAAAAAAGTTAGGCATTCTTAATAATATCATGGTAGCGTCTTTATGTACACAGTTTAACATTACTTTGCTTAGGATAAATACCAAGACAGGGTGTGCTTGTTTTCGGTTAGTACAACACAAACTGCTCCAAACATAACAGCTTAAAACAATGAATGTTTATTACTTCACCCACTGTCTGAGGATCAAGAATCTAGAAATGTTACATCAGACTGATCTAGCTCAGGGCCTTTTATAAGGTCTAAGCGATCCATAGACCAAGGCTTTATCTCAAGCTCTCCCAGGGCTGCAGATCCACTTCCAAGGTGGGTCACTCGGCTCCTCACCTAGGGGCATCGCCACAAGGCCGCATGACTGTCCTTATGATGTGGAAGCAAATTTCCCCACACCCTCTAGATGACAATACAAAAGAGGGTGATGAGGCTGCTTAAGGTCTCATCCTGAAAGTCACGTACCATCATTTCTGCCACACTCTCCTTGTTAGAAGCAAGTCAATTAGTTCAACCCACAGTCAAGCGGTAAATCCTTAGGCTTTGCGTTTTGAATTTATAGATATATTTTTAAATAACCTCAGAGTGGAATCCAGTGAGTAGGTCAGCTATACTCTGTAGTTGTAACTAATAGAAAGTCAGACTAGTAGAGCCAGGGATTTAGCTCAGTGGTTCCGTTGTCTGCCGTGCAAGCACAAGGACCTGAATTCGATCCCTGTTACCAAGAAAAGAAAAGAAGGAAGCAAGGAAGGGAAAGCAAAGAAAGGAAGGAAGGGAGGGAGGGAGAGATGGAGAACGAAAGAAAGAAAAAAGAAAAAGAGAGAGAGAGAAAGGAAGAAAGAAAGAAAGAAAGAAAGAAAGAAAGAAAGAAAGAAAGAAAGAAAGAAAGAAAGAAAGAAAGAAAGGCAAGCAGCAAGCCAGCCTAGTATACACAAGGTCCTGAGTTCAAGGGCCTAGCACTGTCAAAACTTTTTTTAAATGTGGATTCTCCTTCCATTAATAACTGCCTCTCATAATAGGAGATGAATTATTTCACTATTCTAAAAACTGAAAACCTTGCTATATTCAACAACATGTCTAAACCTTGAGGCCATTGTGCTAAATGATATTAGGCACAGAAGGACAAACTGCGTGATTCCACTAAAGTACCTAAAGCAATCAAGCTCACAGATGTAGGAAATAAAATAAGGGCCTGGGAAGAGGGAGACATGAGGAGTTGTGGGTCATTGGGTGTAATGCACCACTTGTCTAATAGTCATGTAGTATGGAAAACTTCTAGAGGTCTGTTGTACAACACTGTGCTTATAGTTAACTATACTACTATACACTTAAGAGTGTGTCAAGATAGTAGCCCTCAAATTATGTGTTCTCACCACAATAACAAAATTAACTAATTAGATGTTTCACAATAAGTAAATGATTCATACTTTGGTCTGCATGTGGTATGTCCCTCAAAGGCTCAGCTGGAGGGGCCAATGTGAGAGGTAACGAGATCTTTAAGAAATGAGACCATCTGGGAGGTCAATAAGTCATTAAGTATGCTGCTCACGCAAAGGATTAAGGTAGTTCTTATAGGACCTTGAGTTAGTTCTTACAAGCGTAAGTTGTAATAAGAGCAAGCCTGAATCCTAAATTGCTGTTCGGCTTCCAGTCTCGAGAATGTGATCTCTTCATGCTACCCATACTCCCACCACCGTGGTATCATCTGCCATCGGGTCTGTTACGTTTAGTTCTAGCTTGTTCCCCATAAGGCCCATGTATTCAGAGATTGGGTTTCTGGAAGTAACTGGATCATGGAGGCACTGCATTCATCGGTAAATTAATCCATTGAAAAGTTCAGAACTGAATTCTGGTCAGAAGAGAGAGGTCACTAGGGGGAGGACCTGGAAAGGGTCATCTCCCTCCCAGACCCTCCCTTCTCTCTCTCTGCTTCTTGGCCACCATGATTTCAGCAGCTTTCCTCCATGATAGGCCCTTCCGCCATGCTGTTTCTGCCTTACAGCCAGCTGACTATAGAATGAAACCTCTAAAAACTGTGAACCCAAATAAACCTCTCTTCCTTTTAAGTTCAGGGGGTCATAAATTTTGTCTGAGTGATGAAAAGTGATTAACAAAAGGTCCTTACTGGAGCTGAATTGATGATAGTGCCATGCCCTTGAGCCTCTAAAACCATAAACAGAATGGACCTATTTACTATATAAACCTATCGTGCCTTGGGTATTTCATCATAGTAATGAAAAATAGACGGATACAACTCACAATAAGAAGTTATTCAAGATAATTTCTCTATGGTCAATATAGCTATAGGTTACATGCTCCATGTGTTAGAACTACCAGATTATTAACTATTTTGAAAATTATTAACTAGATCTATGAATTAAGAATGTGGCAAAAATATTTTCTCATGAAAATTCCATCATAAAATGATTTTTACAAGATATATGCATGTTTCTTGCTACTACTATAAAGAATTACCATAAACTTAATTGTTCAAAGCATCAAAGATCTATTATTTTACATTTCCAGAAGTCAAAAATATAAAATAAGTCAAAACGGCTATGTTCTTTCTGGTGGCTCTCGGAGAAAATCTATTTTCTTGTCTTTCCCAGCTGACCTTTCCCTCCAACAAAACACATCATCTATACTCTATCATCTCCCACTTGCTTTTCACATGATTATATTATATTATTATATTATATTATACTTTCACATTATTATATTATATGATTATATTAGTTCCTCTAGGATAATCCTCCTGTTGCAAGATACAGAGCATAATCACATTTGCTAAGTTGCTTTAGATGTGCAACTTAATATATTCACAGACTTCAAGAATTAGAACATGAACCCCTTTGGGAGGGGTCATGATTCTGTGTATCACAACTAATTTTAGAAGGATGACAGAGTTAACTCCATTGTGTAAAATATTCTGATGAACCTACTTAACACCATGAGAAAAAGATTTAATTTTATCTATGTTAACACATAATCAGTGATGAAATGATTGATTTTGTGTATTAAAATCATATTTGGCCATCTTTTTCAAAATCAAGCCCTAGAAGGCTGGGAAATCACTCCCGCTTTCAATATTTACTTATACTCAGCATATTGGATAAACTAGAAGTGAAGGCTGCAATGTGTGTAAATGATACTCTCAAATATCAGTTTATTTCACTAGTGGCTCCAATCCCACACTTTTACCTCAATCACCCCATAAATGATGAAGAAATACAAACCATGTTGAAAAATGTTCGTTTGGAAATGCAATGAATTTGCCAAAGAAATTCTGAATTCCTTCTGAGAATGGAAAACAGCTTTCCATACAGATAGAATCACAGAACATACAGAGTGGAATAGGACCTATGAAATTTAAAAATAATACAGTTCTTTTTCACCTTCCATGTCCATGCCATAACCCCCATTTTACACGCTCTCCAGATTCCTGGTCCAATGTAGTTTATTAATGCCTGGATATGTTTCTTTCTAAAATATGCGATGTATATGAAGACTATGCACGATGTGGGGCAGTGGGAGGAATGGCTGCTATGAATTGAGGACTTAAAATGAGCCGACTTCTGTGAGAGACACAATAATAATTGTCAAATATATTGTCTGTACATGTTTCATTTAAAAAAGATGTTCCTGCTTCTAAAATTAAAAACATAATAATAGAGCTAAAGAAAAGTAAATGAGCCATAGAAAAGTAAGAATGCTAGGTCTTGGGGGGCGCGGTAATGGGGATTAAGCTCATGATTTCTCTGTCACTGAACTATACCCCCAGCCCTTTTACTTTTTTGAGACAGGGTCTCCCTAAGTTGCTCAAGTGGAACTTGAACTTGCGATCCTCCTGACTCAGCCTCCAAAAGGTATCTGTCCCTTTAACAACAAAACTTACAAATTCTCTCACTACATTTCTGAAGAAAATAATAGTCAAGTTGAATAAACAATAACAAAAGTCTATGGCAGTGATGGCAAACCTTTTAGAGCTTTTGTGATACAAACAGCCCCCTGCAGTACACATACCACAGGTTCACCACCACAGGGCTATGGTATACCATCTTTTGAGAAGAGATTCCTATCAATTTCATATATTAAAAACCACAAAATCACAATGCTAATAGATTCATCTGTTCATTCAACACTAAGTGTTAAATATGCACCAGGTGCTATCTTTGTAAGCTGTAAAGTAGATACATTTCACTCTTACCTAGTAAATAAATCATAAAACATCAGGTAGTGACATGTAATAATTCAAAAATCATATAATTTGAGCAAAGTGTAAGGAAACATAAAACCCTTTGAAGCACACATCTTACCACTGTGTGCCCTGGATAACAGAAAGGCAGCTACAGTGCCCTGCTGGGTTTTGGTCTTCTTTGGGTCTGATTCTTTTCTTCTATTCCCTAGTCCCCTTTTTGGAATGGAAATATTTACTCTGTGCCATTTTATCTTAGGATATGTAGCTTGTTTTTGTGCTTGTTTGCTTGTCTGTTTTCTGGGGTTCTCCACAAAGAGTTGCCTTAAATCTCAGAGGAGATTTTTGGATTAGGACTATATATAATACTGGGATTGATGAGACTTTGAGGACTCTCAGAAAGAGACTAAATTCATCTTGCATTATTAGATGGACATGAAATTTTGGGTCTTAGGGCAGAATATTATGATATACTCCAAAGACTCATGCACTGAAGGTAGTAATCTCATCAGTGGATTAATCCATTAATGAGTTAACACCAAATAGGTTCTCAAGAGGTAGGGCCCAGCTGGAGGAAGTAGGTCACTGAGAGCCTTTGCAGGGTAGGTGCCATCCTCAGCCCCTGCCTCTAACTCTGACTCCTACTCCTCTCACTACATCCTGGATGTTATGAGGTATGCAATGAGCCCTTCACCACAATGTTTCTGTCTTGGAGCCAGCTGACCATGCACTCCAACCACAACTAAAATAGCTGTGAATATCAGATATTTTGTCCCAACAAGAGAAAGCTCATTAATACAGGTATGAATGAGCTAGAACATGAAAAGGTTTTGGGAAAAGTCCCATGCATTGAGGAAAACATTATAAAGATTCAGAAGCAGGCAAATTTTGAGCTACTTGATGGAGCAAGAAATCCACTGTGAACTGAAGCCGAGTGGGCCAGGGCAAGGACTAGGAAATTAGCCAAGGATTTGTCCATGTATGGTTTCATAGATCATTGAAAATACTTAGGCCTTTATTTTGAATATGATAGGAAGTCCTTGAAAAATTTTGATGAGATTAAAATAACTGAATTTATAGTTTAAGTTGAAATCTGTTATATGAAGAATAGATTGTAGGTAGGCAACTACAGAGATAAGATGACTGGTTAGGGAAATTTTGTGATAGTCACCAGACCAGAAATATCAATTGCTAGGATGAGGTGGTTATTGTGAAAGGTATAAAAAGTAGTTCAATTCAGAACATGTCTTAAGGTAGGGCCAAAAGACTAGCCAGTGAGTTGGACTAGACCAGTGATGGTGAACCTTTTAGAGCTTTCAGTGATAAAAACAGCCCGCTGGGGCACACATACCATAGGTTCACCACCACTGGACTAGGCTATGAGAGAAAGAAAAAGTTAAAGATAATACCTGGATTTTTAGTCTAAGAACTTGAATGAATATAAATATTATTTTTTGAAATTAATAAGAGAAGAGTGACTTTTGAAGACGGTAACATTCTAGAGTCATACTTTACATATGTTAATTTTGAGATGTCAATTAGATGTCAAAATAGGAATATGGAGTAGACAAATACTCATAGGACTGTAGAACTCAATGGAAAGGTCAGTGAAAGAGACTTAAGCTCATCAGCTTTAAATGGTACTTAAAACCTTGAGAATGGATGAGCTCAACTAAAAAGTATAGTTAAGACAGAAAAATCCTCCAGGCATTTAGAAGGTGGGGAAAGCAAGAGTGACAATAAATAAGGTCATGGAAGCCACTGGCCTGTGGCCCATACCTGTTAATCCTAGCTATTGTAAGAGAAGCAGGAGTTTCACAAATTCACGGGCAGACTGAACAACTAAGTGAGACCTGATCTCAAAATTTAAGTAAAAGGGCTGGGGATGCAGCTCAGTGACAGAGCTCTTATGGGCTCAAGTCCCAGTACCCCCCCCAAAAAAAAAATCCAAACTCATGGAGGAGCAACAAGTGGATTAGAAGGAAAACAGTGTGAGTGTGGCACACCATGGGGCAGGAGAAGACAGTATGAGTAAGCACAAAGAAGATTTGGAGGAGCTGGCATCAGGGCTTGGGAGAGACTGGGTCGTATTAGGAGGGTGTCTCTTCAGAGACTTGTACAGCAAAGATTTCCAGTGGTAACTAGGACAACCAGGCTGCTGTTCTGCTGATGGCATATCATGATTTGTTAAAGGCATAGAGAGACAATGCTCTACCGCTAAATAAAACTGAATTATGCAGAATGTAATGATGAGTTTTACCATAAAAGAGCTCAATTTGTGAAAAGCTTACAGATGGAACCTTTTTAGTTAACTAAATTTACTAACTAAAAATTGGTTTACTTAATCACTTCTCTGCCTTTTGGCTAAAATCAATGTAAAAATTGGTTTACTTAGTTAACTAAGCCAACCAGGGTTTCAAATTTCAAACTAGTCTCAAATGTATCTGTGCTTTGGTATTCAGTGTGCTATGATGTATAAAAGGGAACATAGGCTAATACCCTTTCTGAATTTATTTCTTATTCTGAATGACTATAAGTAGCAGTTACCTTGTGGACCACCCTCGCATTTCAATACAAAGAAATGCACATTAAAATTATTGTCTAGAACAGTCTTTAGGTGGGAACAATTCAAATAAGTGTAAGTTCAGATAAATTCTGGTGCTTAGAAAAGGAAAGAGAGTTCCACGTGATCTCCTTGCCTTGCAACAGTAAATGTCTGACAGCCTGCTCTGTGCACCAGCTGGCACTGCTCTCTCTGATCTGATGACTTGGGAAAGGTCCAGGTGCCAAACACTACCTCGGCCCTAAGGCCTTGGGGCTCAGAAAATAGATTCATGGTGCAGTGACCAAACAAGTGACAGGGAGGTTTTTCATCCCCTGCCCCTCCCTCTGGGTACTTCCTATTAGGAGCTTACTTAGCTATTTTTTCATATTTTATAAACATAAGTAAATAAAATGTTAGAAGAATACAGGGAATACCAATCTCTATTTTTTAAATGTTTTCTAGTTATGCTTATAGCACAGCTCTGGCTGGGCTGTTGGTCAATTAAACTAAAAACAAGAATCTATTTTCCTATATAAAAAAATGTATACAAGGTCAGTTATTATTTAAAATGTCCTAGGCCAGGGATTTAGCTCAGTGGTTTCACCGCCTGCCTCGCAAGTGCAAGGTTCCAAGTTTGATCACTGGTACCAAAAAATAAAATAAAATAAAATGTCTTCAGTAGAATAGTAGACACCATTGTGTTAAGCTAAAAAATATAGTTATTCTCCATATAGATTAAAACTCGCTTATAAATACAATGATAAAATGTTATTCCATTCTAAAATGTTATTGTATCAGCATGTAAAAAACATAACTCTTTTCATGTCCTATGAATTTGGGTTCTCTAAAATTTCACAAGTTATACATAGTAATAGCAAAATTCATAAATAATGGTCCATATATATTATCTAAAATACAAATTACAGGCTGGGGATTTAGCTTAGTGGCACCGCTCCTGCCTCGCAAGCACAACATCCTGAGCTCCATCCCTGGTACCAAAAAGAAAAACCTAAAATACAAATGACTCTTAAGATGTTCTCTTTTACATAAATTCTTTCAGTGATCGAATTAATATATCTACTCCTGGGTATTGCCAAATATGGCTTCATTTATTAAAGAAATATTTTCTATACCCTGAAAAATATCAGAAAAATTTATGTCACAGAACCTCTGTTTTCTTGCACAAAGTATTAATTTTTGTTAATCATTTCAACATTTCTTAGAAATTAAAAATATTTAACTGTCTTTGTTTTTGACCTGATAAATAAATTTCAGGTTGACTGAATCGTTATACCAAAAGCAAAGGCACAAATGGCTTGCAGTGGTCTTTATTCTGTCACATAAAAATCCAGTGCTGTGCCTCTGCAATATTCCTCATAGGCCTAGTATTGCCTTCTACCTCCCCAACACACTCTTACAATTTACAAACCTCTCTGAAATGAGCAGAAGGCTAGAGATGTGTGAAAGCTAAGAATCGGTAAGGGATTATGATTCTTCATTATCTTTGAAGGTAGATTAAGTTTATTTTGCTCCCTATAAATCTAACCACCATAGGCTTTCATGTGAGAACTGCTGTATATTCATACACCAAGAGACCTGTATTTTATCCACTATTACTAATGTCACTCAAGCACTTATTTTACCTGTCATTATTTGATTTACTAAAAATAATCACACCTTTTTCCTGTTTTTTTCCAAGCACATCATCAGATCCTACTAAATCCTACTCAATTAGACAATGCCTACTTTTACTAACACATGAAAAAGTAGTCAATGGTGTTCTTGTTTCTTAAATTTTTGTTCACCGGGGCAAATACAAAGGAACATCTTCTTGTTCTCAGTGTTGACTTAAATGCTGACCATCCTCTTATTTCAGTAGCTAGCAAAACTCGTGTGTGTGTGTGTGTGTGTGTGTGTGTGTGTGTGTGTGTGTAAACGTACAGAATACAGAAGGAAAAAATATTGTCATTTCCTTAGACTGGCTTTGGAGATAATTTGATCTAACTCCAAATTCATCCAGGAATTAAAAAGCAAAAAGGACTGTTTTCAAAGTCAAGAAAAGTAGAAAGGGAGTATATCTTGCAGAAATGAACAAAAGTTTTCCCTGAATATGATGTCAAAGGACGCAAAAAACCTGTACTGTTCAGGCTTCTAAGCAGCTTCATGCAGGAGAAACTTAACTATAACAACTTACACAAATGAAGGTTTTCTTGCACTAGAACACTCCAGAGAAGGCCATCCAGGGCTGATGTATCAGCTCAAGGGGTTCATCAAGAAGCTAGGCTTGGGGCCAGGGGTCGAGCTCAGTGGCAGAGTGCTTGCCTGACATGGGCAAGGTCCTAGTTTCAATCCCCAGCACCAGAAGGGTAAAAATCAAAGCAGATGCAGCAGCCCAGGCTCCAGTTCTTCTGTCTGACCATTGTAATCAGTGCTCCTTAAATCCATGACTGCATGGCTGCACCCTCTTATTTGTGTTTGGACCAGAAAGAGGTAAGAAAGTACAACTGACAAATAGCAAAAATGAAATTTTTTTGTTTGACTTCTAATTATATTTTATCGGCCACAGATATGTGCTCTTCACCCAGGCTCACTGGGGCTAATTTATACTAAGATAGAACCATTCTTCAAAACAGAGCTGGTAAACCGGGCATAGTGGCACACACCTGTAATCCCAGCACTCAGGAGGCTGAGGCAGGAAGATCACCATGAGTTTGAGACCAGCCTGAGCTACACAGCTAGACTCTGTCTCAAAAAAACAAAACAGAACAAAACAAAATAGAGGTGGTAGTGTGTACAAGGGGTAAGGTAGCCAGGTATACACAGAACATCCAGTTAGCTTTGAATTTCAGATAAACATGAAAAAATTTAGGTAATGCTCCCACAATACTTACCTCAAATTTTTTATTTTATCTGAAATTAAACAAAATTAAATAAACTCAAATTTAATCATGCTTTGTGCATCATTATTTGCTAACCTGGCAACTCTAAGAAGGAGAAATTAACAATTAAACAAGCAGGTAAAATTGTCTGCCACAGAACCCATGCAGAATTTCTCCATGTTGATCCTTTAGCTCTTCAGAAAATTGAACCTGAATGCTCACTTTGGCACTAAAATTAGAAAATTTACCCTAAATATCTAACTTTAATCAGAAATTAAAGAGTTGGTTTTATAATTTCCAAGTGTAATGTTTAATTTCATGTGTTAACTTGACTAAGCCAATGGTATTTGGTCACAAGAGCCTGAATGTTGCTGTGAAGGGTTTTGTTTTTTGTTTGGCTTGTTGCTATTGTTTAGGTAAGAACAGCACATAATTCAATGGACTTTGAGTAAGGCAGATTACTTTTCAAAATGTGGGTGGGCTTTGTCAAATTAGGTGAAAGTCTTAAGGGAAAATAAACTGGGGACCTACAAAGAAGAGGCAATCACTTCAACACTGTGTTCAATTGGAGTAACAGCTCTTCCCTGGGTCTCCAGCCAGCTTCACAGGCCATGGTGAGCCAATTCCTTGGGGTGACAACTCTAGCTCTCTTCACATGTGCATAAAATCATGCACATCCTTTTGGCTCTAGAGCCCTCATATGCCAACTAAGTTAAAACTTGGTGAAGCTTTTTTTTTTGGTAAGAGGGATTGAACTCCGGCCCTTGTGCTTGCAAGGCAGGCAGCAGAACCACTGAGCTAAATCCCCAGCAAAGCTATTTATTAAAGTGAAGAGGGTAAATCAGTCTATAAACCAACTGGAAAATATGCAAGCTGTTTTCATGGACACTTTCCAATTACCTATGTGTGTGTGCGCGTGTGCATGTGTGTGTGCATGCTGGGATTAAACCCAGTGCTCCATGCATACACTTTACCAATGAGCTACACCAAAGCCCCCACTTTTTTCTTAAAATAAAGATAATGTTTAGTTACTAGTCAGTTAGTCACCAGTTTTTTCACTAAATTCAAAGCTTTCCTTTGAAACTTGCCTTAAAGGCAGTTGGAAGTGAATTGAAAGACAGATTTCTTTTAAAAATCTACACTTGTTTTATAATCCTGTCATAGTAGATCCTTCAAAATACTTGACTTTGAATAATTACACAAATTTTAATAGTTTTTGTACTGCACCAAAATGAGGTTTATAAATTTCTCCATATGGTTACTCTGCTTTGAGTGATCAAAATCTCAAAGAGGAGTTCAGTGAAGATGAATATAAAATTAGAGGCTAAGTGTTAGGGGTAATTTTTAAAAGCTTATAACAATGCTTTCATGTGAACACATTTTCTAATATTTTGCTAGACTTTGTGCTCAAATACTTATTTTCTGTAAAATAAGTTTCTGCCACAACACTTACATAATGTGTTGCCTTCCTTAAACCCAAGAATGTGTCTGCAGTGAAATCTTTATCAGTATTTTTACTTCTTGGGTGTGGCAGGAGAGCCTGTCATCCTTTGATTAAAAAAAAAAAAAGTCCCAAGGGTAAAAAAAAACAAAAAAACTCATCTTTCATTCTTCATGTTTTTTTAATCTGTGACTCAAACTAGGATTTGATATCATTTCTCTTAAAATAGAAAATCATAATTATCATTATATTCAATCAGGTAAATTCATAATGCAACATCTTACACTGTAAAAGAAAAGAAAGTACAAGGTAGAAAAAAAGAAGAAGAAATATCACAGTAAAAACTTTGAGATTTCTCAAGCATTGTATTTCCTTTAGAAGCCTTAGTAGAAGTAAGTTCTTTTTGTTCTTAAACGCCAGCTCGGCTCGGACCTGTGTAAATCCAAAGCTTGAACTCTGTGCTATTTTTGTTTTTCCCTTCGGCTCACCCATGCCGGTTTACTCACCGCAGACACCTGCCTCGCCCCAGGCCTGAAGTCTTGTCTCATCCTCAGGGTCCTCTCCTTGCCTGACTCAGGACTGGAGTTCACAGGTAAACAACCTGGCCCAGGCCGCAGGAGCTGGCTTGTAATCCCAGCACTCCGGGAGGCTGAGGCAAGAGGATCATAAATTCGAGGCCTGTCTGGGCAATTTAGCTATTTAGCAAGGCTTTTTGTTAAAATTAAAAAATAGAAAGGGGGTGGGGATGTGGCTCGGTGTGGGGCCCTGGGTTCAAAGGTCCCATCCCTAGGTAAGAGGAGGAGGGGCTGGCGTGGGCATTTCCTAAAGGGAACAGGACACCCCGAGGAGAAGCGCAGGACATCCATCCCACATGTGTGCATGCACAGCACCTCAAATCAGCCTGCTGGGCACGCAGATCCACCGCTCCCTACCTTCTCATGAAGACTGAGGTCAACACTAAGAAATGGAAAGTGACCAAGAGAAGGAAAGTGCAGAGGGTGAGAGAAGAGCGGAAGTTACGGTGCTTCCCTGGGCGAGGAAGCGCAGTGGGAGAGACAGAAGCAGCCCCGCAGGGGTCCCGGAGGGCTCGGTGGGCGTTCCCCTTGCTGCAAGCCCTGCCTAGGTGGCGATTACCGCAAGCTGCTTTCCTAGCCTCCGAGGGTATGAGTCTTCCTTCCAGACGCCAATAGACCTCCCCAGGAAAAACCTAAACACTTCACTGACTATTTGACCAAGCATGACTAGATATTTCTGGCATGCAAAGTGATACGGATAATACTTCAAATCTGTTCCTTCTGCTTAAATGGTACATTTTCTCCTTCCACTCATTAATCTCAGTGTCCTCGAAGCCTCTGGAAACCCCCACTCTGCTCTCTGCTTCAAGTTCACTTGGTTTAGCGTCCGCTCATCAAGAACTTAACGTCCTTTGTCTTTCTGTGCCTGGCTTATTTCCCTTACCATTATGTCCTCGAGCTTTATCCATGTTGTTGGAAGTGAGACAGGGTCTTCCTTTTTTAAGGTTAAATAGTTATTTTATGTGCATGTACATTTTCTCTTCTTATTCATCCACCGAAGGCCACGTTCATTGATTTTATAACATGGTTGATAATTCCAGCTCAGAAGATGTTTCCCTGCTCTTCCGTGTTTTTATCATGATAGACTAAAAAGAAACTACAGTCACAAGTGACAGTGGAAAGAGGACTGTACTAGGAAACAAAGCATGCGGATACATACCCTAGACCTGGCAATTAGAAGCCATACAAACTTAAGCACATAATTTTTGTCTTATAGTTTAGAGTAAAAAAGAAAAAAATTATGTTTAATAGGCATGGCCAGGTGTTATCTGAACCTCAGTTCATTCCTCTGTAAAGTGTGATTTTCAAAACAATTTTCTAACTTGGGGTAAGGAGAGGATGGCTGGGGTGTGGAAGTGCTGTTCTGAGATAAAAATTTTGTGCATAAAGGCCCAGCACACTTGGGACTTTCAAGTTCACTGAGTGGGTCAGTTCCCCCTTTTCCTCTCTGGGGGAGAGGTTTGCTGCAGTTGTTCACACCTCATGGGTGCTGTGCTCTAGAAACTGCGTGCAAGTTTGAGGAGTAACGGAAATAGCACATCAAAGCAGTGGGTTAACTGAAGTGCCTGGCATGTGTTGTTTTTTAAATCAAAAGTCCTCTCAAATATGTAACTTTAGACATGTGTATTTATCAAATGTCAGTTCTCTTCATGTTTGCTAATTTCTTGCAAAGAAAAATACAAAATTGCTGAAAGACTATAGGACTTCAGAAATCCAAATACAGAAGGCAACCATGGCATTTTTAATGCAACAAAATGCTAATCCTTGCACTGTCACTGTTTTATATAATTAATTTAGTCTTTAGACTATCATCCCAAGTACACCGGCAAGTCTTTTAGAAATAAACAAAGAAAAGAATCAGGAAGAAGACATCTATTTTTAGCTTTTCACTAAGCCATTTCTTGTTCTGCTGCTGTAGCTATTCCAAAATGGGTCTGTTTTATTTGAACTGTTCTAAGAAAGAAATAAACTTGTGAGATGTAATTTTAAACACACATTACCAAATTTAATTGACTTTTAATATGAGCATGGGTAGAACAAGCTGTGTCAGGCATTTATTACCAGCCACTAACAATCTGTCCACCCTGTCCTGGTCTCAACCTGCTGTTGACCCCACTCACACAGCCGGACACCCCAAGAAGGCAGGATGGGCTTCCTCCCCCAGCACTCCCAGTCTGTGTTGGCTGGGGTATTGTCTGCCTAATGGAACTCTGGAGCTGGGCCAGAGCTGCAGCCTGCGCATGCAGTTCAGTTTTTTATTTCTAATGATCACACACATTTTGGCATAAACTGAAGACAGAAGATAGCTTGGGGGCTGGGGAGCACTTAACTTTATTTAGAAGAAGAAACCCAGAAAAGTGAGTTAGGGATGAAGTTTTCAAATGTAACATTGACTAAATTTACATAAATGATTAAAACAAAAAAACCATGGCAAAGAGAAAAGAAAGAAGGAAGGAGTCACATACCTCAAATTTTACTGTAAGAAATTGTCAGAAGTATCACCGGACAATGTATAAATTTAGGAACAGACACAAATTTAAATTTTTGAAGAATATTTTTTTTCTAGAAATTGTCCGAGAAAGAAAATGATTTCCTTGGAGTTAATGTACAAGTGTTTAAAGGTTCTCTGGTTTAAAAATAAACTCCAAAATTTATAAGGCATATAATTTTGTTTACCATTATATTTCTAGACTTTTTAAAGTTTTATGAAGTTACTCTCTAAACTACACACACAGTGCATTCATGTGCATAAAATTTAATCACATCAAAGAACTCACAGATGCAAAGTTGAAGAGACTACCTCACAAATATGATGTCAGCAAGCAAGGAGTCAGTGTGCAGAGCTACTTGTTTTTTAGTAAGCCACAATAAAGAGTTCAGAAAAGCATAAGGCTGGCAGTCAGGAAATGAGCTTAAGCAAAGGAAATGGGAGATGTCTGGTTTGGGGGATTTGAGGAAGGCTTTTACCACTGGGTGCTTTTGTTTTGCTTTTCACACTAAGTCAGGATACATGCCTTGTCTCGTGTACAAAAAAAGAAATTCCAAGGTGGTAAGATAACATCTGGGACAGTACAAAGCTGTTCACTTGTAGTCCAGCACCAGTCTTGCTTGCTCTGGGCTGCAACACTATGCTGGATAATGAGGGACTTAACAACTGGCTGAGCACTGATGTTTTTCACAAGATAAAAATTGAAGCTAGGACAACTAATCTCTGGCTAGGATTTGGCCTTGGACTTTGGAAGGTCACACTGCCAGGATTCTCACAGACAGACCAAATGCACAGAGATGCAGGAGAGTGTGGGACTGGGTAGCTGGACCATTCATAATCTGTCTGACATTAATAGACAGCCTGTTGCTTACAGCTTCTGTGTGAGTTCCGTAACATTCCTGCCACAACTGCCATGCATTACTGTCCCTAAATCTTTCCTACATAGGCATCTAAAATGCTCCTAGGAAGCTAGTCTCAGAGACCAAAGAGCATGGTACACACCCATGAAGAAGCTAAGACAAAAGCTCATGTGGCCACAGAAAGAGAAAAAAAGGACTCAGTTCCTAACAAATGTTCAATGAGGCCAGCTAGTGCTTGGCACTTTTCTTTATAAAAATCACCAAGCTTCTTGCAAGAAAATTCCTAAGCCAGGCTCACTGGGGTTTTGCAGCTCACAGTCCAATAATTTCTCACCAAGATATGGGCTGGGGTGTGAGCCTGGTGGTAGAGCACTTGCCCGGCATGTATAAAGTCATGTGTCTACCAGTAGTGCTGAAGGGAAAAAAACCCATAGAAGTTAGAATGATACAAATGATGAAATTATGCTCAAATGGAAACATTTATGCTATGGAAAAGAATAAGTGAGAGAAGATGAGGATGTAATATCACTTTTCCAGAACTCAGTGACTGCCCTTAGCAAAACTGGGAAGCACCTCATCTCCAAGACTGAGACTTAGTCACGTTCCTGTGCTTCAGTTACCTGCTCTTGAGGATCACAGCTTTTGCCAACCCCTGGAAGTGCCAGTTATGACAAGAGAATAACATCTGTTCTAGAACTGTTCTCCTCAGGGCTCCACTCCAAAATGGAATTCCATTAACCCCCCAGTGCCCACCTCCACCCACCTTCCCCTTCCCACTCATTCTACCCTACCACGCCTGCATTAAAATTATATTCTCTCAGGAATACTGATCTTAGCGGTAGACGGAAAGCTATTGACTAAAATGTTCAGTATAAGCTAAACAATGGCATGAAGTGTCACCCTTCCTTGGTAAAATTAAATGGCTTTAAGTGACTTATGAAGACAAAAGAACAAATCTTTATTAATGGGGTTTCTGTGGAGAAAGTTTCAGCCAAAGCCTTTCCTCATTTTATACTATGTACAAAACCTGACTCATTATGAACAAAGCCAGCCCTGAATAGACTTAACACTTCATGGAAACAGTACTTTGTTGACACAATACCTTCAAGGAAGGTCACCTCCCAGAAAGGCAGAAGGAAGTGTGCAGAGAAGGAGAAAGCTGACCAAAGAAGACTGTACCGAGACTACCTGGTCAGTGTGGGGCAGGGACTATTGTAAATAGTGGAAGAGTGGTTTCTGAGAGCAGCCACTTGGACAGAGTGCTGTCTTTCCTGCACATGGAAGATTAGCAGTGCGGTAACCTGGGCAGAGAACAGCCCCTACAGTTAGAAAGGTCTGGCTTTGAACATCAGACCCCACAGTTTATTGTACAGGGGGACCTGGGGACATTACTTAATTACTCTGATATGCAGGTTCCTCATGTCAAAAATGTATAATTATGGAATTAGAGATAGCCTGTAGCACATATCAGAGACAAGAAATGGTACTGTGTAAAATCATTATTTACTACATACATCCTGTGAAAAAATGAGAGAGGCCCAGAGGGACTGTGTGAGACAAATGATACTGGAGACACAGGAATTGAGATTTATGACACTTCAGAGGCAGTGGAAACCTAGGGCTCAATTCTTTTTTCATAATATTTTCTATCTAGCAACTAGTTAGGAGTCCCACCAGAATTACATTCCTTATAAAACTATACTTCTGCCCTTAGGTACAGCAATACTCTATTTTTAACTGAAGTGTAGATGGAAATTGGCTGTTTATAACCACTACCCTGGGTGATGAATCTTGGGTACTGAGATGGGCACCCAGGTCTAGGCCAGAATTAAAGGTGTATAACTTATTAGGAGGGTGTGTTCTAATGAGTTCCTCTCCCATATGTTCCAGCTGTATGGGAGAAGCCAAGGGTAGGTGTTATGGCTTCTGTTTTGATGTCTTCCAAAGGCTCATGTGCTCATACGCAGGGCTGTTTCAGATGTGGCCGGATTTAGTGTGTGTGAAGCTGGAATTGATTCATGGTACAGTGCTAGGCTCGAGAACACTAGAATTAAGGGTGTGAGTGCTGCCCGCCCTAAGTAGCCTGGATAAGATATAAGGAGTAGAAAGAGCTGTGTTAGCCCCTTGCTTGTTTTGCTACTTTCTACTACCTGTCAACTGTTTCTCCTCTGTGATGCCTGTCTGACATGCCACTCTGCCTTACACCCAGCCAATTATGGACTGAAACCTCTACAAACTGTGAGCTAAATAAACCTTTCCTCCTTTAACTTTGGGTGTTGGGTATTTTGTCTCAGCAAGGCAAAAAGTAACTAAGACAGAATTTGGTACCAGGGAAGTGGGGTTGTTGCTGTGACTGTACCTGACCACGTGGTTTAGGAGCCTCTGAGGGCTATCTTGTGGGAAGGGAAGAGTTAGAAAATATTTGGAGGTCTGGTGATTTAGCTCAGTGGTGCCACTGCCTGCCTCACAAGCACAAAGACCTGAGTTCGATTCCTGGTACAGAAAAGAAAAAAAAGAAAAAGAAAAGGTTTGGAGATGCCAGCTGCAAAGTAGAACTGGAACACATGAAGTTGTACTTGATGGGAGATTCTGGTCAGAGGTCTGAAGACCAGACCAGAAAGGTGATAGAAATGCTGCCAGTAATGACCAGACTTGGGAGATTTCTGCTGAGAAAAAGCACCATATTGGCTACTGGACTCCAGATGATGTGTGTTATGCCTTGGCAGAAAGTTTGTCTGAATTTTGCTTATGTCCGGAGACTTTTTCTAAGACTAAGATTAAGGGCAGCACACTAATTAATCTGGCAGAAGAAATTTCAAGGTAGTCTAATATCGAGGCAATGGTGTGGCTACTGTTGAGGGCTTTCAGCCAGATGTATGTTGGGACTCAAGAGCTAAGAGTCTGGCAGAATGATTTAAAATGTTCTGAGTGTGGCCAGAAAGGAAGCTTCAGTAAAGTTGTGGCCTGCAAGGATGGAACAGAGAAGAAACTCATCACTGAAAAAGACTAGCAAGAAATGGCCAAGTATTTAAGAAGACAACAGAAAAGATGGCCTGAGGACATCACAAGAACCAGCAAGATCCAGCCTCTGCAGCCTCAGAGTTGCAAAGGTGAAAGACTGCTTTGAGAAGCAAGTCCCAGAGCACCATGTTCCAGATGGAAGCAGCCTAGGGAAACTGTTCTTCAGGATTTGGTTCATAGGCACTCAACTCCTAAGAGAGAAAGCCGAGACTCGGCTAAGAGAGAAGGAAGCCTGGCTACTCCTCCAGCTGCTAGCAGACCTTGCCACCTTACCTGTGGTGGTGGTTTTAGGGGCAGGCAGAATGCAAGAGTTGTAGGGACAGGAAGGCTTCCACCCAGATTTCAGTTCAACAATAATCCACAACCTTCAGACCAACTACCACCCAGATTTCAAAAGAATGCAATTGTGAAGACAAATACATGCAATCAAAATGGAAGAAGAATAGGAATAATGGCCAACTGCAGTAAATGGTATAAAAATGAAAAACTGAATCCACAAGAAGAAACACACTTTCAACAATTTTTTTCCTAAAACTTATAGAATTTCTAAAAACCATTAAATGGATTCTAAAGCAGGGCTCGTAGAATAGGCTTGGGGATGCAGGTTAAAGGACCATATGCCAAATGGGAAAGAACTTTAAGTGGGCATTAAGTGGATATAAAAGAGAGGAGAGTGTAGTTGAGCAATAAAAGCAATAATGGGGGAAGAAATCGACAAGAAGAACAGTAAAAGATGGCAGTGGGACTTTACCACTGCACAGACCATGGAGGGCCATGAAAGCCATTTTTAAAAACATCAAAAGCTATGAAGAGTTTTTAATAGAAATGTGACCTTTTAATCATTCTTTTGAGGGTGACTGATGGGCTGAAGGAGGGTTATCAACAAGCATAACAAGTTCTCCCTAGCTTCCCTCCCAGGTGCCCCACAAAATACAAAAGACTTTGCCTGAATTACTTTCTATCAACATTCCTAAAACCCCCTGAAGTAGGCAGTTTTATCCCCATCCCATAGAAAAAGGAATTGAGGCTAACCCAGGACCAGCAGGGATTTTGGTTGCCAGAAGTTAGAGCCTGTACTTGATGCACAGTGGATAGCAGAAGATCAATTAGAAGCCTATTACAGAAATTCAGACAAGTGATAATTGTGGTTAGACTGAAGAGTACGGTGGTGGTTAAAGAAAAGTGGAAAAATTCGAGAGATACAACATGCATTCTGATATTGAGTAAAGGAAGTGAAGAGGGAGGAGGAAGCTGACTTGGGGTTTAACAATTTGGATAAGCAAAGCTGCTTCCTTTAAAATAAATTTTTTTAAAAACTTAGCAGAGGAATACAAAACATTTACTGTTGAACAAGCCTGAGAAATTTCTGAAGGAGAATGGCAAAGAGGCTGCTGGCTACATGAGCTGGAGTCCCGCAGTGAGGTCTGGAATGGACACCTACATTTGAAATCTTTACCAAATAGATAGTGTTTGAAGCTATAGGAGGAGACAAAGTTTCTAGCCAGTTTTCAAATGCAGTATGTCCAAGACTCACTTAAAGAACTTACTGTAAATGAAGACGTATGCTCCCATCTCCCTTGAAAACTCACTATTCATACTCTTCCTGTAGGAAGGGGAAAAACAAGGAACTGCAAGGGGAAGGCAGTTGATTTTCATGCAGTTGGCCCATTACACTTTGAGGAACTATGAGATAAAGAGAGACTAATGGACTGGGGGTTATCTTAGTAGGAGAACTTGCCCAGCATGCAGGAGGCTCCAGGGTGATCCTGAGCAACACACACACACACACACACACACACACACACACACACACACACACACACAAGAAAATGAAACAAGAAGCATCAAGAAAGGGCCTGATGAATTCTAACATCTTCTAAGTATATGACGGACACCTACAAAATACACTGAAAATGAGCAGCTGGGATGTCAGGAGATACCAAGATGAGAATTTTGTCTGTGAATCCAAGACAGGAGAGTGTATTTTATATCAAATCCTGACATCCTAGCACTTCGGTGGACCAACACTGTCCCTGCCTGTTGGGATCCCAAAGGGAACATGATACACCCACAGTTATGCAAGAAATCCAACTGCATCTATCAACCGGGCATAATGCTTGTTATATTTATTTCACTTTGTTAAAATTTATATATATTTGCATTTACTTGAATTTGTAATATAGCAGGCATCATCTATATTATTAACTACAGAGTTTTAAAATGACGTTTATCGAGACTCAAGTGTATTTCTGGACTTATGTTCAGTTTACTGATAATTCAGAGCCAGGTCTGTCTGATTTCAATGGTGATCAGTAGTCTTCTGGGTACAGAGTATCACTCCACCTTATAGCATTGCATCAGAGCCAGGTACTACATATTTAGGAAACAAAGGAGGGACACATTACTGAGAAAGGTGGAGACAGAAGTGTTGGGGAAGGTCACACATGAGCACAGCCTTGAATGAGAAGGACTTGGCCAATCACTCAGGCTGGGAAGTGTGTTTCCAGCAAAACAGTCTGGGCAGCGATAGAAAGAGAGCGCATCAACTACTACAGGAAACTTTTGAAGCATAGTTCATGTTTAGGAGAGAAGGAAGGAGAGTGGAGGAAGGAACCTTATATACTGAAGAGGATCCATTTAAATATTTTAAACATGGCACCCACCAGGGCAGATTTGTGTAGAAAATCTGTGGCAGTGGTGTTAAGGATGAACTGGAGAAAGGAAAGGAAAATCATGGCAGGCCAAGCGAGTGAGAGTCTAGTCAATGAGAAATTGATAACAGAGAAGAAGAGGTTATGTCAGAGAGATCAGAAAGGCATCACAGCAAGAACAGGTGGCCCAGATTATGAGTGAGAAGGCACTGAAGAGAGAGAGGTAAACAGAATGAACACCAGCTTTCTGACTTGGGCAATAGGACAGCAGATGGGAAATAAATGGGAAGAAAGGGGCTATGGAGAGGAAGACTGAGAGTTAAGTTCTGGCATTTGAATCGCCTGTGGAATTCCTAGGAAGCCTTGCTACCAAGGTGGCTGGGGATATGGACCCGGCCCTTGGACAAAGGCGTGGGGTCTGGCTGAGATCACAAAGTCTGTGTACACCACTGATAGAACATTCAGGGAGGAGTTTATAACTGTCTTCTCTGGCAAAATTTTGAAGCTTTATTGGCTTTAAAATTCTTCCCATTTTTTCAACAATGGAATAACTACTAAAGAAAATGAGGAAAGCAGGGTAGGTGCTACTGTTGGAAACTTGTCAGTGGTCTTTATTATTCTACCAGACATTTTTATCAGTTTGGTGAGAACACCATTTATGAGGAAAAATTTCATCCAACACAAAAGAGATTTTATAATTCCTCTTTTTTTATTCTCCAGTTTCCATGTTTGTAAACATCTCCCAAAGCCAATGACATGTTTTTCTCAGTTTTGATGTGCAATTTAGATTAGATAAAGGGGGGAAGGTGAGGAAATTGCATTCATAACATTTTTAATATTGTGACATTTCAATGATCAAAACACTGTACCTATCTTGTGAAGAATTCTGTTGTCAAACAAAAGTCAATCCATGATGAATAACAAGGGCAACGTTTGCTTTGTAAAGCAACAAGCTACTACAACGTTGCTTTCATTTCTCTCTGGCAACAGTGCCACAGAAAAAGTTTCACATCATTTCTTCTTGGCATGACGTAAGTATTTATTAAACGATTCAGAGAATAATGTTGCACAATTTTCTTAATGCTTCTGAAAGAGAGTTTCCGTAACAATTATGTAATTATTACATGGAAACAGCCACAGTGCTAGACAGGAAGGCCCATCCCAGGAAAAAAACAAAAAATAACCAGTAGATTTCCATTTAGAAATTACTATTAAAAGACTGTAATGGTAAGAAATAAGATGAATTATTGTAGCTGAGGAAGATGGAGTCTCTTCTCCTTTCCTAGCATGAATGTCACAGCCTCTTTGAAGGATTGGTTGTACTGTATAAACCAACTGTCTATCAAGCACTATCTTTGCCAAAACAAAGGTAAACCTTAATCATTCCTCAGACTAGCACTGAATTATCAATTAAGGGTTTTTTTTTTAATTATCTCACTAGACTTCTTCTCTTTTTGAGAACTCCTACCCCAACCATTACTCAGAATCATAATTATAAAGGTTGTTATTTTAAGACTCTGGTCAGATTCAAAGCTACTTAGTCACCACAGCTCCTTGTGTCTTCTATTACCCCTAAAAGGAACACTTGGCAACCGTATGTTGTCTCAACTAGGCCTGCACATTCAAGGAAGAAATAAAACTGGTAAAACTGATCTTAGAGAAAGGCCTTATGTCAAAATTGGTTAGGAAATTGCATAGTATGAGTTTCTGTATTGAATAAGAAACAAAAAAGAAATGATGGATCAGAAAAAGAAGTCTGTACTACAGTCATGACTGATAGAAAACCAGGCCCTTCCTATCAGTGCTTAAGTCAAGGGAATCATGAATATAAAACCTTGGAAAACTCAGTTAAAGAGTATGGTAAACATTATTAGAATTTCTGTTCAACCTATGAACCACCAACTACCTTTTCTGAAAATTGCCCCATCTGTCACCAGGCATGGGGCCTAATCATCCCATTCTTGTACAGGACTAACAGCTGACATGAGCAGGTCCAAAGTGACTTTTCCAGGCCAGTACTGGAGTTGGGACTCTGACCTTCCCAACAGTACCGGGAAATAAAATACAGCTGAAAAGCTTATCCGTTCAGAGAGGAAAAAAATAAAAGAGATACAGAGAGTTGCAGAAACAAGAGCCCGTGAAATTGCTTGAACAGGTAGACAGTGGCTTAAGATGGACAAGTCTGGAAGAGAAGCAGTTTTGAGAGAAAATTAAAAGTCATTTTTTGTTCCTGTGACAACCACTTTAATTGTACACACAAAGGAAGATGTGGACTAGATATCTGAAACGAGAAATGTCAGAACTGGAGATAAAAAGTTTCAGATCATCAACATGGAGATGGCTTTTTTAATTCCTAGATGACGTCAGCAAGTATAGAGAATAGACAGAGAAAAAGACCGAATCCAAAGGGCTGCAACATTTCCCATTAAGTAGAAAAGGTAAATCTAGCGAAGGAGAATAAGGAGAAAGAGTAAATGAGGTAGGAAAAAAAATCAGACAGCTGTGTTGTCACAGAAGCCATGAGAATAGTGTTGCTGGGAAAAAGTAATCAAATCAGCTCACTTTTGCCACATAAATAAATTAACTGAGTTAAATAATATGTCTTTAAATTTGACCAGGAAAAATCCTGAGATGTTGTAAATTTAATTACAAAGGGCCAGGGAATGGAAGGAAAGAGAGATGGGAGGAGGTTCATCAGTAAAGACATACAGGTCAAAAACAATAAAAGCCATTTCACACTCTTGAATGTAAGTTATCTCCAATCCTTAACTCATATCCTGACATGACCTGCTAGGTGCCACAACATCCTGTCTGCAGCCCCAGATAATCCAAGCTCCCCCTTGTAAACTGCCTATCTCAAAGCTCCTCTACTTTTAGGGCACTATGAACCCTCTTCTCAACAGCCAACAGAATTTCAGTATAACTGACTTGCGACTTCCTTTCCCAGATTTTCACTATGATATACTGTACTGTGGCTTCTTAGATCTAGAGAACATTTTCCACCTGCTACGTAACCCTTTCGCCAGTGGCTGAGAGAACTTGTCTAGGATGTCCTTTCTTTTTGGATAGCATCCATAATGGCTCAGCAAATCTTTTATTTCAGAAATCTGTTGCTCTCAAAAGTTTTGGTTTGACAAACTCTATGTATTCGGTTTGAGGTCCCATCAAATGAATGATATTTGTATTAATTTTTATGTAATATTAAAGTAATCAAAAAAACATAAACATACATAAATCAAAAAATTCAAACAAATGTCTTTTAGGTTTTGTAATGACAAAACTGGGGTAGGGTTACAGCTCAGTGGTGGAGCATGTGCTTAGCATGCAGAAGGCCATGGGTTCAATCCCAATGCCTAAATAAATTGAGAGGCAGGAGTAAGTTGTTCTACACTTTTGTAATGACTGAAATTGGTAGGATCAGTCTAAATGTAAGATTCTAGAAAAATAACATAATGAATGTTTTCAGAGATCCATTCCAAAGAAGGGCTAGGATATAGTTTGATGATAGTAAATATTCCAGAGAGGCACTATGATCATTAAAAAAGGAGATTTCAATAAGTTCTGCTTCGTTGCAGTAAAAATGATATTCAAAATTGTTTTAGGTAACAAGGCTGCAAAGCAATAAAAGAGTTCACAGTGATTCTGCCAAGGATGCAGGGGGAGAGCTGACAGGACCACAGTACTCAGATGCTTGGCTGTCCAGTTAAATCTATCAACAGCTCCTACCCTCACCTAAATAGAGACAGTGTCCTCCCTCCTAAGCCAGAACTTCAAAGCAATTCTCCTGGGCCCCTGGTTTTGTAACTGAACACAATGGGTTCGAATCTTGGAGAATCCAGAGCCAATCTGCACAAGCAAGAAAAAAGACTGGACAGAGGTTTGTTACTTGCAGCAAGTAAGGAGACCACTGGAGATAATTTTCAAAGCAGTGTTCTCTCCTCAAACAGAGAAAGCAAAGGTTTCATTAAGAAAACACACACATACATATTTAGAGAAGGAAAATTTATCATCACATGCAGAGGTGGACACACCCCTGAGCGCGTTCAGTTCGAGGTCATAACCACACATTCAAAAGGAAAGATGCCAGGCAGAATATCAACACCGAATTTATCATTCTAATGCACAGTTTTTTCCAGGTCACCAATAAAAAATGAGCCAGTGTGACTTGGTGATTTAGGCTTGTTATTGTAAGTTCCTACGAAGAGCTTTGGCTGAAATAAAAATAACTTGGAAGGCACGATAACAGTCTTTTAAAGGGGCAGCAACTTTTGTCACTTGTACGTATAGGAGTCTGTCCTTAAAAGTGCCTACCTCACCTAGTGGCTAACAGTTTGGCCAGGCTGGACCCCAAGCCCTCCTTTATGCCAAGGCTGGTGTTGTAATCAGTGGGCCAATTTTTTTTTAGTAGTTATTATCTCTAGTTCTGGAGACTACCAGGTCTTGTTAGAAGTCCGTTATTAACTTAGTGACATATCTGCAGATTTAACACCTCTAAGTTTCTCTTCCTTCGCTAGTAAAAAGATTACTTCAGAAAATTATGTTCAGAATGAAATGAGCAAGCAAACATGGTATTCAGCATAATATATATAATCACTGTTCACTGACAGGAGCCACTTTAACATTACTTGAGTTCATATTACACAAGATCCATACATGGTCATGACAGAGAGACCACCATAAGGATAAAAGACAAACTCCTGGGCCCTTAACCTGTTACTCATCAAAAGCATGATTCGTTTTCTTCTGAGGCATTCAGAGGCTTGTAATTCATTTCTGCTACAAACTGTGACTCATGTGGGTCTACAAATGTAGATAACTAAAAGTGGAAGAGAATTTGACCATCATTCTATAAAACTCTGGGTCAAATCTTCCTCAGCTCTGCATACATGCATATTAGTCCTTTAAGGATTACTGTTGTAAACATTGGTAAAACAAAGTTAAGTAGCCTAAAATCCACCTCGCCCGTCCCATTACCCTTCAAGACTGAGGACACCAGGATGAGATTTGCAGGGACATTTAGTTATGACCTAGGGTTACCTTGGGTTACAGCAGAGCCTCACGTGACTGAGAGGCCCCAAAAGTCATGAGAATTATTCCCATGGGAAGCAAATTGCCCCCCAAGTCATGAGGATTCAAAGGAACTACAAAACCAGGACTGAGATAATGACAGACCAGACCCAGCCCACCACAGCACCCTATCAAACTAGTCTCCATTCTTTTTCAAACAGATCAGTCTATCCTCTTCATCAGAGTACCCACTCTACCTGCTTAAGTTGAAGTCCTTTTCCTATATTTGTTACTTTTTCTTAGCCTGATATCTCTCAGCTTGCTCCTCAAACTGAAGGCCCTTACCATTTTCTCTGGTTTGGTTCTACTTAGAGCTTTTTCCTGTGAATTCAAGGTTTCATTTTAATTTGTATTATCATTAAAAACAAGGGCCCAACTCTCGGGCAACCAAAAGGGTTTGAGGAGAACAGGAATAGGATTAAAATCTCCATGGAGATGACTGCTCCCAGACCAGAAAGCTCGAGACGGTTACTAGTGGTAGCTGTCTCAAAGTTCAGCTCTCCTTCTACCACACTTCTTTTCCTACAACAGCCTCTAGGGGTTAATGGTCATTTCCTGCTCTGAAATATACTGCTACAAGTGAATACGTATTGTTAAAAAAATAAGTTTGTTTTTTTTTCTCAATCAAAATATTATTATTCCAGTTTTATTCACTACTGTTGAGCATGTATGCATGCATTTATTATGTATGTATGTACATATGTATATAAATATGCATGTTGATTTGGGGCCTTGTTTTTTCCACTATTAGTCTGTTGTTCAAAGCCTCAATAGCATGGTGAGCCTGTGAGCTACCAATTGTAAAACTGCCTTCCAGTAATAGACAATCTGTCTATCCAACACTTTACATCACAATACACAAGCCCTAGTGAGGCAGCTTTGAAATCCCAGGGCTGTGGTCAAAGTACAGATCTCCTAAGAGGACAAAGTGTTCTGTTTCCGTAGCACAAGGGTGTGGCTTTTGTAGCTAGTAAAATAATCTGAACACAAAGGCCTCCAGATCCTGCAGAGTACTCTGCAGTGAACTGACTCAGCGGAAAGTGGTGGGAAAGGAAGCTAGCCCTTAGATTTCAGTCCCCTCCAAAGCTACACTGAGTTCTGCCCCAGGCAACAGGAAGGGGTTTCATCAGCTAACATATACGCACGCACACAGACACATAGACACACAGACACACACACACACACACGCGCGCGCGCGCGCAAGCACACAGCAGAAGACAGGATGTGGAATGCCTGTGAGGTACTCCAAGGGAGCCCAGTGCCTGCTCCTTGCCACCTCCACCAGACTCAGTCCCTTCATTGCAGCAAAACCTCCCTTTAGCAGCCACCTTTAGCAGCCGCTCTGAAAGAGGCTGCAAAACGAAGCATCCCCAGCTAATGTCAGGTGGGTTTCCTAACATTGTGAAACAGTAATCATAGATGCTTTGATGGCCAGTGTCCACTGGAAACCTACTGTTTTGGAAGCAAAATACTGATATGTACAAAAATTAACTGGAGATTAAAAATCAATGATAAGTGTCGATTATGTACTCTTTTAGGTTATCTAACCCTAAACACACACACACACACAGGCTCACTACTTCCACTACCAACTTAGGCTTCATGTACAGTGAATCTTAGAAACTGTTATGTGATTAAAATCCTGTGATTCTTGGCAATTAAGGAGACAGGAGGTCTGAATTTTTCATAATCAGTCCATGTTGATTACACTTTGCTAATTGCTCAAGGTGAATTTAACTCAAATCATTTTGCGTAAAGGCAGCTTAGCCAACTTCACCTAAAGAGGTGGAAGCTTCTTGCGGGAAAAAAATGGAGATTCATATTCTATCGTAGATCAATGACCTATGACATTCAAATTTCACAAAAACATAATCAAAAAAATTTTTACTAGGATGAACCAGAAACACTATATTGATTTATCCTCCCTAGAAAACCCAATAACAAATCAAAAGCAATTTTTTAAAAAAATAAGAGGTTTGCAAAAAATACATATATAAAGTCAACCTAATAGTCTCCTATGAATTAAAATTTGATAAATTCTTGATGTTTTTATTAGTTTTGAAAGGGTTAAAAATATATACATAGATATAAATAGATGCAAAATAAGTGATCTTCTATTCACCAAGATTACTAAAGATAACTGACTGGTTCTTTTTTGGTTTCAGTTTTGTTTTATTTACTGACAATGAAAATTTCAAAGCTTTGCTTTCTCTAAGTAGGTTACGTGACTCCTTTTTCATTGTAAACGTTCTGAAAGGTACAACTGGGAGCAGTAAAGGATACACTGTGTTGTCCATCATTATGTGATAAGAGAGTTCCAGGAAAGGTGAAGTTTCTAACAAAATCAAAGCAGTTAGAGAACATTTCCCATTAGAGGGTACCAACCTTGAGAATGAACATTTGTCTTTGGAAGATGTGCACTCACCCACTGGTGACAGAGTACTGAATATCTACTGCACACACTAGCAAGTGTTCAGGGAAGACAGTGGGGACAAGACAGGGATCCTGCTCTCAGAGACCCTACCATCCAGTACAGGAAGACAGGCACTGAAAACATAAACAATGAAATAAACAAGAAAGTATCAAAAAATGCAAGGGGAAGATTACAACAGAATATTACAAGAGAAAATGATTCGAAATAGGGTTGCTAGACATAGCAAATAAAAACACAGGCAACTAAATTAAATTTAAATTTTAGATAAGCAATGAATAATTTTAACATAAATATGACCCATGAGCTATTTGGGACATATTTTTACAAAAAAATTATTCATTGTTTATCTGAAATTCAAATTAATTCAGCCTTAACCTTACTTGAGAGTCTTCTTAAATTGGGAAGTTGCGGAAGTCCTCTATAAAAATTCAGTATTGACAGAATGCTAGAAATCAGCTATATTAAAAGTCCTCAAACAGGAGATTGTGGGTGCCTACTATATAAGTAACGATGCAAAAATTATACTGGATTTTATGACAGTCAAAATTGACCAGAACCATGTTCCACGCTGTACCGGAAGGCTGTAAGTGGGGAAAATGTCCTAGGAAGAGTGGAGAGATGGACCGTGAAGGAAGGTTAGATTCTATAGTGACTCAGCCTAGTTACTAGGTAGGATGTGGGGTTCCCTGTAACTTCCTCACAGGAAAGGTTAAGAAGGAGACAAACGTGAGGCACTTTGAGACAAATGTGTGAACAAGACAAGAATTACAAACTAGGGCTCCACAACTGCGGGTTTCTTGGAAAGATTTTAAGATTGTAGTTGATTTCTATCAGGAAAGGTCTATAGGGCATAGATTAAAATATATCCCTCTCAAAGTTAATTCCTTTAAAAAAAAATCTTGATTGTTTACAAAAATAGGTTTTAGAGGAGGGAATGGAACATGTACCAACTGAGCCAAACACAGCAACTTGGGAAAGAGGAAAAGGACAATTGCGGAGAAAGGATCTTGTATCATCCACCCACTCCATACTTCAGAGCCATCAGAACAGGTCAAATATCCTTGACAGAGCACGAAGCTTCAGGACAACCACAGAATGTGTGTACCGTCCACAATGCACAAAATTCTTGGGTTGAGGCAGGATTTACAAATATGGGCTTGAATATCTTGATCAAAATTTCATAAAATTATTCACCTAATCAGAAAGCTATATATTTTTAAGGCTACAAACAAGTAAGAGACTGAAATGGTAATTGCTCTATCTTACAGAAAAAAGATTCCGTCACTTGAGGTATAATTAATATAATTTATGAACAGAAACGCAAATGGATTTATTTATAACACAAAAAAGGAAAACAACTTAGGTGACTCATAATTGAGGTATTACTCTTTCACAGATGATCACGCAGCTATTAAAACTGTGAGGTAGATACACATAAAATGACTTAAAGAGATCTGGGTAACCAATCTAACAGTTTGTCGAGCTAGGGGTAGGGGTAAAGCACATCTCAAGATCTTCAGTGCAGGAGACAAACCTGGACAGGTTGGTTACTCTAGCAAGATCTGTAATCTAGTTATTTGATGAAAGCAAATTTTCATAAGTGAGTAATTTAAAAACAACTATGTATGCTTAGATGTGTGCATTTATATATAAATACAGTCAAAGAACTGGGATTAGGGAGGAAGTGGGGAGTATCATTTTTCTTATTTGTACCATTGTTATTTTTGTAAAGAGTGTATCTTGCTTTCATAGTTCAAGGAAAAAAGAATGTTCTTATGCCTGTGGTCATCGTTCTCTTCCCCATGGCTGAAGATTGAACCCAGGGCTTCATACCTGAACATATGGCATAACCACTGAGCCACATCTCTTTATTCAACTTTATTTTAAGATGGGGTCTCACAGAGTTAGCCAGGCTAGCCTGCAATCTGTGATCCTTCCAACTCAGCCTCTCACAAAAATGGGATTACAGTCCTGTGCCACCATGTCAGGAAGCCTGTGTGTTTTTAAAGGGATTGTTAGAATGTTTTCTTATATTTACCACTATTCTTTTTTGCTTATGCTGTAGGCAGACCAGGCCTTGAAATTAATGTTATCATCTTAGGATGTTAGCTCTTAAAAAAATATCAGACCTTAAATAATTATATAATATATACAATGTATTCTGATATTTAAATTATATTTATAATTACATTTTACATATTAAGTTATAAGATATATACAGACATAGATATAGATATAGATATCAAATAAAAAAGTCAAGGGGCATCTCTTCAACCTTGTATTGCCTCCATGCATTTTGTTTTTTTGTGTGTGTGTTTGTTTTTCCTTCTTGAGTTTATTGGTACATTTTAGGTATACAGTACAGTTACATTCATTATTGGGATCTTGTACCTTTACATGACAGGTCCTGGTTCTCATTTTTTCCCCTTGTCCCTGCCCTCCCTCACCTCTTCTTCCCCTCCCCATTTACAAGGTAATAAGGGAAAGGAAAAAAATAGGAGAAAATGAAAAAATGGAAATAAAATGGTTTTGGTTTTTTTTTGCTATTAGTTGTGATTTTTCTGGGTCGTTTTCTATGCCTCCGTGTGTGTGTGTGTGTGTGCGTGTGTGTGTACGTGTGTGCATGTGTGTGTGATAGGTGATAGATAAGTAAATCTGTAAAATTCAGGACATATTCTAAAATATATGACTTTGGCACATTGACTATTTTAAGATGAAGGAATGTGAGAAAATGGCAAAAGCATTCTGCCATTCCCTATCGTGTTCCCCTGAAGCAGGTCATATGCCTTACGAAGTTTTGTCACCTTTCCCTGAAATAGGCTGTAAGACCTGCCTGGAGAGGTTCTTCCTCATACTTGAAGGAAAGGAGCATCCTTATGTCCAAGGGCCCAGAGAGGAATCTTAGTGCACAAGCCTTGGTAAGTATCTCCAGTTTATTATGACAGAACTTGTACCCCTCTGTCTTGTCACATTTCTCTATGACGTCCCCTTCTCATCAATCCTGCTGTACACACCAAAGTTTAACTATGTCTTTTGGGTCTTTATTTCCTTCTAAAGACTCCTGTGTCATGTAAAACTTACATTAAATAAATTTGTATATTTTTCTCTTGTTAGTCTCTCTATATTTTTTTTAGCGGTGCTGTGGTTCAAATCCAGGGTTTCCAGCATGCTAGGCCAATGTTCTACCACTGAGCAATAACACCAGCTCACAGTCTGTCTTTTGATACACAGCCCCCTGCCAGTGAACATAAGTTGAGAGAGGAAAAGATGTGCTTCTACCCTTCAATACACATATATAAACACACACAACACAGAGTTTTAGGTCCATATACATGTGTATAAATAATAAATGGTATTATACCTATTTCTCTACAAATTTCCAACTTTCATCTAATAATATATACTGGGGACCGTTCTGTATCAGTATCAGTATAAGTATATACAGGATCTATTTCACTGCCTTAAACTCCTACAAAGTATTCCATCTTAAAGAAATGCTATCATTTAAACATTTTCCAACGGAAGCGTATTTATATCATTACCAGTGTTTGGTCATTAACGCTGCTAGGGCTGTGGTTCCTGTGATGATGAATTTGGGTTGTCAGCTTGTCTGGGTTGAGGGATGCCTAGAGAACTGGTGTGTCTGTGAGGGTGTTTCCAGAGAAGGCTGGCGTGGGGAAGCCCCTTCTTGGATGTGGGAAGTACCATCAGATAGTCCGGGGCGGGGTGGAATAAGAAAGTCAAAGAAGGAGGAAGCTGTTGGCTCACACCTGCTCTCCCATACGAGCAGGTCCCTTCTGCTAAACCACATGAGTGTCAAACTCCGGGCTCTTCTGCCTTTGAGCATAGACAGGCTGGTGACTTTCTGGGTGACTTCTGTACCTTTGGCCTTGGACTAAGGGTGCAGATTGGCCTCTTTTTCATACCGAGGTTTCTGTCTTCTTGGACTGAACAGCTATAGGTTTTCCTGACTTTGCAGCCTGCTTTTCAACCTTGATCATGTAAGCCAATCAGATAGGTGATAGACAGATAAATAGATAGATAGACAGAGCGAGCTACAGATATAGGTAAATACAGATATACCTTCTACTGGCTGTATTTTTTTTTCACAGAACCCCAAATGTGCTACTGTGAACACACAGGAGTGTCAGAATATTTTCAAATTTTCAGTGCAACATGACAAAATGTCATATATTATACAAATTCCTACTACTAAATTTGGGCTCAAATCCTTAATAAACAATAACATATTTCATTTGTTATTGATGACTGAGACATTAATGAGTGCCAAGAACCATGAACATTTGAGAATCTTTGTGATACAGACATCCTTAAACGTGTATATGTGTGAGCAACCCTTTGGGGGGCTTTGTTTTATAATTAAATATAAAACATATTTTTAAAAAGCTGTATCTGTGTGTCTTGGGGATCAAATCCAGTGCTCCATGTACACAAGTGGGCAAGCACTCTTACTGCTGAGCTGCATGCTAGGTCTTATGTATTTCCTTCTTGAAAACAAATTTTACAAATTTAATTTTAGCAGAGTTTCAATCAAACTTACACATTTCAATTAAGCATTATATTTACTGTTACCTGACTTGGTAGATTTCATATAACATTTACTCCTCCATTTTTTATATTTAAAAGACCTGTAATGTCTATTATGATTGTACATATTATATCTTATAATATATTTAGATATTTGCTAGAAGAAATAAATACAGAATATTTCAGATGATTCTTGATCATATGTTACAAAAGTTCAAATGAACTGATTTGCAATAATTCATAATTTTATTTCTGCTATTTAATATTTATGACAGTAAAATTTAGCAATGAGGAACATAGTTTCAATGGGTTTGTGCAACTGCTGGATTTCAAGTCTCCTGTTGGCATTTCACTTCACCTGTATAGAGACAGGACACACCAGGCATGCCACAGAGATAAGAGGGTGTTGAGAGGTTACTGTCAAGTGTTTAAAAGAAAAGGTACCAACTCCATGTCTTCTGCCATACTTCAGAGTTTTAACCATATATTTCCCAACATTTTAAAGCCAACAATTCAATGATTTCCCAAGTCATAAAATGCCATTTGCTAATAAATCTGAAGGCAAAGGTCTCCCTAAATCCTGTCACAAGATGTTTCTCCACAGGTTTCGACAGTTTGTTAATTACATGCATTACACAAGAACATTAGAGAGGCAAGGCCATCCTGCTAAGGTTTCTTATTGCCATCATTACTGCTGCTGTTTTCTCAAAGACTTTCAGGAAGGGCTTGTCAAATGACTAGCTTAGCTGGAATTTAGTCATTATTTTAAAGACTCTTATTGCAATCAGCCTTAATGGTTTCTATCACTAAATATAAAATAGTACTTATTAGCTATTTCCTGAGACTCTGTCTAATAAGGTTAGTATTACAATTAGATGAGTACTATGTTTGAGGAAATGATTCTGAAAATATTTTATCATGGTATACTTCTTACTGAAGTAATCCAGAGAGAAATCTCGAAAGAACATCTTTCTTTAACAGCCTTGAAAACAAGTTTTCAAAAATTCTTATCTTTTAAACCAAAGTTATGAGTGAAACAAAAGAAAACAGACAAAGACTCTAAAAAATGAATAGGTGACTCTGTTCCGCTTGGTGACTGTCTGGCTTTAAAAAGTAGCAGAGCAATGGGGAAGCCATCTGGGTATTGGCAAATGCTGAGAGACAATTTTACCTACATAAAGGATTTAAAGGGACAGCTGGACAGAGTTTCAAGATAATAAGAATGAACAGCAAACTGAGACCTAAGTACTCCTAAAATGCAAATAGTTTTTTACAAGTCTACTTAAATATTTGAATTTATACAAATTGCCTATGAATTCTGTGAACTCATAAACCACAAGGCAAGTGTCACTGTGATGTGTCCAAGACAGAATCATAATGGGCCTTCCACACAGGCTCCACCCTAAGCTGCAACCAGCTTTGAATAGGTCTGAGATGCTGATGGCCCAGCATCCATGCTCCAAATAAAAAATATACAGGTGAGGTTGGCATGGTGGTGCACACCTGCAATCCCAACACTCCGGGAGGCTGAGGCAGGAGTGTTGCAAATGTAAGCCCAGCCTGGGCAATTTATCAAGATCCTGTCTCAAAATTTTAAAAAAAGAAAAGTAAAAACGGCAAAGACATAGCTCAGTGGGAATGCCCTGGGTTCGATCCTCAGAATGGAAAAAAGAAAAGAGTACATCAGTGATTTCAGCGGTAAGTAGAACAAAGTTTAAGTGGTCTCTTCATAGGGTAAATGTACAATTGGAGGAGGTGGTTTATGCTTCAACACTTAAAGTGTTATCAATATCTATAATTCAGAGAGAAAGGTAACTTTTGTGGATTTTGTATTACATCACCTTTTGTGTAATCTCAGAGTAGATACAAATATAATTCATTCATAGTAAATTTATTTCCTTTGAAAATTGAGCAGGCTGGTGCTGAGAAAACACAATGGCTTCCTGAGCTAGAATCTGAGACTCCCTCATTAGACTGGGGAATATACTTATCTCTCAGAAGATTTGGACCCAAAACCATGCTGAGACTCATTAATCTGAATTTATATATCTAACTACACCACAGAATACTGGATCAATTCTCCAAGTACCTTCATTTCTTCCACTGGAAGCCAGAGAACAATGACTTTAAATTGAAGAGTGATAAACCAGCCCATATTTCTGCATTGTTGAGACACTTAACTAATAAGCATGATTTAAAGATATTTTCCACAATGAATCCTGTGGAAGAAGAAAAGGGGGCGGAGAATAAGGGATTCTCCTAATAAGTCCCTGAACTATATATGACAACAGACTTGAAAAAAATTCCATAATCTTGGTATTACTTGATAAGAAATTTTATAAAAGTGGCTTTTAAAAAATC
Source organism: Fukomys damarensis (assembly GCF_012274545.1). Classification (NCBI taxonomy): domain Eukaryota; kingdom Metazoa; phylum Chordata; class Mammalia; order Rodentia; family Bathyergidae; genus Fukomys; species Fukomys damarensis. The sequence continues at coordinate 16,120,086 of NW_022900916.1, read as the reverse complement.
ACTGAAATATATACATTAAAAATATATAAAAATATGATAAAATTCAGATCCACTGAAAAGCCGCAAGCCACACTCAAAATGTGCCAAACGGCCTAATCTGGGGGGTGGAAGCAGCAAGAGACAGAAGCCGGTAAGGAACAGTGGTGCGTCCTGCTCTGAGGGTCCTGTAAGCATCCTGACCATGCGGAGAGCCTTTCCTGCGCCTAGTCTCATCTGCACTTCTAAAGACTAAGGACAGAGAAAGAAGTTTAAAAAAAGAATTTGGAAAATGATCCTTACTGTTAATGAAGATTACCCAGCTGCCTATGTCAAAAGTTATTGCTTGATCCCTTCTTTCTTGAAATGCTTTGTTTTTTCTCCTATAACCTTTATTATACTGTTACAGAAATTGTTAACATGTCTGCTTGCCTTATCCTATTCTGAGCTTCTAGCAGACTGTCTTATCTCTATATGCCGTATTCCTGTTACCATTAAAGGTTATAAATGAGTAGAGACAAAATATGAGAATATAGCCCAGGTGTAGTCGTGCATACCTGTAATCCCAGAACTCAGGAGGCTGAGGCAGGAGAATCATCTCAAGTTCAAGGCCAACCTGAGATACATATTGAGACCCTGGTTCAAAAAAAAAAATCAGAATAGGTTCTAGATGTAAAAATAGCTAAGAATAAACTTGATTTCCAGAGCTTTACTTCCATAATATCTGTACATCAAAAAAATATCTTTTTAAATTTTAATTTATACTTTCAAATTTTTTTATATACTCTTCCTTCTCCCTCTTCCATCCTTCTCTTCTCCCCTTACTATTCACTTAAAAAGCAATTATACAAGAAAAAAGGCTAGGAAGATAGTCTAGTAAGATTAATAGCTTGATTACTTTCAGAAGGATTGAGGGCTGGGGATTTAGCTCAGTGGTCCTGCCGCCTGCCTCACAAGCGCAAGGTCCCGAGTTTGAGCCCCAGTACCAAAAACAAACAAACAAACACATAGGAGGATTGAGCAATTATTATATTAAGATAATGGAAGTCATTATCTTCTTATTGTCAGTGAAGGAAGACACTATAACAAGGAGGAAAAGCTATGATGATCCCTGTAGTGAGAGGAAATAGAGATTTGGAGTGTTGGTTTATACTCACAATTATAAATATGCATATATACACATAGCATAAACATTTGTGTATGTATGTATATATACAGAGACAAGACACTGTACCAGTATGTATGTGTATAAATTTCATCTTTCTACCAAGAAGGGCCTAGAAAAAGTAGTAGCAATATACATATCTAGCACCTAGATTTTGGTTTCTAAATGCCACTATACTAAAAGAAATAGGGCTTCTTGGAGAAATGGCTGAACCCAGCCATCCTGAAAAGACTCACTCTCACTGCTCCAATCTGAGGCAATTTGTTTATCAAAGCAAATAAAAGTATTAAATTATAGTTCATTGAGGAAAACAACTTCATCAATCTTCAGTGATATAAATTTAAATAAGTTTTAATATTAAGTAAAATAAAATGAATGAAGACATTAGAAAATCAGCATTTTAAATCCAATGTAATAATCATACAAGAAATGGCAATAAGCACTAAAATTAATGGGCAAAACAGGGCAAGGCTGAAGAGAAGAATTTTACAGGATCAAACTCCAAAATATTTTAAATGTATCTTTACAACAGAGAAAGCCTATAAATACCATCTTACATATAAACCACCAGTAACAGGGAAAAATTTGATACTATGTATCATATGATGGGATGTAAAGGAAATCTGTGAAATTTTGTTTGCAAATTTTATCATCTAGATATAATTATAAAGAAACATTAGACAAACCCAGAGTCAGGGCCAGTTTCCAAAATAGCTGGCCAATAATCTTCATGAACAACCTAGCAATAAAAGTCAAGGAAGGAAGGAAGACATTTTCCAGAACAAATGAGACTACTTGGTACCACACTGATCCTAGATCACATCCTGGTGTTACAAAAAGCATCAGTGAGACAACTGGCCAACCCATGCCCTAACACAAAAGTTTTTTGTACTCTTCTTGCAATTCTTCTGCAAGTTTGAAACTGATCTGAACATAAAAGGGGAAAAAAAAGTGCTAGCCCATGACTATGACTCCAGTGACTGTCTTAACAGTGAAATTCATATAGGAAGTAATCTAATGCAGTGTTCATATACAGAAACACAGCAAGTGGTGACTCACTAAATGCCTTACCAGTAAATTACCATTGTTAGTATTTAACATTCATGTAGTGCCCACACTGCTATATATAATATAGCAAATGTAATAGCTCTCCCAAGGAACTACTCTTCTAAAAACACAAAAACTAGCATAAACATCAGCATATCTCCAAATGTCATGCTTGTAAAGAGCCAATTGTCAGACCTCACAGAGATAAAACTAGACTCAGACCATTCCTCTCCCTTTTATTTCAGGGTAAAGGAGGCACAAATTCAGCTGTCCTTGCATTACCAAATCACTGCTCTGTAGTCTGAAAGGAATGCCAAAGACATCCTGTTTGTGGTCATGGCCAATTTAGTAATACAGCATGTGTGAGACCTAGGCCATCAACATTTCATCAGTCCTGATGCTTATTTCTTAGAAATACTGATGACTTCTAGCACAAGCCCTCTATTCACCTGAACTTCAGTTACAGCAGGGGTCAGTGGTGTCCAATGAAGGCATGTGAAGATACCTCTGGCTGGTTGCTGCTCCAACTTCAAAACAAAGCACCCTTACACTCCTCTCTGCAGTCAAGAAGTCAAATTTCATTGCTGCCTCTTCAAAAATCTCTTTAATCTTCCTATGTTCATTTACGCCAAAATCTACCCTCCCCTCTTGCAACATTATTTTGAACAAATGTTTGCTTATTAGTTTCTATCAACTATTATTCAGACCACCAGATTGCCGTATATAGAATTGGTACAGAAATAAACAATATCATATTGAGAGAGTTCATTCGAATTTTGAACAATTTCTGAAGATAACATTACTTCACAGAATGGCAGAGACTGCAGATAACCATCTGTGCAAATATCACTGTTTTTGAGGCACTTCAGATAAAATTTCATTGGTAAGCAAATAATAATAATATGTTAAATGCTTACTAAGGGCAGGACAAGATTCTAAATACTTAAAATCCATTGTGTTTCTTGTAATAATGACTCTAAAATACTCTAACATTGTTATCCCATTTTACAGTTGAGAATAATGTGGCCCAGAGAGGTTACATAACCAATTCAAAATTATACAGCTGAAGAAATTCGCATTTTTACCCAGGGAGTACTAGTTTCCAGAACCCAGTCTTATAATAATATGCTTTTCTCTCTTGGTGAGCTTTTTTGCAAGCCACTGTCACCACTTCTAGTGAACTTTTTCTATTCTAACAGGTCTGAAATTACAGTACTTCAAAACTAGAAAATTCAAGATACTACAGAATACACAGGAAATTTATTCATTCAAAATATATTAAGTAGGTTCAAATCATTTCAAGAGTACAAGGTATTCTTGAAATTGATAATTTAATCTGAGAAGCATCAACAGCACATACTGTGATTTAATGAGTAAAACATCAATAGAAATTTATTTATTAAAAAAGAAAAAAGCTCTGCTTACCCACATTCCCAATTCTTGCCCATGGTTACAGGATTACACCTATCTCAATCTCTGGAGAAATATGTGACCGAAGTACTGCTTGTGAAAGTATCCCCAAATGACAAACGTGCCTCGGAAATATCAAAGATACAATCTGTAAACCAGAAGAAAAACAAACTCTCTTAAGGCTTTTTAAAAAATAACTATTAGTCCTAAAATGTAACTCAGTGGTGCAGAACATGCTTAATATGTGTAAAGCCCTGGGTTCAATCCCCACTAACAAAAAATATTTAATTTTTAAAAATATACTGATTAAATAATAAAAATTGCAAACCACTATGTACTAAATTAAGTATTATACTCTTTTTAAATGTCTAATATGTTTATATATAATATATGAAATACATTTAAACATTTTGTGTAAACAATTCGTATTCTAGAATAGCATTAATAATGACATAGGTCAGTGTCAAGTATCTCTGAAAAGAGATAAAAACAAAGCTGAAATGAATGCAGTAACATGTAGATCAGCTGTACTATACTTCATGTGCTTTTGTTTGGAAGAAAATCAGCTCTTTCTGAAACCTCAGCTGTGCCCTGAGTCATGCTGGGGTTTTTCTTGGCCGAGGCCTTCACTTTATATTATCCTTTAGAAAACCACATCTGGAAAGACTGTCTTTTAATTTTTTTTTTCATTCAACATGTAATATTTTATATTCTTCTCACGCTTAACTGTTCTATTCAGAGGATTCATGGTAGTAATATATGGATGAAAAGATGAATATATATTTACTCATGCTATTTTGGCAAAATATCTCTACAGTCTTGCTTGTCCATATTCAGGACTTTCTGATTATGTGATTTTAAAAATCATGAGTCCACAGTCAAAAATAAATAAGTAAATGTTCACAAGGCAGGTCTTTCTCCTGCGTGGCCACATTCCCAGTGTGGTCTCTACCATTTTGACAGCCTTGGTCACTTGTTTGAAAAGCTTTTTCTTTAATCAAATTTAGCTCAGGTGACTTTGACATCAATGAGCATGAGCAACAATAAAAGTTTACTACTTAAGTCTTAACTGAATATTGTTGTTATGATGTTTAGTAGGATAGGTATATTAAGTGCATTCTCAACCTGTGACATTTCCAAATTACAACTGGCAATCAGGATATTACCCCAACACAAATTAAGGAACATCTGAATGTATTCATAATATAAAATAACTGATCTAGGTTCTCAAAGAGGCCTAGATTCAACATGCTTACATAATCTTGAGCCAATTATCACCCTACACTGACCTGCTTTTTGATAAAATGTGACTAATAATACAGAAAGAACTGCATTAACTGTTTTTAATTTCCACATCTAGACATAAAACAATCTAACACTGCTATGTTACACAGATTTCAGAAAACAAGAAAGGGAGATTAAAAACAATAATCCAGGCTAGTGACTAAAGTTTATATCAAAATAGTAACAGCACAAATAAAGATGAAAGGGAACTTTAGATTTTTTAGGGATGAGATGATAAAACAAATAATTTAAGATCACTTTAAAATGAGAAACAAATTGTGGCGATACTTAAATTTTTTCACACTTTTATATTGTACTTAGAATAAAATTTATTTTTCATTCTGTTTCAGACCAGTTTTCTAGATGAAAGAAATTGGAAAATCTAGACAATTTTTGTTCTTAAATCTATTTGAAGCCATGAGAGCTACAAAGACAATGTAGATTTGGAGGAAAAGATGAAAAGAAAAAGAAGCTCAGAGAAATTAACACAATCCTTGCAGCCAGTAGCAAAAGTAAATTCTCTCTGGAGAAAGGTAACATTTGACAGAGCCACAAATCTTCACTAAAATCTTTTTAATTTCTAATTTTCCATTTATTATTCAGTCACAGAAAAGATAACACTTTCCAAGAAACTTACTTTAGAATATGCCATATATAGATATAATTTTATATGCAGATAAACTATGGCAAAACTAGCAGGGGTCTTTACAAGGGAATACAAGAAAGGCAACAAAGGAATTCTTCCAAACAGACTTCCAATCTGCATCATCTGATTTTTTTTCCTCAAATACAAAACCTTAATACTAGAAGCAAAGAGAAAAACAGAAAAGAAGAAAACAGTAAAATAAAAGACCCAGGATAAGAACTTCTATGCTGATGTACTGCATATATAGTACATATGTATGGGCTGAGAGATAACAAAAATACTTATGTATTATAATCAACTCTCACACAGAGCTAGAAACAGCAACTTTCAATCAAGCAGGATTGGACCAACACTTTTTCAGTCTTCAATTAATGAGGAGTAAAGCTGTATTAACAGTTACTTCTGATTAGCAGTATCATGATAAATGCTTGACAAGATATAGCTTTTCTCCTTGATCACTTGTAAACATTGGTTTTCAACAAGTTCCTCCATGGTGCTGAATTTACGCTGCCCAAAGCGGTAGAAGGTCTCTTTTAGTCGAACTTTAAAATGTTTGTTTTTCCCTTGTGCTTTTAATGATACCAAAAAATCATTTGGCAAAGATTCACTATCACAGATGAGAAAATCTCCTTCATGTCCTCTTTCCATTAATACCATTTCTGTTTGGGGTCTGGTGACTTTGCCATAATACCAAGGCTTGTCAGCAAACTTTCCAGTGAGTGAAGGCCTAAAATAATCACACTGTTGGAGGTGGCAGCTCAAAACCTAAAGTTAATGAATTATTCTGCATAATGGTAACATAGTGTTTTGGCACCAGACCAACCATCCCATTGATCTTCCTGCATTTCCATCACTCCAGGTCATTTGGCTTTTCAGAAACATCCCAATGACATCTCCTTTCTCAAAATTAAGTTCTCCAACATTGGATGAACTGAATGGGTGAAGAGCCTGTACCATATCAGTATTCGTGCAGTATTTAGGTTACTGACAACTGCTGCTAATTTCTCTGACAATGAACCCACAATGGTCACCCAAAGGACTGTCACCTTCTTCAGTTACATAGTTTGAAGGAAACCATTCATTTTGTCCTTTGTAGCTATCCTGCTACCACTCATCACTGCATTTCTCCATGACAATCACTTATGTTCCTTTTATCAATGATAATTCATGTTCTCTCTCAGCCATATAGTTACATTTCACATAGGCAGGCATGCTGAAGTTATAAAGAGTTCCCCTGGGTCAACAAAACTTTTATCAGCAGGAGATGCAGAATCTGGAACAGTAGGTTTTCTTTTCACTGCTCCACGGGCTAAGGTATCCTTTAGGTTTTTTACAACAGGTGCTTTCTGAGCACTGTTCTTTCTTTCCACATAGTTAGAAGGCACAAAACCTGTTTTATTCATGGGAAGATCAAGAGACGGAGGGGAGGGCGAGGAGGGGGAGGGAGACGGGATAAAGGAAGGAATTGAGATGTGTTGTGTACACATGCCAGCTCCCCACAAGGAATGTGATCATTATGTGATACAGACATGTACTAATAAAAAAACAAAATGAAAAATATTTTTAAAAGGGATTCAAGAGAAAAAGTACAGAAAAGATAAATATGCAAATAAGCTACATTTTAGAGGATCTTAAATGCATAAAAATTTAACTACAAAAGCTCATGTCACAAGGGGAGGGGTAAATGCAGTTTTAAAATCTTTTATATAGCTATATTTCCCAAAAAGTATAACTGGTATAAGTTCTAATGTACATTAAACTATGGTCAGTCAATGATGTATGTTGTAAGCATGGTAATAAAAAGCAGCAAAAGAATTTATAATAGAGGGGAAAGATTAAAAATACTTAGTCTAAAAGAAAGAAAAAATATAAAATGATCACATCAACAGGATAATATGGTAAATTTAAACACAAATAGCTTTTAGTTTATATACAAAGACTAAATAAAACACTCATTAAAGACATAATTACTAGATTAAATTCCTTATTCTGATCTTTCAGCTTCATATACTTCCATCTTCTTCTTTGCTCACCAGTTCTGACCATACTAATCTATTCAGCTCTCAACTCCTTTAAGTGATTTTCCATCTCAGAGCCTCTAAACAGAGTTCTCTCTTCCTGAAGCTCTTCCTTCTACAGTCTATCAAAAGAAATCAGCCCTACTGTTTTCTCATTCTCAGCCTTTTGTTTCTTCCATAGCACTTCTCATTTAATTTGGTTTACTAACTTTTGTCTGAATACCTCTTTAGAACTGAGCTTCATTCATTCACTGAACCCACACAAGGGAGTTTATTGTGCTCATATATGCTCAGTATATGACATGGAATCCTTTGAGAGCCAGGGAGACGACAGTGTCCTTGTGGACACTCCTACTTTCTATTGCAGGAGACAGGCACAGTCTCATCTCTTTTGCTTTCAGCTGAATCCCATACATTTGGAAGCATGAGAAGTCATTCAAATACTTTTTGAGTGAATGTTTACTCTATTTGCTAGAAACCACACCAGTTAGTTGACTTACAATGCTTCTTTCATAACACACCACTGTAAGAGATAGTGTTGCCATTTGAAGGTGAGACTGACCCTAGGAGAAGTTAAGTAACTTGCATTCAGTGGCATGGCTAATATGTGTTAAGGTCAAAACATGAACTCTCTCTGTATGATTTAAAACAAACACCCAGTTGTTCCGTAGAATACCATTTTTTTTCATCAACTCATTTCAGTCTATCTCCAGATTCATAATGGACTAAGGGAAATAAGAACTATTTTAATACTTAAACAATACTTTAACTCGTAGGGGAAGTGGGAAGGGTAGGGGAAAGGTAATAACAGAAAAGAAAAAAATATGAGAAAATGAAAAAATGGAAATAAAGTGTTTGTAAATAGGGAAGGGAGCAAGGGGTAAAGGGAGGACAGGGACAAGGGGAAAAAATGAGAACCAAGACCTGTCATGTAAAAGTACAAGATCACAATGATGAATGTAATTGTACTGTATACCTAAAATGTACCAATAAACTCAATGAGAAGAAAAAAAAAAACAATACTTTAACACAATGGGTGCCCATAATTTCTAAGCACATGCTGTTTACTGTTTCTGCATTAAAAAGTACTATAACAAGAAAAAAGAAAACAAATAAATATTATTATTTACATGAACAGTTACAAGAGTAAGAGTTCTTCCTCAAATACACTATTCTATATCACATCTTTCACATAAACTAGTTGAACCTAGATTTGCATAGAACACTTCTACTACCCCATATAATCGCAAAGTGAAATGGAGAAAAAAGTCTAGAGAAAATTATTATAATACATTCGCCCATCTCAGTTTATACAAGAAGCTCCTAAAAAAAATGTGTGCAAAATTTTTGTCCCAAGCTGAATATTTTAAATACACTAGAACTTTATGCAACAAATAAGCCAAGGTCAACATTTCTAACATTTCTATGAAAGAAAAGATTTTGTGAAAGAAAATGTACCTACACATGCACAAGTTGGTGGCATAACAACACAGAAACAGTCCCAAGGGACCTTGATACACTGTGCCACCACACACCCAAACAACAGGTCCAGGCACCATGGGCATCAAAAATTGTGAGCCAAACTTAAACCTCCGCCCTCTTAAAGTTGATTATCTTACATATTTTGTAACAGTGACAGAAAGCTGATTATGCTATTCTACTTGTACATGTTTGAAATTTATCATAATTGAAATAAGATTTACAATTACAGCTTCCTTGAATCAACTACAGGATCTTTCTTCAACCTCCCACTTTAGAATGCTACACTTATCCCAGGATATTTAGCACAGCTCATAAACAAAGCTTCCTTCTTTTGTGTCTATGAATAAAAGATTAACTTATGATACAATATTTAAGATGATACTATCTGGCATCAAAGTCCATTCAACAAGATATTACCCAAAATAACTTGTTATAAAGCAAACATGCTCCTGAAAAAAACTTTTTAAAAGGGTGTGAATTTTTGCAGTATTGGAATTATTAAAAAGTTGATCCTATTTTTTAAATTTTATTTGGTTTTATTGTATGTATGCTAAGGATTTAACCAAGTGCCTCTAAGCAAATAATCTACCACTGAGCTATAACCCCCATTCTTAGTTTTTTTTAAGCAGTTGACTGAACTGTTTGTTAATTTTTAATTAACTTTAATAAATATTAAAATTAAGATTATAGATTGTTAGGCCCAACTCCAAAGTTTCATATTAGTATGTCTGGAAGGGAGCCTGAGACTCTACACTTCTAGCAAGTTCTTAGGTAATGCTGATGTTTCTGGTTCAAGGAAGACACTTTGAGAACCACTGCTTAACCCATACCAGTTCCATCTAGAACAGGTCATACAGTGCATATCTGGTCTGCATTGCGTGTGGAATAATATTCCAGATAACACTTCCGCTTTAGCACTGCTTTAACTTATTATAGAACTAGAGTAGAGAGAGTCCAAGGAAAAAGGTAAGCTTTATTTTAGCTAAAAAACAAGGATTTTTCTACTCAATGTGCTTATATTGAGTCTTGCCCAGAATGAGTAATCTCAACTCCCATGAAATATAAGCAGAAGATGTAAAAACAAGACCAAAAAACTAAAAGTAGCTAGAAAATAACAACACACATATCTGCCCACAAACGCAAATATGCACCATCATCTACCAGATGTGCCTACAAATATTGACAAGCTTCCATAAAAGCGTCAGCATACAGATTATCATTATAGGGTAAATTGTTGATAACAATTCTGAGGCACTTTTGAAGGACCAGAATTTACACTTCCAATTTTTTAAATTCTACAAAATGAGAGAGTCTAATTTATAACTGCACCCTCAAAATCCCATTTCTTGGGGAAAGTCAAATTACATTGTGCTCATATGGATTATTGGTGCTTTTGAAAAGTAAGAAAATGGCCTAGGTTTTGGGGGAATTCAGTATGTTTAGACTTTCTGAAGATTGTGAAGTTGGCATTCTATGCTATGGGACACAAGTGCTAAGAAAAACAAATCAAGAGTTTGTTCTAGCATATTCCACTTCCAAAATATTAGTCAGAAAATCGCCTGGCTATTAACAACTATCCACTTAATGCTTACTGTGTGTCAGGTATTCTGCTAGTAACATTTAATCTTTTAAAATAGTAAGTGTAATCTTCGTTTTACAAATGAAGAAACTAAGATGAAAGCACATAAAATTCCCCAATATAAAAGTAGTTAAGGATTCAGTATTGAAATATAGGCTTTTATAGCAATTATCAGTGATACCACTGGCTTCTCAATATAGTGGTTTCTACTAATAATGGGTAACATTTATTGAGTTTTTATGAATTACTTAATGACATTAGTTTTAAAACATTACAGCATTTAACCTTCTCAGAGTTATATGTGACCATTTTCATTTTACCAGGAAAACATTCATAAGTTTCAAGAAACTTGTAAAAAGTCACATGTATACCTCAGAGAGTCAGGAACTGAACACTTCTCTGATTTAAAAACTCATGCTGTTTTTAGCGAGTATATTTAGTACACTTCTATACCTGCCTCCTACTGGATATTCAATATTTTCAACTTGCATGCACAGAATTAGATATGCTGGCTATGGGTTGTTGACATTATACTTGATCTTCAAATATTTTAATATTTACTTTTAATTTTTAGTTTGGCACCCTATACTGGTTCACACAAAGGCTTCATTTCAACTCCCCACTATTCTACATCACCATTATCGATTTCCAGAATGTTCTGCTAAATTTAAAATTAAAACTTGGGCTGGGGATTTAGCTCAGCGGTTCGGTGGCCTGCCTTGCAAGTGCAAGGTCTGAGTTCAATCCCCAGTACCAAAAAAAAAAAAAAAAAAAAAAGTAAAACTCAAACCTCCAGAGGCCTCCCCTCTGTCCATCTATAGTGACAGCATACTCAAGATTTGGAATTGTATTAGGTAAATACTATGTTTTACATAATCTGAATTTGAATAAACTTTTTTTGGCATCATTTATTATTGCTGATAAAACCAGTATTAATTAAAAAACTACTGAACAGAACTTTCAAACACTACCCCAAATTTAGCTCAAAGTCATTATGAATGAGACATTTTCCATTGTCAAACACCTTGTACAACATTCTTTGCCTGTCTGCTCATAAGCCACTACCTAGACTA
>NW_022900916.1:16104412-16108362 GCF_012274545.1 Fukomys damarensis | reverse complement strand
ATATATATATGCACACACAGTTTGACTTCCAGTAAAGATTCATTTTATCATTATTAGTTGTTAGTGAAATTATAATGGATAAAGTATACAATTGCTAGTCCATTTTAGAACAACTCTTGGACATTTAAATCTCTTTAAGTATCTTACTGTGTTCTTTGATAACAATTCAGAGTTGTCCAGTCCTAAATAATTTCAAATGCGTAATATTTTAGAAATATATTTTAGGTGCCTGTGGTCCTAAATTTAAGCCACCACACACACACACACGCACACAAACACACACAGACATAAAGACAGAGAGGAGAGAGAAAAAAGAGATTTAAAATGTACTTTTAAAAAACAAACTACAGGTGCTGGGGATTTAGCTTGGTGGTTCTGCTGCCTGCTTTGCAAGCATAAGGTCCTGAGTTTGATCCCCAGTACCCCCACAAAAGATACAGTATATATAAAAGTATGGCCTAAACAACTTTTTTAGGATTTACTTTGAGACCCTTTATTATTAGCCTATGGCTTTAATAGCTAGAATAGGTGAAGAACATGACACCAATCTGGAAAGTATTGTAAGTTTTATAGTAGACATTTCCTTTCATAAATAAAAACTTGTACAATGTTCATGTCATTTTTTTCTTTTTTCACTAAGTATTAAAGATTTATAATTAAAGATTTATAAGTTTGCTGATACTAGGCTAGAAAATAAGAGTCAATACAAACAGAACTAGTCTATATAACTAGTAAAGTTTAGGCAAGCAATAGCCTTTGATGCCTGTGTCACCAGTTATTTTTATATATCTTAATTTAAAGCATCAAAGTAGAAATATAACTCAAGTAGTTTATTGGTAGTTATTATCCACATCACTATAAATATAAACATTCTAAGTGAGCATCGCTAGTGCAAGTACATTCAACATGAAAGCTCCACAGGAAGCTACTTTATTTTGTGTGTAACAAGAACCAAGTTTCCAAAATTTTAGTTGTGCCACAGGAAAACCAAAAAATAAAAAACAAAATAAAAATCAAAAACCCAAAACCTAAATAAACCCTGCTAGCAAAGTGCGTTTCTTTTAGTGACTTCAGAATACACAGCTGTTTGCTTTACAAATTGGAAATACACTGATTTGCCAATATATTATTAGAACGAAGTCTTTTCCTGAATAAAGATCTTCCCTCCTTACACAGTTTTAAATTTATTACAATAGAAACAGCCCCAGTAAATTTTCATAAAACAGCTTTGCTGCTTTCCCTTTCATTTTCTATAATCATACTTCTTATCTGCAGTACTGTACTACTTCTTCCTATAATCAAGACTGCACAGGCCTAGTAACACTGTTGAGATGGTAAACAAAAAACATTAAAGCTTAGAACACATACAGCTATCTTACATTTTCATTCCACAGCATATCGGGTGTTGTTCTATAAAGTTTTTGCTTCTCCCAAAACACTACAAAAATATATGAAAAAACACATCTGTTTTCAGTCAGCAAATATTACCAAATATCTTTTAACTAGAGACCATGTAATTATTGTAATTATATCCTCTTCACTGAATTCAACAATTGCTCTCTTCATAAATCCATATATGTATCCAAGCATATGTATTTAGAATTAATCTACATGCCTGTATTTGCTATATGAGTCAAATAGATTTTAAATTCTTCATGTGAAAGTGCTTCTGACAACAAACTATTTCTGTACTAGCCTCAAATCCCAAAAACACTTTTAAAACTGTATAGGAAGATGCATATCTATTTCTGAAAAGTAAACTACACACAAAAGCATGCTTCATCAAAACTAGTCCATGCACTTAAATGTACCTCAAACACTTTATTTTTATTAAAGTTAGACCAACTTAAAAAATATTCTGTAAAATTAAGAGATAATATTATTTAATTCCAGAAAATGTTAAAAACCATCCGGCCAAAACTTTTTAAAGTACACACTCCCTCTTGTTCTAGCAAATCAATATAAAGCAATGTAACAGTATGTGTATGCATGTGTGTGTGTGATGCACATTAATCTACCATAACATTTCCATTCAGCATTTTACCTTAACATACAAAGCCTTGTAAGCAATTTCTTTGCAAAGGCTTCCCCCTAAAAGATACAAGTACAAAACACTAACAGACACTCTTCAAAGTTTTATTTCATTAACTTTAGATCAAATTTCCACAACTGTTTTCTGGTCAATTTACTATCGTTGCTTGCCTTCCCAAAATGGCAGTACCAGAAGACTTGTGGGGTAGGGAGAAAAGACCACTTTAAGAATCACTGCATTTGCTCATCTTCCACAAGGAAACAGAGGTGGGCATCTGACTGTTCAATAAAACAAAGCTTTAATAGCATCCAGGAGGGCAAACAGGCAAACCAGGCTGTAGATACTCTTCCATTTGTCAAAAATCAGACCAGAGAAAACCTACTCCACACAGATATAAAAGGTATGAATATTCATCTTTTCTTTTTCTGTTGACGCAACATTTTTCTTCTTTTAATTATCATATCATGCAGTTTCTCAAGTCCTTCTTTTAGTCCATCTCCTATGATTGCACAGGTAGGCTGCAAATGCCAAGGAGTTGAGGAGCTCAGTTCACCCATTGCTAACAATTTCTCAATTTCTGTGAGAGACAGTGAGTTCCTCAGATCTTGTTTGTTAGCAATTATAAGTACAGGGACTCCTTGATTTTCAGATATCCTAGTTATTTTATGAAGTTCAGTTTTGGCTTCTTCCATCCTTTCAACGTCAACTGAGTCCACAACAAACACTATGCCATCTGTGCATCTAGTATATGACTTCCACAGTGGCCTTAATTTCTCTTGACCACCTACATCCCAGAAGTGAAAAGTGACTGTTTTAGAATTTCCCAAAGTTACCTTGATTTTCTCAGTGTTAAATCCTTTGGTAGGTACAGTATTTACAAACTCATTGAACTGCAACCTGTATAAGACAGTTGTTTTTCCAGCACAGTCCAAACCCAGAATAACAATGTGGTAGGACTGAAAGGAAGGAAGGCTGGACAGGATAGACGTCTGGTCTGACAGTCCATTCCCCATTTCCAGGGGCAGGTAAGTGTTCCAAACTGAAACACTTTCTTCTTACTGCTTTAGAATTTCTCTTCCTAGGTGATCCAGCTACAAGACTGCTGGGGAAGAAACGAATAAATTATTCTTGTGAAATAATGCATTAAAACAAGTCTCTGTTTTTACTAAAAGAGCAATGCGAAGAGCTTGATAAAACTTGCTTCAGAAAACAAAACACAAGAGATATGAAACGTAGGCAATAGAAGACAAACGATGGAATAATTGCAACCCAAATTCTCTGAATCACTCAAATTGTTATAGTGTTGTACTTCTATACACTGCCCTCGATCCCCAAACCTCAGAAACCTTATTCTGAAGACAACCCAGTCACCAAAATCTGGTCCAAGTCGCCGAGACCACATAAATCTAACCTTCCCACCACACCTCCCCACCCCCACCTTTTTTTTTTTTTTGTAGAAAACTCAAAAGGTAATCTTACCTTTAAAGGATCTCCTCCTACATGTTTAACAGGAGACCCAAGATCACTATCACATGCCCTATCTCACCACCTAAAATAAAACTCACCTCCGAAATTGGAGTCAGTGTCCCAGTGAGAAAGCATTGGCAGGCGTTTCTCGCGGAAGGGAAGCACCCACGACCGCTCAGCTCAGTCTTCCACGCAGCTCTGGCAGTGGCTGCGCCGAAAACCTTGGATTCAGACTCCGGCCACGCCCAGTCCTTCCGGCCCACCCATAACCTCCAATCCCATTGGTCACCCGCACTGGGGCAGCCACGCCACCCCGCCCCCGTGGCCTCATTGGCCAGGGCAACTGCCACTCCCAACGCGTGAAGCAGGACTCTCCGCAGGTTCACAGGCACCACCTGTTGCCCTTGAGTTAGGGAACCCGGCGGCCTCGGCTGGAGCGACGCGCGGCCCC
>NW_022900916.1:16080986-16104002 GCF_012274545.1 Fukomys damarensis | reverse complement strand
GGGCGCGCGTCTCCTAGCAACGGCAAAACAAGGTCACGTTCTAACCAGCCCGGACGGGTGGGGCGCCGGGCTCCGACCCGAGCCGCTGCTCCCCCAACCCTTCCTGCCACAGCCCGTTAGTTTAGGGTAGACCCCGCCTTGCGCCGCCTCGGCCCCTGTCACCCTGGGCCAAGGGCGTGCAAGGGACGCAGGATCAGGGATTCCAGAGGACACCGGACGGGCGGGCGTCCTAGCTAACGGGTGACCAGGAGGTAGTTGAGCAGCTGTCCTGAGCCGCTTGGGCTGGCTGGACCAGTGCGCACCTTGCTTTTACAAAAGCAAGAGAATGCGCCCTTGCAAGTGATTCTAACTCCTTCCCACGCGGTAGAGACATCTAGAAATATTCCAGATTTCCAGATGAGGAGATGCTAACAGGATGTTTCTAATGATGATTCTGAATGTAATTGTATCCTCCACGGATTCACAAATATGGATTGAATAGGCAGTAGACACTTTTGTGTGCTTGAGAATAAGATGATTAGCAAACAGTCTGCTTTTGTAGAATGTCTTTCTGGGAAAAGACTGAGCCAACTGCCTCATGAATAAATTTACCTAGAAAATGTGGCCCTTGGTAATTTCAGGGTGCTTGTGACAATATAGGAGAGAAATACTGACCTAAGTTTTGGGAAAGCATCAGTGAAAGACCATTTTTATGGTAGATGCCATATGAAATTGTAATTTGGAAGAATCTACATGGTGTACTTATTTTATTGTAAATTGGTAATATCCCAGAGAAATTTCCTGGTTTTCTCAAGACCTGTATTACCAGTGGTACTTATTGCCTTTGTGAATAATATAAGATGCAGATTTACCCCAATGCATAGTTTCAAGAAAAATCAGTGAAATCTCAAATTGCATGTTTTATCAAATTATTAACTCTAGTAGGAGTTTAGGATTGCCTTGCTATTGCTATGGAAACTCAGCCATTTACAGGAATTTGCAAAAAGATGATAAGGGGCTTTTGTAAAATCCTATTTGTATTTCCTTTGAAATCAAGTAGGCCCAGCCAGTATTCCTTGCAAAAATGTATTGTTGCATCCTTCCCTTGACTAGAAAGATACAAAAACACTGAGCGGTTTCAACCTTGCAAAATCACCTTCACTGAATTGCACTCTAACTTTATAGTAACAGTGTGGGTTAAATTCAGGAGATCAGGATGGGTTTTACATATTTAAAAGGTGGAAGGCAAGAGAGTGGGGGAGAGAGAAAGAAGAAGGAAGAGGAGGAAGAAGGGGAGAGGAAGAGATAGTCAATAGAGATCATCTGTTATGAAAAAGCTTCAAACGTTTGCTCTGTCCCTCTTTACAGAAAAAAAAAATGTTTGGTATGCCTGCCTGTTGCATAAGCAGTAATAAACATTTGAAAATAGCACCAAATGATGTAAAACGTGATTAAATTTATGGAACCTACCATGTACTTTGTTGCATGATCTTCCTAGCAAAAGCCCTTTGAGATATTTTATTTACATATTATGCCAGGAAAATGTTCCATTTAGGCTGTAGCTCCAACGGTGTGCTTCTGTACCCTGGGATCCCACAGAGAAAGTCTGGGGATTCTGTGTAGTTTTATTTTTATGAGTGAAGCACAGTGACATCTGTTGGACCATGTTAGCAACTACAACTGTGTGAGTACAGTATTTACTTAATAAATGGAACTGTCAGACATTTCTTTTAGCCTGAGACGCAGTAAAAAAGTTTTATAGACCCTAAGGGTTTTGTGAACCTTTATCTTTAATAATCATTTTCAAGATAATGAGAATCACTTAGTAGGTCTTGTAAATATATAGGTTCCTGGACACCATTTCAGACCTCCCAGGAAAAGAGTCTTCAGAAGGGCCAGCAATCTACATTTCCAACATGTATTCCAGGTAATTAATGATTAGGTATTTTGAGCGAATACCTTAATAAACAGGTAAGACTTCTCCTTCCAAGCAACTGGCTTCAATTTCATTTTTAATTAAATGCCAAACCCAGATCAAATCTGATGTCTGTAATTCTCTTTTCTTCCATAAGCCCGTTTTCTGATATAATACATAACACAGAGAAACTAGAGTATCCATCTTTTGCCACTCTATAGTGAGTTTCTTTTCCTTTTGGGGGATGCTTCACTTTACTTGTTTCAAAGAATGTTTATTGGAATTTCCCAAGTTGGAAGACCTGAGTAAATAGAATGGTCTGTAGCTGAAGCAACCAGTCTAGTGGAGCTGCCATATACATACATATATACTTACTATGATATTCAGTGGGATTTCTGAATTATAAGATAGAAAGTTACTATCAAGTCCCATACTTGTTCAAACTTTGCCTGACAGGGCAGGGTATTGTAACAGAGAAATGCCATGTGTAAGATGGATATTGGGAGAACTCACCACCAGACAAGAGGTGAGGGGACAGAAGTGAAGGTAAAAGCAAGAGTTGGCAAGCACAGAGGCACAACGTTCTTAGATGTTCAAGCACATCCAAAAGAGGGCATTCTAATTTCCCATGGGGATAAGAGGATGTGCTGAACAGTGGAGACTCAATATAGGAAAATGAGTGGATCCTGCCTCTCTGAAGAAGCATGTCAATATCGTTCCAAAAGTTTTGTTAAAGCTCTATTTCTAGCTGCCTCTCGAACTGGTCTACTAAATGACTTGTCAAACTATAATTATCATATGTATTTATCCCTTTGGCTCTGCTATAATAAAATATAATAAGTGGGTAGCTTACACACAACAAACTTATTTCTCCCCATATTAGAGGTTGGGCAGTCCAAGGTCAAGGCAAAGACAAATCCAGTGTCTCTTGAGGGTCTCGTAGACAACATTTATTTTCCGTGTCTTCATGTAGCAGAAGGGACTGTCACTTTGGAATTAGGATTTTAACAGAGGAACTTCATAACCTCCAGTCCATTGCATGATGTCATTATCATCCCTGCTAAAACATGGAATGGAGGGTTAACCTTCATTGTATCAATTTGATTGGCCTGGGAGCTACCTGAGGAATTGCTGGGACACATTGCTCTGTGTGTCTGGGTGCGTCATGGGAGCATGACGTTGGATACTGTATCTGGTCCCTTCCTCTCTGGTACTGTTCCCTGGCTCTGCTTCCCAGCTGCCGTGAACTCGGCATCTTTGCTGTGCCATGCGCTTCTACAGTGTTTTTACCTTGGAATCAGCCAACCATGGTCTGAATACCCTGGAAACAGTTAAAATAACCTTCATCTTTAAGTTGTGGGCATTAGGTATTGTGTAGGGGAAAACTGACTAATATACATGGTCATCCTGTTTTAGTTGATGATAATTTGTTCAGTCATCCTAAATAGAAATCTTAAAGCTAGATAGAAACTTCTATCTATAGTGATTAGCCACCAATATCCCTTTAATCCATCTCTCTCTTTCATTCTCATTTTCATGATATATAATCTATTTCTCATGACCTCTCCCTCCAACTAGCTAATTTACCTCCTAATTGATCTTTTAGCTAGTAGTATGGGACTGGAAATTTGTTTCTTTCTCTGGTTCTTGAGTGTTTTATCTGCTACAATCCAGGATTTGATTTACTTTGATCCATCACAGTATAAAGCTAGAGTACAATTTTTGACAAAACTTTAGAAAGAGAATGTTAGAAGGGAAGCACAATCCAAAATTCCCTTAGAATTAGCTAAGATTCCCTGGGCCCACAAGCCCAAGGACTCTCTGTGAGCTCCTTTTATGGGCAGATTCAAGGCCTTTCTGTCTCCACCCAGTTCTGAGCCATAGGACATTCTGTCTTTTCCTCCGGACTTCATGTGCTCTCTACACCGGAGGCCAGCTGCACTTTTCAAAAGGCCCAGTGAGAGAAAAGCATCATGCCACACTAAACATAGGCTACTTTCTCTGTTTCTATGTCCTGGCTTTATATCTGTCTCTTGGGATGATGAATAGTGAGAAAATCCAGGCTAACAGGACCTCAGCAGGGCTACACATCAGAACAGAGGAGCCTTGATTCTATCCAGTTTTAACTAAAACAGTGTGTTATATTTTATTTCAACTGTCCAGGCCTTTTGACATTTCTATCTTCTATCGTGAGCATTTTAATCCTTTCTGTCACAAGTTTTCATGTCATCTTGTCGATGGGCTCTAAAGCTTAGTCCTTAGGTCTTTACCCATACTTTTTCCCTTAAGTAATTTCATCCAGTACCCAAGGTTTAAATGCAGGAATTTAGGCAGCGTATATTAAATTTGTCTGCAATCTGAACCTCTTCCCTGAATTCCACAACTGACTGCCATATAAGCCTCTCAGCTGCTAAGCCTACCGCTTAGACTCAATAGCTCCCATCACATTTATTGGCAACCTAGTTTACGCATTTGCTCAGTAACCTAGGACTTGCCCTCATATATCACATATAACCCATCAGCAAGGCCTGTTAACACATAAATCTGAAACTGGTCACCTCTTGCCATGCCCACTGCTGTCCCTCTAGTTCAGGCCCTCATGTTCCCAGTCATCTCATGCATTCTCTCTGCTTCTGAGACAAAACTCTTGCCCAGACATAAATTCCATGCCCTCAGAGAGGCCTTCCCCCAAATACCTTATTTCCACTGTAACATTCTAGTCCTTACTGGTTGTTGATTTTGGTTTTTTTTTTTCTAAATATTTGTTTTGTTTTTGTTTGCTTTTTCTTTTTGGCACTTTCACTACCTGGCATGACTTGTATTTGTTCCTTGTGTGCCCTCACTAGCTCTTCGTTGCTATTGGTAAATCACAGAAAGCAGGGTTGCATCAATCTTGTATGTTGCTGTAGCCCTAGCATCTATAGCAATACCTGGCACACGGTATAAGCTCAGTGAATTATTCAGTGAACACTCACTATCTTAAGAATACCACTCAAACAAGAACCCACAGATCTCCACAAAAACACATGACAGTCTTAAAGGGACAATTCCATGCAGAGAAAATGTAAAATAAATGATTACATCTGTTTATTAATGTTTACAGTTGTGTAAAACCAGCTTTAAACCCACCATTATTACAAAATAGAATAAGCTCCTTAATGTAAAATACCAGCATTAAATTTAAGAGTTATTTCACTATTCCTAAGACTAATCATAAGCAGATGCATGTAATGTTTTTCTAACTAATGGGCCCAGTGAAGTGTTTTTCTCAATCTCAAGGGCAGGAGGCCCCCAAAGCAGGATCAGAACTTGATAATTTCTGAAGCAGAAACTAATTATAACTTTGAGAAAAATAATTTCCCTCTACCTTCAAACCATTAAAGTTTCAAATCTTTTAAGTCAAGTTATATTCACATTTTTCTATTTTAAACATTTTGTATTTTTGTCCAGTATTTGTTTAGTTTTGGTGCTCATCCTACAGTGAAGATAAGAGGACAATTATTAGACTGTATATGGTTGACATTAGCATATTTTAACCTTTGCAGAATAAATAAAAAAGGAATATTACATGAGAGGGAAATAGAAATCTCCCTTTTAAATTCTGCATAAAGTCTCCTTCCTACATTTATCTGTCTGCACAAAGTAAGATAACTCATAGTTAAAGGTTCATATGTCCCTGGTATAAAATATGTAACAATCGTTTTTGAAAGGATTGTTTAGAATTACCATATTTCTAATGAAATTTTTTTTTAAATTTGCTGAACATAGTGGTGCATACCTGTGATTCCAGCTATTGAGAAGGCTGAGCCAGAAGAGCTTGGACACCTTAGTGATACCCTGTCTCAAAAACTAAGAAAGGCTGTGGATGTAACTTAGTGCAGAGGTCTTAGGTTCCATCTCTACTACTTAAAAAAAAAAATTAAAATCATGCAAATAAGTAACAGTGGATTGGGCCTGAACTGTTTAGTATTCTAGTCATTTGCCATGAGTTACTTACTATAATGACCTCCCAGAGAACGTCAAAAGAAAATTGTTAGTGAATGGAGTCTAGTTCTTCCTAACAGAGTAACAGAGAAACTTTTGCTGATTTTTTAAAAAATCAACTACAATCAATTCCTCTCTGTTCCTCAAAGTGAAATTGGTATTTTACCAAGATGCCTCATGTTTATACTATGGACTTACGTACTCATCAATACTTCTGTGTCTCCCTGAAGCGGTAACTTCTCAGTTTTCAGGCCTTTGATTACTGTATGGCTTGCTTTCTAATCTGATCTGCACCATTCCTTCTTCTCCGCTCTCCCACCCTCATTCCTGTGCATTGTCCACATGGAATAACCATAGCATTCCAAGCATATTGTGCTAACATAGCTCTGTACTTTTTGTGATATGTCCACAGTGTGCGGTAGCTACCCACTCTTTAGCTCTGTTCTGAACCTCAGCCACCTGGAGATCTGTTTATCATTGAGTCTAAGCCTGTACTTTGCTGAAGCTTAACTTTTCCAACTGTAATAAATTAATTCTTCGATGTGCCATTTTTATTTCATGTTATCACCTTTCCTATAAGCACTGGTCATTCTGAAATTCTTTATTGTCCTACCTAATTCAGCCACTTGACTCTGATCTTTATTGGCTAGGAAGACTTAGTATCTAGAGCTAGTGAACCACTTGGATAGCAAATGAATTTTTTTAAAAAATGGATCTATTGGTTCTTTTCTTCTAGGGTGTGTTGGTCTCAAGAAAGAGCTGCAGCAAGAAATGCTCTCAACAGAAATCTTCCATAAGAGAAGAGGGATCTGGACTGGTGATCTGGACTTAGTTTGGACAAAGATATGAAGAAGGCCTAGTTCTATTACCTTTGTAGGCAAATGCAAAAGTCCTTTATTGCTCCGTCATGGTGAATCTTCTGTCAAAAGATTCTTTCTTCCTGTCAGAATTGCTACAGTCTCTGAAGAGATCTTTATCAATAGTGTAGTACAATAGTAAGGCATACTTGAACATTAGTGCTATGGTACAGCCCAAAACAGTGGTAAAGAGAGGTGCTGCTGGAAGACTGGCATTCTATAATTCCATCAAATCAAAGCATTTGGAAGCAGACTTAGCTTTTTTTTTTTTTTTTTTTTTTTTTTTTTTATTTTTTTTTTTTTTTTTTTTTTTTGGACTGGGAATTGAACTACAGACCTTGCACTTGTGAGGCGGCCAGTGGAACCACTGAGAATCCCCAGCCCCAGCCCCAGACTTAGCTTTTAAAATTAAAATTCTTAGGATTACAACCCTTAAGTGATGGTCAGAGGACTTTATATAGTTTTCTCACCCAGACTTAATCAGACCACCAAGGGGTTACAGTCTATAGAAACAAATGGAAGAAGAACTATAAATCATAGAAAGTTAGTACAGAAGTTGGTACAGCATTAATTTCCAGAGTCACTGGCATAGAGGGTAGGTGATATTACTGGTAAGTAAGGGAGACCAAAACTTAGAGGAAAGTCTATATCATTATGTTCATAGAATTTTTTTTCAAGTCACACCGCCTTGTATTACTCTGATTCACTTGCAGTGACTCTAAGACAACCCCAACACAGAAAGCCGCACTATATAAGTAGAACAAGCTCTCAGGCACGATCCAAGACAGAGGTGGCAAGTGTGCCTTCTCTAGGTTGTACAAGATCAAAGGAAGAATCAATCAGAACTTGAGTTCCCACAGGTTCTGCAACTAATTTCATACCTGGCAATTCATAGACTGAGAAAATACTTGTAGGATGAATAAACAAGCAAGTTAAGTATGGCTTAAAATCTTTATTCCTCGTCTTCCTCATTGGATGGTTTTGGGAGCACCAAATGAAGTTACCTTGAATACACTGATAACTGCTTGATGAAACAATACTTTATTGATATATGATTACTTTTTCAACTTCCTGAAGATCATAGAACTTAAGTAAACAGCATTTTAGCCATTACGAATTAGAATTTAGACCAACAAATTTCCATTGATGAATGTCATTATATTGTATACCTAAATGTACCAACAAAATTAATTTAAAAGGATAGAATTTAAACCATGCTGTAAGCTACTGAATTTTTAAAGCTTTAAATAGGTAAACTAAGCAAAGATGCTGCATAATTTCTGACCTTTTAGTGAATAAAAGGATAATATTGCTGGCTATTTGCAAATAATTTAAAGAATAAACTGAGACCTAAATTTGACATAGATAAGTAATTGGCATTTCTATAAAAACTAATGTATGTTAAACGAATGAAGAGCAATTAGGTTGCAAGATAATTTAAAAGAAGTTGTTTTACACATTTATCAGAGTGGACCCTTGGTTTAGAACTCAATTCATTCATGAAGGCTGGTTGCAACTCAAGTTGGTCAACTGAAGGCTCAGGCTCCTCTACACAGCCTTCAAAGTCTGTCTCCTGTACACAGGCGGATCTCAGTGTCCTTGGAGAGCAGAATTTCTCAACTCCACACAGGAAAGGATATCATAGTGTTCCTTCTAGAGCTCTTTTAGGGTTAAACCTGTATCTCAGACCATCTGGAAGCACAAATGGCCAGCATTTGGGTTGTAACTCAAGCCTTTGGTCCTAAGTTAAAACTAAAATTGTGGTCACAGCCCAAGTATTCATATGTCAGGCAGCAACTCAAGGGGCAACTGAAGGCTCAGGCTCCTCTACACAGCCTTCAAAGTCTGTCTCCTGTACACAGGCGGATCTCAGTGTCCTTGGAGAGCAGAATTTCTCAACTCCACACAGGAAAGGATATCATAGTGTTCCTTCTAGAGCTCTTTTAGGGTTAAACCTGTATCTCAGACCATCTGGAAGCACAAATGGCCAGCATTTGGGTTGTAACTCAAGCCTTTGGTCCTAAGTTAAAACTAAAATTGTGGTCACAGCCCAAGTATTCATATGTCAGGCCATTCAAAACTCGAAGGTCCACTGTATCCTTAAAACTACCCCACCAGGAAAGCAAATCTCTGTGATTTATTCCTATTTCAAATGGAAGGAACCGAGGCTCAGTGAGGCTAAGTGATTTATTTGCCCAGAGTCACTATACCCATAATTTCTGGAACTGTGACTTGGCTGTGACACATCAGAGCTGTCTGTGACCACATGCTGACTGGCTTGGGACTTGGGATGAAAGGAACGCAGGGAAAGCTGACCGCCTACGGAGGACGGAAGGCTCGGAGTCTCTAACAGATGAGGACAGTGAGCAAAATGAGAAAGAACAACACGTGCCTGTTTCGAAAGTGCATTTCCTGTTTTTAACAGCCATCCCTCGGTATGCTTCATTTATCATGAGGATATAATATAGCAGTCTGGAATCTATTGAGAGTTGGCAGCAACTTTATTACATTCTCACTCTAAAAGATTTTATGGTCTTAAGGCATCCAGATGCAGTTTCAAAGTTGGGAATGAAACTAACGAAGTCTCAAGTCTTACCACTCAGAACAGAAACAACTGATTTCTGAGGCGACCCTGCTCAGTTCTGGTTAAAGGCAACACTGCCTATGAACGGACAAATGGAGAATTATCTCAAGAGTCTTGATCAGTAAACCCATGGGCTCTTATATTTTCTTTAGAATAGCAACTCTGTGATATAAATTGAAACATACCCTTAGTGGCTTATTCAATGGAATCAATGTGATTCTTTGGGAACTAAAAAAAAAAAAAAAAATCAAATCAGCCTGATAGACTGAGGAATCACTTGTGTTATAAATCACGTGTTAAGATGACATAGAAATGTTGTACAATTTAACATTTATCATCCTGCAACTAAACTTTTCTCTAAAGTATACTAAGTTAAATGTATGTTCCAGGGGGAAAAGGTATGTGTAATTTGTATACATATAAATACAAATTGTACATGTATAATGTGTCTTTTAAAAGATTACAAGCATGAGCAACAGTTTTAAATCCTATTATAAAATAGCTTTGATATAAACCATACAATAGAACTTGACCCTACTGTGCTTGTCTTACCCTACAAAAAATTTTTATTTCATTCTACAATAAGGGTATAAATTCCAGTGATTCACAAAATATCTTCTAATAAATTCTGATCTCAGTGTGTGTGAATGTATTAAAATCAAACCACAACAATAGCAGCTAAACTATTAGTACTAGAAGATTGATTTAAAATGTACTATTTTGTATATCTATGAAAAAAATTATAATTATCCCTTAGTTTTATTTACTTACATATTTAGGTGGTAAGCATATCTGGAAAATATTAAGAATTTGTATATATGTTATTAAAATGGAAATTATCAATGGCTGTCATGGTTATTATTTTCTGCTTTCTGTTACTACATTAACTTCCCAATAATTACTGGAAGCTAAGTGGGGGGTAGATTAAAACATAATGCAGGAATGAATGTTACACTCCAACTGTATCTTTTGTTGGTCATATACAGGTTGTAAACTTAGACCATATATGTAATAAAGCAAGAAAGCAATTTCTCCATATGAAAAAGAGATATTAAAATCAGGCTCCAAAAAAATAATTACTGTTTAAAATTTTGAATTCTAAACTATTTTTCAAAACAGTTAAAATCTCGTTTGTTTATATTTTATTCAAATGTTAAGGGATATTATTAAACACAGAAATTCAGCTCTCAAAAATAAGATTATGAAATTATTTTGAAATGTAAAAATCATGCTACTTACTAATGAAAATATAAAATGGTGCGACCACTTTAGAAAACTGTCACTTCTTCAAACATTCAGACATATATTTACCATATAATGCATCAATGTTACTCCAAAGTACACACTCAAGAGAAATAAGAATATATGTCCATTCAAAACTTTGCACATGAATATCTATAGTATATTATTTACACTAGTCAAAGGGTTAAAAAAAAAAACAAAAACTAAATGCCCAAAAACTGATGGATGAACAAAATGTGACTAGCTATAAAAGGGGATAGTTGACAAAAAAAAAAATAGCTGAAATACTGATATGTGCTATAAAGTGGATGAATGTTGAAAACATTTTGCTGTTCAATAAGCCACTCACAAAGGATCAAATATCGCATAAATCCATTTCTCTGAAGTATAAGAAAATCCATAGAGACCCTGGGTCTTATTCATACCAAAAAATGCTCTACCACTGACCCAAATACCCAGCTTGAAACAGAAAATATATTCTTGGCTACCTAGAGCGAGGAAGAGAGGAGGGCTGAGGAAAAATGAGAATTGACTGGTAATAGGTAAGAAGTTTCTTTTTAGGGTGTTAGGCCAAGGAGGGCAAGGTGGTACATGCTACTAGAGAAGCTGAGGCAGGAACATTGAATGTTGGAAGCCAGCTTGTCTCAAAATAAAACTTATTAAAAGTGTTGGAGCTGTAACTTCCTGGCACTGTGCTTGCCTAATGTGCACAAGGTCACAGTTCAATCCCGAGTACGTACTGGGAAAAAAATGCCTAAAATTTATTTTTGATGAGTATATAATTCTGTAAGTAACCAAAAACCATTGAACTCATTTTTACAAAGCAATAGCAATCTCAAAACTAATCAATATATGCATGTCATCCATATTTTTCTCAGAAGACTTATACTCTTGACCATATAAAAGGGTGTCTTGATCTAGCACATATATAGAAGTTAAAAATTTTTTTCACAATAGTCTTAACTCTTCATGATAGAGATGGAGACTACTGTCCATGTTGTGTTTGGAAGAACTGAAATCTTGACTACATGCATTAGTTTTTCACTTCAAATGGAAAAGATCATTGGGCTTTAATCAATCTCATCGAGTTTTTGGACTAAAATATCTGGTCATCTGAAGATTAATGCACTGTCAAGAGAACAATTAGCACATTTTATATCCCGACTTATGTATGTATGTCTTCACCAAACAACAGAATGCCTTTAAGAGGTTCTATTTAAGAGCATGAGAGCCATGTATTTTCATCTGGAAGTTAATGCATTCCAAATAAAGTCTAAAAAACACACCACTACATCAAAGAAAATGGCAAAAAGGATTAAGGGGTGATATTTGGCAATCCATTGTGCCAAAAGATGGACGAAAGATGTGCAGGAATATTGGCAGAATACATCGTTGACACTTACAGAAAGGCACACGGTGGTACAGCCTGAGAAGACTTGGCTGAGAAATTCTTGTCTAATGATTTCATATTCTGCAGAAAGCTGACGCCTTGGTGATTTGTCAGGCCTGATTTTTTTTCTCAGTGCAGAATTCTGTAGTTCTTTGCTAATCAGTTCCCTTACAACATGTACAGATGCTTTAACAAAGAAATCCTCACTCCTGACTAGACCTGGGCATCAAAGTTCAGGCAAATTATGAGTTAATGTTTTATGAAAATTAAATAAAAATCCAGGTACAAATTGGAACATTAAGATTCAGAAAGAATTTATATTTGCTAGCTTCATTCTAAGTGTGACAGTCATACAGAAAAATGCTTTGGGGGGGGACTCGT
Source organism: Fukomys damarensis (assembly GCF_012274545.1). NCBI lineage: Eukaryota > Metazoa > Chordata > Mammalia > Rodentia > Bathyergidae > Fukomys > Fukomys damarensis. The sequence goes on along the minus strand of NW_022900916.1, from coordinate 16,091,670 downwards.
ATCTTTAAATATTGTATAAATTATAAAGTTTTATTATTACAAATAATGCAAAGCACTGAGAGAGAACATTGTTTGTGTGAAGCACATAAATTTTCAGTGAGCTCTTAGAAAGCTGTGAAAATATAATAAAAACAGAGAATTTCAAGGCATAGTGAAGTAAGTCCAACTGTGCTTAAACCATTACTTAAGCATCACTAAGCCACACTGATCACATGCTATGTTTAAGGTTTCCTAGGTTCTGCTGGCAAGTCTTCACTCCCAAATTAAGAAAGAGTATTTCTTAAGAAATCACTTTTTGTGTTCCATTACATTAAAAGACTTCCTCCCCGAAATAATAAAGGGAGCAGCTTCCTTATTTCCACAAGGCTGATACATTCTATTTAATATTTCTATTTCAAGTATCAGAAATTCAGGGAATATCAAAAAATGCCTGGAAAAGTAAATTACCATATAAATGATAGTTGCCAAACAGTAAGTCACGTAATTTTTTTTTAAAAAAAGAAAGGCAAGGAAGGAAGGAGGAATGGAAGGATGGAGGGAAGAGGGGAGGAAAAAATAATCCACAAAGCTCTACATGATATTGAGCTAGTTTCATTCCTTACTTCAGTCTCCTTTCTTAGAAGATTTCAAGGTTTTTCATGGTCGACTGGTATAAGTTCTCAAGCTTCCTAACCTCTCACAGATTAAAACATAGAGAGTCCGCTGTCGTTGTGCTCTCGGTTTTTCAAGGTACCCAAACCATTCCCCTCCTCCCCTACCAATGACATGAAACAGGCTCAGCCCTGGCACATGGAATCTATCACAATCGCACACTGTTATTCCTCAACTCCTGCCTGGAACCACATTCTATATTTTCTTGCTGGGAGAGCTGCACCTAATTCCAGTGCAGGTCTGAGTAGAAGGATTATTATTATGAGGTAGAAGCAATATTATACATTCAGGGACACTGGAATTATGACAACCCAAAGAGACTAGGAGAATAGGCTGTAGAGCCAATCTACCTGGTTCAAATCACAGCTAAGCCCATTTTTACTAATCTATGAATTGGACTATATCAAGGGAGGTAATGTGGGAGGATTAAAATACCCATCTAGGCTTTTAATCTATGCATAGTTACAATAGGAAATTTGAGTCAGTGTTAATGTGTATTTTATTGCCTTATTTTACTCTATGATAATACAGTTTGAAATCTTTCTATATAAAGAAATGTAGATTTACAAAATCATCTTTGGGTGAAATTTTTATCAGTATATGCACAGTTTGGTTAGGGTTTGTCCTCCAGAGACTCGTGCTGGATACTTGGTTTCAATGCGGTGGTGCTGAGGTGTGGAAACTTGAAAAGGCAGGGCCTGGTGAAGGTAATTAGGGTCATGGACCACTGCCCTTGGAAGGGATTAGTGCTGGAATCACAGAGTGGGTTTGTTCTCATGAGACTGGGTTGCTCAAAAAGAGTGAAGGTAGCCCCCTCCTTGACCTTTTGCTTCTTGATTCTTCCACACCATGCTGACCACTCCCACACATGTTCAGTCCATGATGTTATCACTCCAGATATTATCTGCCATGAGGCCCTCACCAGAGCTAAGCACATACTGGTGTCATGCTCTAAACTTCCAGAACTGTGAACTGTAAACAAATAAATCTTTTTTTTAGTATATGTTCCCAGCCTCGGATATTTTGTTATAGCAATGTGAAATGGACTGCATAACATAAAAATATTATAAAAATGGTAAAGTCATGAAAGCACAGCTCAGTGATGTCTCATGAAGTGAGAACCACCCGGATTTCTGCAATACTGGATTTCTAGCATGTGTATACATGTGCACATGTTCGTGTGCGCACATATAGGTGTGTGATTGTTGATATCTCATTTTCAAGATGGCTACATATGTTCAGGAAAAGATTTTCTTTTGTTTGATTTTGGTTGTACTGGCAATTGAACCAAGGGCCTCACACCTGGTGGGCAAGCCCTCCATAAATGAGCTACACCAACAGTGCTTTTTAAAATACAGTGAACCCTCAAGTTATGACCGGCCTGACACACGAACAACTTGGGTTAATTAGGTTAATGGAAGATTCATCTGCCTCTTGTTATCTAGAGTATGTGCCCAGGTAAACATCCAGACCTTAGTGGCATTGACTTACAACCAACTTGAGTTACAACCAGCCCTTGGGAACTGATCGAGTTCTTAAGTCAAGGGTCTACTATATACATATGTTTTCAGACAGGGTCTTGCTAAGTTTCCCAGGCTGCCCTCAAACATGCCATCCTCTTGCCTAGCCTCTGAATTATAAAAGACAACAGTTCTATACAGAAAGTGCACATTCTGTATCTTGTAATATTGCATGAGCTTGACAATTCACTAATACCTCTTATTCTATCTGTATGTAAAAAATATGACAGGACGGATATAAATCTCCCAGTGCTTCTTCCCGTAGGCAAAGGGTTGGATACAGGACCAAGCTACAGACTGAGATAATGCAAGTGAGTCTTGGCATCAGCTCTCACTCTCCCCAAATCTGCCTCCTTCAAAGTGGAGATACTCAGTCTTGCTTCAGTTGCCTCCCTTCCTGGTTCTTTGCTTCCTTCTGTCCTGAGTGCCGCCCAGTGTAAACTCCGTTGTGCATAGTAACAGCCCAAGTGGAATGAGATGCTTCCCAGAAGGTATTAAGTTCCTGAGGATTCCACACTCGGCTTCCATTTCTGGTTCATCGGAAAGGGAAAGGGTCACGAGAGATTTCACCTCCACAACACTGGGGAATCAATGCTCCAAAGAAACCTTGCCCATATTCATCTCTTCTTCTGACCATTGGAAGGAGGTAAGACTGTTCTCTGTCATTCTCACTACTACCCCAGCTCAGGCTTGTCATTTCCCTGCTAGGTGAGATCTGGCCACACATACTCCAGCTAAGGATTATAAGCTAATGACAGTATAGATAATTAGGAAAACTGAAATTAGCGTATTCCTACTTACTAGGAATTGGCATTACCCAGAATGATTTAGATGACATAAACATTAATATGAATTCATGAATTATAGTACCTTAGATCAACTCATACTGCATTTGTAAGAATAATGTTTTAATTCAGTGTTGTTTGCAATCAGTGTATAAATCCTGGGAAAACACTTGTGATCAAGCATTTTTAGTAAAGCTACCATTTTATTATAATATTAAAAATAAACTACTTCAGACAGTCACGTTAACCAAATTTTAAAAATCATCTTTTAAGGGCTGGGGATTTAGCTCAGTGGTTCGGTGGCCTGCCTTGCAAGCACAAGGACCCGAGTTCAATCCCCAGTACCCCAAAAAATAATAATAATAATCATTTATAGGTAGTAGAAAACATAACTGTTGAATTCTTACTCCTGCACTAAGGGAAAAATATATCAAAAAACCCAAAGAAATTTATGAAGTTGGAAATTTTAGAGACATAGAAGATTTTTATAAACTATACAATGCCCATAATTCTTTTTAGGAAATAGGGACATAATTCTGTACATTTTGATACTTTCTTTTATTAAAATTGAAAAATGGTGGCGGGCAACCCACTTTCTAGTCTTAAAAACAATTAAAAAATGGTTATTCTGTGGCCATTTTGCCTACACATTTCCTGAGCTTGTGATAGTTTTGGTGCTGGAACATACAGTGCTTTGCTCCTGTATCAACTATGAAGCTCATTCGAGGAGTATTTATGTTTGTATTTGGCAGCGACCCCTTTTCCTCAGGACTATTGTCATGGAGTTACAAGGAAGTAGTCCTTATACTAACAGGGTCAGCTGGGCATAATATGCTTTGTCTCTGAGTCTTTGAGGGCTTGCTGATGCCTAACACAAAAGGAAAAAAATCAAAATACTCAAATGAGTAATTGATTCAAGGTTATTTAAGCAGATGTCACCCCTGGTGTTCTCAGAAAAAGTTCATGTAAAATAATGCTTGGTCTTATAAAGCATGACCTTTTCAGAAGCACTTTTATATTCAGAGGGAGAATCTCAGCATAATGATTTCTCTTGTTCAAACTGGGGTTGCATATTATGAACCATTAGAGAAGACTGTTGGCGACCCTCAGTGATACCTGCTGAAAATATTATCATTGTAGCAATGTTTTCATTGGCTCTGCAAACACAAAAAGTCAAAAGATAGTCTATGAGCAAGAACAGAAAAATGTCACTTTAAAAACCCACAAAGCTCAAAGTTATCTTATTACATTAGATTGTTATTGTTGAAAATATTTAGAGTTTGATTAAACTCAGCTGAAATACCCTCCCCACTCCCTTGTCTCCCAGTTGGCTCGCACAAGCTTTGATTTCCCTGTAGTTCCTGTGTGCAGACAGCCACAGCTTTCTATAAGCCCATATGTGGGATTTCTTTTTACCTGAATTTCTAAACTTGTCAGATTAGAACAAGAACTTTTTCCCCAATAAGTGTGATGTTGGCTATGGGTTTTTTGTATACAGCCTTAATTATTTGCAAGTAAGATCCTTCTCTACCTAACATCTTCCAAAGTTTTATCATGAAGGATATTGAGTTTTGTCAAAGGCTTTTTCTACAACTATTTAGATGACCACTGACTTTCTTTCTGTGGTGTATTACGTTTATTAATTTCTATGTGTTTAATCATCACTGTACCCCTTCGTCTCCCACATTTCTAAATGGCACAACATCCAGGACTTGGCCATTCTCTCAGATTTCTTCTCTAGCTGCACTCGTGCCCCAGGTAATCACACTCACACCGTGAAATGTACCTGCACACTGAGTGACCCGAAGTGTACATGTCTGCCAGTGAATTCCTTATCAAACTTGAACAGCCTGCGACAACTTTGCCCAATAGGATAAGCATCTCAAAATGAGCATGTTCAACTTCTATTTACCCCCAGCAAAACCTTCATCCAGGGTCCCTGCTCTGTAAACGGCAGCTCCTCTACTAACTGATTTTTCTTATCTCATGCTTAGATCTGCATTCTCCTCTTGGCTTCATATTTCTAATATATCCGGTCCTTCTCCACCAGGTAGCTCTGGCCTGGATCATACTCAGAATATCCTAATGGACCTCTCCTTCCAGGATGCCCTCCTGAAGTCTTTTCTGTGAGGAACCAAAGGGGTCCAATCAATCCAGATCATTTCACTCCACCAACCTTGGGAAAGATAAAAGTTCTATAAGATCTGTGTGGTTTATGCTTCCACTACCTTTCTGACTTTATCTCCTTGCTTCTCCATCTCTCTCAACACCCCCTAGCCACATTGGCTTCCTCAGAATTCCTCGTAAAAGCCAAAGGCTTCCTTTCTTAGGACCTCCCTCTGCACGACTCCTTCTTTCAGTCTCTTTGGTCTCTGTCCAAACATCCCTTTTTTTAGAGAATCTTTCCTGTTCTACTTTATCTGAAATAGGATCTCTCAGCTCACATTTGCTATCCTCTTCTGTCATATTTCTTTGAAGCACTTACTGTTGTCTGACAGTAAGTCATGACATATAGTATAGATATTGTCATGACAGTATCTATTTGAGCGTTTGCTTATTTTCTGTCACCACCTACTAAATTATTGCTCCACTGAGGGCAGCCCATATCAATCTCTCTGTTCTCTGCTGTATCCCCAGGGGAGGACAGCCTGGCATGTAGCAAATATACAATCAATATTTTATGTACTCTACTGAATATCAAAATGAGAAAGTAGTATATAATGCTTCTAGATTAAGAACAAGGACACATTGTACCTGCTCAGAAGCACAACTGCTTTTTGACCCAAAACATAATTACATGTGATTGCAATTTTTAGTGTTTTTAGAACACAATAAAGTCTGTCTTTAGTAATACAAAGAGTGCCCTCTACCATGCTGTTTAGATGTACACATTGTTGCAGAAACAGGGGAGGGTGGGGGGGGATGATCAAAATATCATATATTTGTATCAATTCCCCCAAATACATGTAATTATTATGCATCAGAAACACACACTAAAAAAAAACAGATGGTGCATTTAGCCAAATAATATATTATGGTAAAAGACGCATCATCAAGTCCCCCTGAAAATACCCTTGCTTCAAATACACTTATCCTGTTGCTTTTGTCAAGTGCTGAAGCTGAAAGTCCTCTTTTCTTAGTGCCTTTTTGTGGCAGCCACAATGTCCTGAACAAATTCAAAATGTTTATGGCAAAGCCGGGCATGGTGGCCCCTATAATCCCTGCACTCGGGAGGCTGAGGCAGGAGGATTGCTGTGAGTTTGAAAACAGCCTGGGCTACATTGTGAGTTCCAGGTCAGTCTCAACTACATAGTGAAACCCTATCTCAAAAAAAAAATGTTTATAGCAATCTCTGTCAAATAAAAGCTTTATGGCACGTCCTCATCCACCCTATTTACTAGATCTGGCACTGTGCAACTTTTAGCTCTTTCCCATAGTCAAAAATAAATATTTTGAATTGATTCAGGACTCAAGGCAGCAATGATAGCATCCCTAAAGATACAAAAAAAGACCTCCAAAACTGCTTCAGAAAGTGGCAAAAATGATGAATTTGAAGTGAAGGGATAGAAAGTGAGTGGGGTTAATAGCAGTATGCATTTTACTGTGATATATTTATTAAACATCTTAATTTTAAAATTTTTATTTATTTTTGGGGTGGTACCAGGGATAGAACTCAGGACCTTGCTCTTGCAAGGCAGGCAAGGTGCCACGGAGCTCAATTCCTGACTAAACATTTTAAATCTTCACCATTTTTTTCTTAATCACACCTTGTGTTAGTCAGCTTTCTGTCTCTAGGACAAAATACCTGAGATATTTTGATTGTAAGGAATAAAGGTTTATTTTGGCTTACGGTTTTAGCTTATCATTTAAAAGTTTTCAGTTCACAGTTGTTTGACTCAGCTCTTTTGGGCCTGTGGTGGAAAGTGCATGGCGGAACAGAGCTGCTCACCTCGTGGCAGAAAGGTTTCCTACTTCCCGAAAGTGCCCCCAGGTAGGGATCAAGCCTTCCGTACATACGCCCTTGAAAGACATGTAAGGTCCAAAGCACACCCAAACAGTTACAGTTTGGGGGCTGTTCCTGCACATGGCGATAATACGGCAGTGAGGCTGCGTGAGAAATGGAATGAGGTATAGTTGACTTGCAAAGGCTCTAGTTACATCTCTCAAGCTGACTGCATGGAGCAAACACCTGGGACTATTAAAGACTACTAATGCTCAGGTGGCTTTACCAAGATGAGTTTCTTCCCTTCTCATCTTTGGACCTTTGGGTTGGTTTTTCTTGCCTTGTTTAGGTGGGTTACCGTGGAGGGCAGTTTGGCTCCGTTTTTCCCTCAAAGCCAAGAGGAAACACCTGGTATGACTGAAGAAAACTGCTCACCTCATGGTACCCAGGGAGCAAAGAGAGATGGGAGGAGCTAGGCAGATACCGTATACCATACCATCTGGCCGGAGGCAGATAGGCCCCACTTCCTAACAGAATATTTAGTTATAAATGGATTCATCCACTGATGAGCAGAACATCCCCATGACCCAGTCACCTTCCCAAAGCCCCATCTCTGAGCACGTGAGGCTTCGGCAGGACATCCTAGATCTAAATCATAACATCCATAGAAGTAATAGTGTAATCAACACGCGTGAAATTTGAATAAAATGTTATAACGCAAAACCTTTCCAGAAAGATGTATTTTAATAATGAAAAAGCATTAGTAAAGTTTTCTGTGTATATCTATTGTGATAGTAAACATGTACAGTCAAATACATACAGCTAAATTGTTAAGAATACAATTTGTTTCATCATGAAAGAGCTGTGGCTTCAAAAAGCAAAAAGAGAAAGTTTCGCTTGGAAAATGACACTTAGGAGTTAATAATATCAAAGTCACACTGACTAAAGAAAGCAAATAACACATTTTTAAAGCCATTTTAATATAAACCTTACTGCAAATATACCATTATTTTGAAGACAATACTTAGAAAAGAGAAAAAACTTCAAAGGCACAACGGCTTTCTTCTCTGGCATATTAAAGAATAAGTCTGGCTAATGTTTGTTAAATTATAAAATTTCCTACCTGACAAATTCCCTAGAAAGTACAGAGCATTCCATTTTTAAAAGGTCATAAAAAAGATATAAATCTGTTTTCAGAACAGCTAATATTGGCCCTTAATAAAAATTTACTTTAGGTTACTTTAACATATTAATGTAACAAAATTCCCTTTAAAAAGAATTTTAACCAATACTTGGCATAAAATTAGCCATTTGGCTGAGGTTAATTTTCTAAAGCCAAACAAAAAGCATCCCCTCCCCAACAGCGATGAGACAACTGCCCTTCATATGCCTCTAATGCTTGTTTGTTTTTAACAAAAATCAGTTTACCACCTGCTGGAATCCCAGCCCAGGAACCAGCCTGTGAATGTGGGTGGCTCAAGGCCCTGTTTTATGATGACAATTGGAGTCCTCTTATCTCTTCCAGAAGGATCTGTCTCAAGGTACATTTTGGCTACAAAGAGTTGCAAAGATATAAATTCAATTAGTTTTAGTTAAACTAAAGTCACTATAAAATGAAAATATTTTATATTTGCTAATGAATTAAATTTTCATTGCCCCCCAAGTAGCCAAATATAAAAAATTTCTTGTTGATTTACCTCATCTGCCATAGGAAGCGCCATTATAAAGTCTCACGATTGCTCGATAAAATTTCAAATTTTGTGAAATTATTCTTATGGGATCATGATTGTTATACTTTTCAATAAAAAAACACAATACCTAAAAGAACAGTGTTACTTACTCTAAAGGAAGTTTAAAATTATCTACATCATCATAATTATCAAGGTTTTACTATTTCCATTTAAAAAATAAGGTTTAAATGAATTGAAATTTTTTTAGATATAATTTTATTCTAAATTAGATTTTTAAAAAATTTTTCATTTCTCGTGAAATTCTTCAGTTTTAAAAGATTCCACTACTCTTTAGCTCTGAAGATGATAGGGAAGCTACTTTTTGGTTTTGATATGTATTTTGGAGAGATATGGTGAAGAAAAAAAAAAAAAACAGTTTACTCCTCTAACTACCCACAGGATCTAGCTTACCAGACTTCAGGGACTCTGCTTTCTCAACTTCATTGGCATCTTTGCCAATCCAAATAAATATCTGAAAAAACAAAACAGTAACAATATGTACTGCTTTAGGAGTGTCGTCTTGATGATAGGCCCCGTGCCAAATGCTTTAAGTCCTCGGATCATTTTATTTTGACAACAATTCCAGGTGGAAAGGGGTGAGCAGGGGGCCCACAGCACTTCCCTCACCTTCCAAGTGTTCATTCCCACCAGAGACACTTAAATTTATACCCAGCCGGTCTGACTACAAATTTCACCCTCACATTTTATGTTGACATGGCTTTTTCTACTTTAGGGAGTAATGTTTCTAAAAAACAACAAATTGGTTGTTTCATGACACCCAGACCCTGGAGTGCCTAAGGTAGTTATCACCCACATTTCCCAGATGCTGGAGAGACTGGACAGGAGCAGGTCTAGACGCACAGCTTGCTTGTGGTGGTCCCAGACTCCCTTCAGGAATCTCTGACTTAAGCCTAGTGCTCTTCTCCTGCAGTATTGTGCCCTGTATAACTTTGAAAACATGCTATAATGTTTAGTATTTAAATATCAAAGTTTTAAATTAAATTTGGACGTTCACATATGTGTAATCTGTGATATATATATAGATAGATAGATAGATATAGATATTCCATATGTATCTTTTTTTGTCAAATTTGTTGAAATTTTTTTTTTCAGTACTGGGGATTAAACCCAGCACCTTTGCACTGAGCTATATCCCCAACCCTTTTTAAATTTTTTTACTTTGAAGCAGGGTCTTGCTAAGTTGTTGAATTGCCCATTCTGGACTTAAACTTGTGATCCTCATGCCTCAGCCACCCCAAAGTACTGGGATTATAGGTGTGTGCCACCATTCCCAGAACAGGTTGAATATTTTAATGCTGAAAAGTTCTCTTGAATTATTTTATACTTAAGTCACTTTAAAATCGCTTATTGGCTGAGCAATTTTGCTCACACTAAGTTTCTGGTGTGTTCTAATTCATACTGGAAGTGTCAGAATGCTTGTTTGCAAAACACAAAACACGCCATGACTGTATAATGCAAATAAGTATGACTTAGAAGATATTAATTGTAGTATGTTGAGAAGCCGGGCCTGGATCCTCAATTCACATATGATCACCATAGAACAGAGAGGGCTTCTGTGTAATTTAACTAAATGATTTAGCCATTAGAAACAGACACTAAAATCAATAGTCTGTGTGCCGATTCTAAACCCAGGTCTAATTCAGACAAGGATCTCACACTTGCTCTGTATTATTTGATTCCTAACATTCTTTTTTCTCCGTCTTGCTATTGTTAGTTTACAAAGAGATTTTTTAAAAGCTACCCGATGCGCTATGTCAAATCACCACTGATGTTCACTAGATGAAGATATATAAAACAGTAACGTATTTAACTATTTAGATTCAAACCTACTTGTCCCTGCTTCTTCTCCAGGGCAGGGGTCCCAATAACCTCTTGTCAAATGTCAGAAGAGTTTGCAATAATTTAGTCTCCCTCATAAAAGTGGGCCTCTTAATATACACATCAAAAACATGAATGTATTTTACAAATAAATGAAAAACAGGATTTTTTTTTTTTTTTTTTTTTTTTTTTTTTTTAAAACTTTTGAGACAAAAA
>NW_022900916.1:16062941-16080970 GCF_012274545.1 Fukomys damarensis | reverse complement strand
TCTAAGACTTTAGAGCCAAAGATGGTGGCAGTGGAACTGTTTCTACAGCAAGAAATCCAACTGCCCTGAAAATGTTTCCTTTGAATACAGCCTAAATCTGAGCCGGTTTACTGTTACACCTGTCAGATCTCAGAGCGGATTCTGTCAGTTCCCAGCCACAAGCGCTTTTTCTCCATGCAAACAGGGCGCGGTTCCTACCTGTTCCCAAGCATCTAGTAACATGACGTCATCCTCTGCTAAGTCGTCCTGGGTGAACTCTCCCGGAACCTCCTCAATCTGAAATAAATTAAAAGCTTCGTGACCAACGATGCAGCAGAATTTTTCTAGTACACAGAATATAAATGCTTGCTACTACTACTGGGGGGCAGTGAGGAACTTCGGTAGTCATTTTTTTCTTCTTTTTGAGTAAGAAGGGTTTAACCAAGTGTCACACACAGATGGCGCAGTTGCACCATCTGGTACTCAACACAAACGGTGTATCCGAATGCCGTTAGGAAGGATATGTACAGCAACACAGTCCTCCTACCAGCAGTTCCTTGGAGCGAATGGCTTCACAGACCTCATCACCTACCTTGTCTCTAAGATGTCTGCGCTTACGGTCTGGGTATTTCATTCTTTCATTTTGTATCAAGATAATTCTAATTCTAGTCAAAAGATCTGGACCTTTTAGTACATCAACAATTTTCCATAAGGTGACATTACAACATAGTATCGTACGTGCAATTTTTCACTTTTATTTTTGATGGGTTAAACTGTGTTCTCTGTAGTGAACAGTAAATGGTAATGGAATGGTTAGTTTAATCCACCCGATATCAATGGTTAATCTAAAGTTCAACATTGTTATAGAGAATTCCACCTGACGTCAGCCCCCGATTCTTAGGAAGGTTCTCAGTTCCTCGCTCCCTTATCCTCCTGGCAGGTGACTCTGCAGTACTCAGACAAGTACAGCTGACCACGGCCTTGGCTACATCATGTTAGCAAGTATAACTAAGCAAGGGCCTTCTTGCATTCCAGGGCTTTGTCATAGACAAACTGGCATAAGCCTAACCTGCAGCTTACAGGGAACCAGGCAGAGCCCAGCCTGAACCAACCTGGTCCCTGGGAACCACCAGATTTCTAGGTGGGATTCATGTTTGTTATTCCCTGACAAGATTCCGAGATCCTTTTCCAAAAAAAAAAGGGCCGGGCTTTAGCTCAGTAGTGCCGCTGCCTGCCTTGCAAGTGCAAGGTCCTGAAGTGCTACGTCCTGAGTTTGATCCTGGGTACCAAAAAAAAAAAAAAAAAAAACCAAAGGTTTTAAAAAAATTGAATGTTCACAGAGAGCAAGGAATTTTACATTATCTTTTTACAAAAATATTTACTAATCACATCAAGGAAATTAGATAGTTCTTAGAATCAAATGGTAATGCCAGTAAACATACCCATCTATGGGACACATGAAAGCAATCCTAAAAGGGAATTTTGTCGCTATGAATACCCATGTCAGAAAAATAAAGCAAGCCCAAATAAATAACCCAATGATGTACCTCAAGATCTTAGAAAAACAAAAACAATCCAAATCTGGTGCTAGTACAAGGAAGGATATTATAAGGATCAGAGCAGAAATTAATGAAATGAGACCCCCCCAAAAAAAATAGTATCAATGAATCAAAGAGCTGGTTCTTCGAAAGAAAAAACAAAAGAGACAAACAGCCAATCTTACCAAAAAAAGGAAAGACAAGACCCAAATCGATGCAACTAGAAATGAAAAAGATGAAATCACAATGGACACTTCTGAAATCCAGATTATTAGTAATTACTTAGAAAACCTGGATGCTAATAAGTTGGAGAATTTAGAAGAAATGGATAAATTCTTATTTGAAAAACTGAGCCAAGATGATGTAGAGACCTTAAATAAACCAATAGCAGGCAATGAAACTGAAGCAGTGACTAAAAAAAAAAAAAGTACCAACTAAGAAAAGCCCATGACCCAATGGATTAACAAGCGATTATACAAGAACTTCAGGGAAGATGTAACGTCAATGTTCCTCAAACTCTTTCATGAAATTGAAAGGGAAAATGTACTCCCAAAGTCATTTCTGCAGCTAGAATTACCCTGATTCCAAAACCAACCAAAACCCAATCAAAATAGAAAACTACAGGCCAATCTTTTTAATGAACATAGATGTAAAAGTCCTCAACAAGATACTAACAAACAGAATGCAAAAAATTCCTCAAAAAGGTCACACATTATGACCAAGGGGGCTTCATTCCAGGAATGCAGGGATAGTTCAATATATGAAAATCAATCAATGTAATATATCACATAAACAGAACAAAACTTGCATGATTATCTCAATAGATGCAGAAAAAGCTGTCGACAAAATCCAACATCTATTTATCATGAAAACCCTGAAGATAATAGATATAATAAAAAGGCCGTTTCTCAATCTAGTAAAAGCTATTTAGGACAATCCTGCCAGAATCCTATTAAATAGGGGAAAACCTCTAAAATCAGGAACAAGACCAGACATCCAGTATCACCACTCCTATTGATATAGCACTCAAAATATTATCTAGAGCACTCAGGCAATAGAAAGAAATAAAGAATAGAGGAAAGGAAATATGGGACAGGAAAAAATATGAGAAAAGAAAAACATGGAAACAAAGTGTTTGTAAATAGGGAAGGGTGGAGGGGGTGAAGGGAGGAAGAGGGTGTGGGGAAAAAAATAAGAACCAAGATCTGTGATGTAAGGGTATAAGGTTCCAATGATGAATGCAACTGTACTGTATATTAAAAAGTACCAATAAGCTCAATAAGATTTTGAAGAAAGAAAGAAATACACATGGCTTTGACATGACTATAAGCCAAAAAAAATAAAGAAATAAGAAGGATATGTACAGGAAATGAAGATATCTAGTTATCATTATTTGCATACAACATGATCCTCTCAATAAAAGACCTAACAATTTTTACCAAATACTTCTAGAATTAATAGTCAAAGTCCTTAAGGTAGAGGATACAAAAACAACACACAAAAGTCTACAGCATTCCTGTACAGCAATAATGAGCACACTCGAGAAAGAAATTAGGAAAACAATACTGTTCACAAGAGCATGTAGAAAAATTAAATTTTAGGATTTAACCTAACCAAGCAAGTGAAAGGCCTACACTGAAAATTACAGTGCACTGGGGCCGGGGATTTAGCTCAGTGGCACTGCATCTGCCTCGCAAGCTCAAGGTCCTAAATTCGATCCCCAGTACCAAAAAATAAAACTACAGTACTCTGAAAATGGAGATTGAAAAGGACATCAGAGAATGGAAAGACGTCCACTGTTCCTGAATGGGCAGGACCGATATTGTCAGAATGGCCATGCTTTCAAAACTGATATGCAGATTGAATGCAATCCCAATCAAAATACCAACAGCATTCCTCACAGGCCTGGGGAAAATAATTCTAAAATTCACAAGGAACCAGAAGAAGATTACAAGATGGAGGAAGAGGAGGGGAGGGGAAGGAAGATGAGAAAAAGAATTAAAGTGCATCAACTCCACACAAGGAAGGTAATCATTAAGTGCTGAAAACATATACTAATAAAAATGAAAAAAATATCATCTACCCTAAAAATATTTACCAGTAACATAATGGTTTTCAAAATCAAAAACCTTAAACTTACTTTTCATTGAGCACTAACTATTCTAAGTATTCTAGTCTGTCTTTCTTTCTTTCTTTCTTTCGTACTGGGGATCAGACTCAGGACCTTGCACTTGAGAAGCAGGCACAGTGCCACTGAGTTAAATCCCCAGCCCATATTCTAGTCTTTCTATGCATTAATGAATTTAATATACACAACAACCATATGAATTAGTTACTATGATTTTCCTTATTTTACAGATGAGAAAACTACAGCACAGAATCAATAAAGAACCAGCTGAGGGTCACAGAGCCAGTAAGTTACATCATCAGGCAAGTGGTATCACCAAGTACGTGGTATCTCATAGGAAGACTGGCTCTAAAAGTTGTGCTTTTAACCACTATCTCTGCTGCCTTGTATGACTCTCCCTGTCTGAAGCCTATTTTCTGGCGATGATCAAACTCTTGTCACTAACAATCCTTTTCCTTAAACTATGAAGGAGGATGAAAGGATTCCAAGAACCAATCAAGAAAATGAGTAGGTACAAAGGAAATGTGTATTTCTTGCAATGGCTAACATGTCTATGATAACACACACACATGCACACACACACATGAAACAACTCACAGATGTTCTTAAAATCTGAAAACAAAGCCTAGATACTTATTTTTGAAAATATACCTTCCTTAGAAATAAAGATGAATTCATACCAATATTAGCAGATAATATGGATAAGAAATTATGGATACATATACCAATAATGAAGTTGTTTAGATGCGATATACAACTCCTAGTCAAAATGATAAAATTGTAGATTTTTCTTATAGCAAGTTTATAAAATGTAGCAAGTACAAGGATTTGCTGAAAAGTAGGTAACAAACTATGATGTTCAATAACAGAGTATCACTATCTACTATTCAGACTTCCATTTTTAGATCAAACTAAAATTATTTTGAAAAATTATAAAATCCAAGTGTGATTTGTACATGGACAGTTTCTTCTTCAGAGCTTTGTTATTTCTAGCATTAAATGTACCTTGTGTGCATGTTGAAAATTAAGTTTGTATTCCCTAGGACATGCTGAATAGATGAATAGGTCAAATTTTATACAGAAAAAGGAATTCATCCTTTAAATTTGCACAAAAGCCTACCACGTCAGAAATAGTAGAATGTTTGTGGCTACATGGAGATGAGGGATGATACGCTAGAGCTCAATACAAAATCAGTCCTATGTAGCCATGGACTGCAAGTTTGTATCGCCGCAAAATCCAAAATCTGAGGCCATAACCAGTGCATCGGATCAGACAGGACCTCTGAGAGAGGGTTAGGTTTGGTTGAGGTCCGGAGGATGGAGCTCCATGAAGACAGTAGTCACAGGCAGAGGAGAGACGTGAGTTCACTCTCCCGGCCAGGTGAGGACAAGGGGAGGCAGGTGCGTTATTAGGTTCTATCCCACCATTCCTTTTTCTAATTTTAGCTTTTATCAGCACTTGTTCGCAGTTCATGATGACTACGTTCGCCGTGGGGAGTTGGTGCACATACACAACACGTCTTCATACTTCCTTCATCTGCTTCCCTTCCCCTGTCTCCCGCCTCCCTCCATCTCTTGGTCCCATTCCCTTCTGCCCTGCTTCTTAAGACACTCACAGTGAACCTTCCGGTTTTGTTGGAGCAGCCGTAGAGCCGGGGCGGGTGGTGTTCGGCCTGCGTTTCCAGCAGTGGTGAGGTCTGGTAGTCTTTCTTCCCTCCAAGGGCGGTCCAAAACTCCTCTGCGGAAAGCACAGAGCTACTCAATGCATATTCAGGAGCATATGGCTGGTACTGTTTTATAGTGACAACAATCTTATCTCACCTTAACTTTAATGCTAAGAAGTTACTTAAATGTACCACGTATCATCACTCACTCTGGTAACCAACAGAGGGGTCCTTAACCCCCTTTAACCACCCCGAAATGATCCTTCTTTAAGGAGAACCGCAAGCAGCAAGCCCAGCAAATGCCAGTTCTGACCCCACAGCACACACCTGGCTCCTCGCCTTCCTGAATCCTTGCAGTGCTGCACGCCAGGACATTTGCCACATACTCTGCTCCCTTCTCCTCCTCCTGGCTGGCACCTTTTCCTACCCAGGTGTAACCGCCATTGCGGGGCAGTTTCAGGACAAAAGTATCATTGGAATTCAATGAATTTGCATCAACGTCAACCTGGAGCATGAGGAAAAATAATACAATGACTGAAATTCATTGCTGCTCCTTTCTCAATAAATATTTCCCAGGAGCTGTGACTGCCTTATAAACAAAGAGCGAAAAAATAATAGGAAGTAGGGAAATCTTTTTCCATTGGGAAGGGGAACAAGAGGCAAGGGCATGAAAAAAACTGAAAAAAAATAGAGACGGAGCTTCTGTAGATGGAAACAGGGCCAAGCGATAGACACAACCAGGAAGAAGGGAGCATGAACGCAGAATTGAGATGTGTTATAGATGGGCATAGCCTCCACCCTGCCCCAGGAAATTAACCCAGGGCTGCACGGGGACAGCCCTGTGGCACAAGAAATGATGGAGAAGGAGCATCTCAGCCTCTGGCCCTTGACCACCCAGCCCCCCTCAGACAGCAGCGCACTTTAGCGAGAGAAGAAACGGCTGCGACGAGGAACGGCGGTCGGACCTTTCAAGAATGACCCAGGGGTTGGTGACATTTGGGGAAGGGGTCCTGAGTCCTCGATACCACACCATGCAGGAGGAACCTGTGAGATGTGATGATGAACGGTGAGAAGAGTGTGCTGCGAACACCTAGTGGGAAAAAGGCACTCAACGAAATGGCGAAGGCTGACTATGGTAGGTGCTAGTTAGAGAGAAGTGAAAAAAAACAAGACCACAGAAGTGACCTTTGTGTGGCGAGGTGCAGCACTGACCAGCCAGAAGAAAGCCAGGCCACCAACTGACTGGCTCCGGGGAGACCAGGAGGCTCAAAACTGTGGGTCAGGGAGTGAATGAAGACAACATTGTCAAGGATCGCTGATCTTAAGGAGGAGAGCAAGGGCCGGGCCTTGCAAGCACAAGGTCCTGAATTCGATCCGCAGTACAAAAAAAGAAGGAAGGAGAGAAAAATAAGGGTTGCTGGATAAGGTCAAGGTCAAGAGATAGTATTTTAAAGAAATGACTTTTTAAAATACATCTATGAATTTCAAAGTAAATGACCAATGATAGAATAAATTAGTGTTAGAGAATAGAATGGAGATTGTTGCCGGCAGTCAGGATGACTGCATGGATAGCAGTCTAGAAAAGCCTTCAGGAGAGGAAGGAATCCTGAACAGAGGTCAGTGGTGGGAGGAATTTGGCCTTAGATGGGGGCCACAGTTTGTATTCTATGTAATAAACACTTACTAAATTATTTATTGAGAAAAGTGACATTTACAGTGAAATTTATTTATAAAGTGACACTTTCTAAAAGACACTAATTTCTCACTAATTTGCAGATAATGTTTTGATATTAATTAATAAAATACTTGATTCTTTATATGTAAATTACTAAATATGGGTATTAACTTATTCAAAACTTTACATTTCACTAAATGGAAGGGGAAGAAAATGCAGACGATTCAGAAATTGCACAGGGTGGGTGAGTAAGGTGACCACAATGTGATTGTGCTGGTCTTCTCTGCAAGCTCTGCATCAGAATTACCCAGAGGCAGGGAGGTGCTAGAGTTTCAGGATGGAGGTGAACCTGAAGGGTCTGAAGGGTGAAGAGCTACAGGCTTGGAGAATTGCCAGTATGTGCATCTTGGGGTAAAAGAGTCAAAGAGCCGGAGGTGGTTGTCAGAGACCAGACGACTTAAACAGATTTCTGAGGGGCCATGGTTTTTTACTGTCAAAGCCAGGATTTATTAGAGGACCATGCGAGTATGAGATGAAATGGGGTTAAAAAAAAAAGGTTATCAGAAGAGAGAGGCCAGGTGATAGTGAGACAACAGCTGAAATACTCAAAACATAAAGGAATAAGGACCAGCAGCTCCACAGATGGTGGCACAAGAGGGCTGGGGGAGCAGGGAGAGTCAAGATGAAAAGAACAGACACCAAAGAGACCAGGGTCAGCAAGGACAGCGCCCCATCCAGCCCCACCCAGGGCTCTGGGGAGTTGGCACTGGGGAAAACACAGTTTCCACTGAGCGGGCTATGGGAAACAGGTGTCCTCACAGAACAGAAATGGAGCAAGAGGGTGAAGGGGAGGCAGGCACGGAGAAGACAGGGGATGGAGGGATACGGACTGCCTGGGGCATACAGGCTCTGCTCGTGCAGAGGGAAGGGCTAGGACATAGCTCCAGGTCTGGGGACGGGCAGGGCAATGTGGGGTGATTTGGAAGATCTGGGTTCCAACAGAGGCGACAGGACATGAGGTGTGGCTGGATGTGTTCAGTGTGGCGGAGTCCACATCCCGCACTGTCACACCTGGGCACACCAGGGCCTCCCCTCTCAGACCCCCATGCTCGGTCACACAGGCCCTTTCCTCAGGACAGAGTTGGCACTGCCTTGCGCCTGTTTTGAGAGCCTGATTTGTTACAGGATCCTTAAAACTTGGTGTGGGCCCAGGGAAGCTGAAAAATGTGACAAGCTGGAGCCTGGAGTTTAACTTTTCATTAAACTCTCCTGGTGTTTAGTAGTTTTTATTTTATGTGAACAGTGGGTTCATTATCGAAATGAAGGGGCTCAGCTTGCCAGTAGTGAAAAGCCAGCATTTGCTGATGGCTGAGGTCCACCGGGAAATGCACAAACCAGGCATGCTTTCCTGAGTAGGCGACAGTGACGGTACCTCCACAATCCTGGTGACAGACGCCAGGTTTCTCCGGACTTGAAAGAGACGGACAGGTGGAGCCGGGGCCTGTCCGCCTTTCTTTGATGTCCCATTCTTGTAAATAATGAGTGGTTTGTCTTTGAACAAACTCAGCAGGTGAGCAGGCTCTTTGCCTTGGGAGACTCGGACCTGGGTGCAGGGGGTAGGGGAATAAAAGAAATATAATAAAGAGTGCAGTGAAAGAAGGCTGCATTTCTAAATAGGTTCTTTATTTTCTATTTGAAAATAAAAAATACACCAAAAGTCAGGTGAGGAGCAGAAGGGATGACAATTAACACAAAATATAGGTTAGTGATAAACCACATTCACTTAGAAATGTTTTGTCACCTCAGTGTTCCTGCAATGCTTTCTGCTTTCAGAAAATGCAAAGATGGAAGTATATTTATCTGTGTCTCCAAAGGGGCAAAGACGACAAAAAAATAAAAAATGTTGACATCTGCCACCTTTTTGAAAAGTGCTCTCCTTTCAAGAACACTAATATTTTACAGATATTTATGGATGCGGTAGGTTTTCGTGTGTTTTGGAGCTGGTTCAGATTAAGAGATGTGTGTTCAGACGCTTCAAAAATACGACACAAGTTACACTCATTATTGCTATATGCCTATATGTGTAAGATGAAGCATTAAAAACTGACAAAAATAAACTGACTATACACTTTCGAAACTTTACTTATAAAATGGCAGCTATTAAGCATAACATATGCTTAATACAAGTAGCCTATTTTTATGTGGTGTAAGGACTTTTTAAAGATGAGGAAATTGGGAAATAGAAGAAATTCACTGGCCAGTGACTTGCTTGATTTCACCTACTACCACCCAATATGGAATTAAAATTTCTCACATAAACTAGTGGTGCATTTTTTTTTAACATAAAGAGTTCAAATACTGGACCAGCCCCCTACTTTTTGCATTTATTCTGCCTGGTGCTAGAATGAACTGCCTTGTCTACCCTGGTCTGTCCCGTCCCAGAGGCTGGGTAACAGGAACGCTGACACCCTCACTGTTATAGGGAGGCCTGGGGAGCGAAATAACTGACTGTGTAAATATGTTCCAACCAGCAGGCATTCAAGTAAGTGAGAGACTGATTATGAAAATATTTCCTCACAGTCACAGAGCTGTGGACAAGGGTAGGAAGGAATAGCGTTTCACACAGCCTTGAGGAAACTTCAATTTCCAACATAAGGGAAAGGGGATCAGTGATGAAGGCCCATGCTTTCTTGTGAAGATGAGTAAGAGAGCGACAAGGCAGACTAAAACGTTTTCAACACTCTTACTATGAAACAGCAAGTTTAGCTTTCTCAGCAGTATATAAAATACTGCCATCTAGTGACTGAACTAAAAGTTACCATTTCATTGTTAATTTAGGATGCAACAGATCTCTGGAATTCATTATCTGGGCATATGTGACATATTCTACTATGCACTATGTGATATGTAGGGCACAATGAGTATCTTCAAGTGTTTTAATAATTTGTTAAGGAATACTTTAAAGATCAACTAAATGGAAAAGGTGATGTCAGTTCTTAACTAGAAATATTCTATTAAAGAAATCAATGTAGTACTTCATCGGGAAATAGGGTTGAGTGCATGTAAATAATTCATACTTTTAAATTTTCCAATTAATTACTTAGCTAACTTATTAAAAATGATTAAATGTGCCCATACATTTAGATCGAACTTGATAATATTTGTAAGTACCAAAGAAAAGAAACCATCTGGAAGACCAAATTCAGCCTCCACATCTTGTATTTCATGCTCTGAAGTACCTGAGTTATCTTTCTATTTAATTATTACACTTAAACAAGTAATTATACATTTATAAAGATTTGAAAACAAAACAAAACAAAAACCTTCTATAGGACATCAACTCTCAGCTCCCTTGCCACCAGGCACAGGAAGTTAAGCAAACACACTCCTGCGGAGGAAACGGGAACCCTCATGCAGCTGTCCCAGAAAGGTCACCGCGCTGGCCAAATGGGCACCGCTCTCAGTTCGAAGCCCGGTATAGAAGACACATTTCCCAGCAGATGGGAGCAGACACCTTCCCCAAAACTGGCCAGACAAACACACAGGCGGGCAGGAAATGCCTAAGCAGTGCTGTGGGCAACTCCGGCTAAAGAAAGAGAGAGATTGAAAGAGAAAGAGACAGAGAGACCTAAAGCTCGCTGAAGGGACAAGGAACAAGCAAGTGCCACTCCCGGGTTCCTGAGAGGAGACGGACACATTGGAGTGCACTAGAAGTAAACAGGGTTTCCTTGAAGCCTGTATTTTATTTATGAACTAGGGAAAGTAAGCAAAGATCAATAAACTCCTGTGATTACTAACAAGGGTCCTGAAACAAATAGCAGATACTCCGCCATAAGTACAAGAAGATGGGCATCTGAACTTGAAAAGACAAAATCAGGCTGCAAAGAGTCTCACAGACAGTGAGGAGACCTAAGACCTGGCAGTGGTAACCTCCGAGGCTGTATCCCACTCAGACTTTTATAATTAGTCAGGATACCGTCTCTCTCTACTGTCTTTTCTGTGTATCAATCTCTCTGTATACATACTCGTGTGTATACAGTGTGTGTGTGTGTGTGTGTGTGTACACACATACATACACATGGACACACAAAGAGCTTGACTCATATTTACATGGAGTTGTTATTTCGAATTTGGGTTCAGTGATTCTCGGGAGTTATTTTTAACAGAAATACCCAACTAAAGAATCCATTCTCCTTTTCCCTCACTCCTACCTCTCTCCCTTCCCTTTCCGCCCTCTCCCTTCTCCCTTCCTCTCATTTCTGTCTCCTGATTCTTTCCCCGTTCTCTTTATTTCCTTTGTCTCCCCTGTTTCTCTCTCCTCACTGCTTCCTCTCTCCTCTCCTCCCATTCTGTCCTTTTCCTTCTCCTCTCTCCCACCTCTCCTTCACTTCTAGGTGCTGGACTTTGTTTCGGCCAAGATTCTGGTACATAAAAAGGAAAAATTCCATGCTTTCTTTAGAGATTATTTCACTCTACCTGTAGAACACATAGCTTATGTATTTTTATATTTTAAGAGTATCTGCTGGGTGTAGTGGCATACACCGGAAATTCCAGCACTCAGGAGGCTGAGGCAGGAGAACTGCTATGAGTTCAAAGCCAGCCTGAACTACATAGTGAGACAATATTATTCTACTATTTATCTATTAACTAGAATTATTCATCTGTGCTAGTTCTACACTCTTGTATTTATTTCTCATTGCTGTAACAAATTATCATGCACAAACTTATTATCTTATATCTCTGGAGGTCAGAAGTCCAAAATGAGTTATAGGCTAATTTAGTCCCTGGGCTAAAATCTGGGATATTTGAAAATTGAATCAGACTACCCAGGCAAGCTAAAGTCAGGCTATCGCAGAGGTATATTTCTTCCTAGAACAGGGATGAATTCGTTTCCTGGCCTTTTCTAGCTTCTAGAGTTTGCCTGTATTCCTTTACTGGGACCCCTTCCCTGGTCAAACCTGGCAACTTCTGGGTATGTCTTCCCCATGCTGTGTCCCTCCACTGTGCCAGCCTGCTTACTTCGCTGCTAAGGACCCTGGTGGTCACACTGTACCCCTGGTAATCCAGATCATCTCTCTCCTTCAAGGTCTGCTGAAGGGCAGCCGTACTTCTGCCATCAACCGTAACTCTCCTCTGCCTTGCAGCACAACATATTCTCAGCTTCTCATACACAGGAGGGAAGCTCTAGCTAGTAACTAAGCCGGCAATCCTCGGACTTGGATGAGTCTAGGGGTTAAAAGCATCACAACCTGCACAGCCTGTCCTCCAAGGGACCGATCCAACTGGACAGTCAGGAATGCAGATGTGGTCAGCTCATCTCGTGTGGCATTTGCCCCCTGCCTGGAGGAATGAGAGCAAAACACATTAGCTTGTATTTAAGTTTTAAGACGTTTTTGTACAGCTATTTCAAGAAAAGACTTAAGTTATTATGAAAAATTAAGAAGAAGCCAACCATTTTAATGTGATACAATGATCTGTCAAAACTACTGTTGCTTTCAAAGTACTAACATCAAGCCCTGAACTGTCCTGTTGTATTTTCCAGAACTGGATACGGTGGCCATTTTTATCTCTGTTTCAACAACATTGGGCCTTAGCTGTTCATATAACTTAGCCAAGTAACCATGTCTGTCTGATTCCAAATTGGATCTGCCTATTTTGCAGAAACCATTTCCATAGTGAAAATAATACATCTGAGTACCGGTAGATAAGGCAGGCCTGTGAGGCTGTTATTGGAGGCATTTTATCTTTCTATGAGTACTTAGTAAGCATGGAACCAAATATATAAATTCTCAACACTTCAAACTGGAAAGAAAACTAAATGACCAGCACCACCCCACCACCCCGTGCCATCCCAAAGACAGTAATCAGTAACAATGTAGTGCCTTCCCACTGTCTTTTCTCTTTGCAGTGTGGACCAACTTGCACTCTCCTCCGTTCCCTACCTTTGTTTCATGTACTCTACTTACTTATATTGAAACAAAACCCTAGGGGCCACTCTTAACTTTGTCATCTCTACTACTCATAACCACTCTCTCATGCAAACTCCTTCACAGCCTGCACAGCTGTCTCACGCTTTCCGGCCCTGCTGTCATCACTGTACAGTGAATTCAGGCCCTATTAACACTCAGCTCAATCACTGCAACAAACTCCCAGTCATCTTCCTGCTTCTGGTCTTGCCAGCCAATCCATTCCTGCCGTATCAAGAAGTTTCTCTAAAAGGAAAACCAATCGTGTCACTCCCCTGTTCAAACTCTCATTGGCTCCCAACCCCTGGAAAATAGACTTCATCCTTCACAGCATGACCGCGCAAGCCATTCCCAATTTGGTACCATCTGATTTCTCTGGTTTTGCCCTCTGTTCCAACCGTATTTCTTTGCTGGTAGATTATTAGAGCACGCCTTTACCTGCACTGCTTGGAACAGCTTCCCTCCCTGCTGGTCTGACTGCAGCAGCTCCTCTTCCTCTCTGATTCAAAGGCCACTTCCGGGAGCCTCTACCAGTAGCCTTGGAGAGAGCCAGCTGTCTGTAATTCCCCGGATCACCCAGCTTGCTCTTATTGTCCTGCCCTAAAAAACATTCTCTTGACTTGCTTGTTTAGTCTTCTTTTGCTTGATCTAAGTGCTAAGAGCAATTACGTTTCTTACATTCAGAATAGAATTAAGAGAAAGACCATGAAACAAAATGAACAAAAAGCTGAATAGGAACAACTAATTTTTCATCCCTATCAAAGTTGTGCCCTGCACAAACACCTTTTTGAATTCAAATTTTATAAAGATATTTCTGAAGTGAGAGACCTACAGCTCCGGGTCTGAACTGTTACTTCACCAGATACAACAGTTGGGACTTTGGATTAAGTTACTTACCCTCTAATCCTCCTTACAAACTTTTTAATGTAACAGAAATGGTACGTCAAATAAATACTTTCCTGGCACAAACATGCTCCTCAAAAAAAATGGTTCCTAGATGTCTTGACCATAGAATCAAACAGCCAAATGCATTCATCTTGGAGAGAGTATGGAGAAACCGTGTGGCCAGAAATGCCTCCGAGTGCAGGGGTTCTCGTTAATAGGAGTATAGTCAGAACCTCGGGAATCTCACCACCTGAGAGTCTGGTTTATTTAGCTTGGGGTGAGGGCATGTAGGCTGCGAAAACAGTCCAGGTTCTTCCTGTGGTGTCTGAGAGCAATGCCTCAGGCAATGACTGCTAACCATTAGAATACACATGAATCCTGGAATGATTTGCTACCCTGTACCATCTTCCCTAGTGAGTCAAAGGACTCACCTATGCTTCTGGGTGCCAGACTACCCTTGGGTATCACCGCATATCCCTTATCTCCTGACCCTCCTTGGACTGGAGGGACTGGGCAACTCCAGCAGTAAGACTGTCATCTGATGTGAGACTCACTGAAGAGAAATGTCACCACATAAGCAGAGTGCTGATGTGTCCACTCCATGTTGCTGCTGTCTTGTAAGCAAAGGTGGGGTGGGCTCTGACCCAGACCTTATATTCTCCACACACAATTCTCAGCTTCAAGATCTTTTCTGAGTATTATTTTCTCAGCAATATTATCTTTTTTAATCTTTTTAAATTGAGTTTATTGGTACATTTTAGGTATACAGTACAGTTACATTCATTATTGGGATCTTGTACCTTTACATGACAGGTCTTGGTTCTCATTTTTTTCCCCTTGTCCCTGCCCTCCCTTCACCCCCTCTTCCCCTCCCCCATTTACACTTTATTTCCATTTTCTCGGCAATATTCTATTTTACCTGATTTCACTTACTACAAAGTTAGAGAATTTCAGTTATATGATTTGTTTTACAATCCCTATCTTTGAAATGTCCCAAGGGTCGGGGGGAGGCGTGTCAATGTTTGTTGCTTCATCTTTGAGCGGGGCCTCTGACCCGAGGAAATCTAACCTTCAATTAACTACAGTCATTATGGAAATCTTGTAGCTGGAGATACACTGACATATTTTTTCTGTCATTGCTGGGAATTTCATGGGGACAAAGACTAAAGATGCATTAACTTGAGGTCTGTTCAGTATGCTGTGGTGAAATCACAAGTTATATCCCCTGCAGGGTTTGCCTTACTACAACTTCACAGCTTCTATCTGGGTGGCCTTCCTGAATTATAACAGTAAGAAAGACAGTACCCAATGCTGCCACTACAGCATATGCCTGCATGAGAGATGAAATAACGAACCATATATCCAGCAAGAGGACGCTACTACTGGGAATATTAAAACCCTTTTCCTAGACCAGAGAGGGTTATTTTTAACTCCACTAGTCTGTGGACAGCCGCCACAAAGCTCTCAAAGTCATGATAAAGAGAACACTATGGGCATGCCTCCAAATCTCACTGGGGCAACTACAGGATGATTCTACCCCATACTGCATAGAACTTCATATTCAAGCATAATCTGGCCCTGCAGAAGTTGAGCTCTTGTGGAAGAGGTAAACTTACCATGTGTAGATGATCTGCCCCCTGGGATAGGTGTAGAGGATAATGTAGCAGTCACCACCGTAGAACTCACCATAGGAGCTTGGCTCAATTTCGATTCTACCGTTGCATTCTACACGCCAAATCTAAAGGAAACAAGATAGATATACAATGTTAAAATTTTTTAATCTAATAACATTTCTCACAGGCTTTAAATAATTTTTCTTTTACATCTATTATTAAACAACTTTTAAATTGTTTTCCAACTAGTTTACAAATCAAGCAAAGACCAGGTATGATGGCACACACCTGTAATCCCAGCCCTCTGGGAGGCTAAGGTGGGAGGATCACAAGTACAAGGCCAGCCTGAGGAACTTACCAAATTAGCAAGTGTCTCAAAATGAAAGATTAAAATAGAGAAGATCGGGGGAAGTAGCCCAGTTCTGGGTTAAATCCCCAATACTTTAAAAAACAAAAGTCAAGCAAGAGTGAGAAAATTGATCAAATTGGCAATGTGTTGATTTTCAGTTGCTTCAATTTCTTTTGCTTCCTCTACAATATTTAGCTCAGCTCTGACGCTGTAAATAAATCTATTATTTGATCAATTAGTGAAAATAACACGACACTGTAGTGTAATAACAAACTGTATTATTCATCTCAGAAATGTATCTTTTAGCTTTATAGTAAAATTTTTTATTCCATTATGAAATAACTTTTTTTCTTCTTCCCTTTGGCTTAAGACACAAGACTACTACTTTCTGAGGCAAGAGCTGGTAGACTGTGACCAAATGATAGCCTTGCCTCAGAGGACCGAATACCTGTGCTCCCTGCAAGATTCAGTCTGAAATCTAAACTTAGGAAGGGGGACTTTGGAAAAATAATGAGGTCCTAAACGTGGGTCTACTGGGAATCCGAGGGGTGATGGAAATATATGGTGAATGTTACACTTAAATTTTACTGTAGTAAAAGATACATTCCCTACAATATGAGATAAATACATTCACAGCAAAGAGGGAGCATTTTGCAGGGGATTAATAGCCAGGTGTCTTTTATTACATCAGATTTTACATTTAAATATTAACTGTAAGTGGTACCTTGGCTTGTGAACTTAATTTGCTTTATGATTTGGGGAAGATGAGTTCATTAATGTTTGTGTGGGGAAGATGGCTGTGGTCGTGTTTGTCACCCAATGCAAAGTTTTCAAAAGGAAGCCAAAATTATGCCAAATGTTTTTGTTTGAGAACCAAAGTGTTTGCAATCAAAAGTGTCCGTGAACCAAGGTATGACGGTATTTTACGATCATCCCACACTGAGTCAACTATCTACAGCAATTTCTGTCAAAAGCATGGTGTGTATTCATTTATTTTATTCAATAGATAAAGGCATTGTGTGACTTCTGGCTCTTCCCCAAAGTCAAAGTGACCATGAAAGGAATATGTTTTGAGCTGGAGATTAGCTCAGTGGTTCTAGCACCTGCTTTGCAAGACAAGGACCCGAGTTTGATCCCCGGTACCAAAAGAAAAAAGAAAATGCTTTGAATCCATTCAGGACATCGAGGCAGCTACAATAGCACAGCTAAAGGCCCTCTCAAAAGGACTTCCAGAACTTTTCCAAAAAAGAGGTGAAAAAATGTGTTTGATTTGAGGGGAAGTATTTTTGAGGGAGATTAATAGTAATGTATCTTTTACTCCAATAATTTCTTTAAAATTATTCACTGTATTTTCAAGCACAAGGCACAGAATCAATGCCTTTATAGAAGGGACCCCAGAGAATTCTCCAGCAACTTCTCCATGTCGTGAGAACCAGGATCCAACACTGAATCTATCAAAACTTTAATTTTAGACTCCCAAGCCTCCAGACATGTGAAAAGTAAATGTTTACCATTTAAACTCCCAGTCCATGGTATTTTTTTTACAGCAGCCCAAACAGATGTCAATATCATGACTTCTATTTCTAAAAAGCACTATATAGGCATAAAACTGAAAAGTACTGTATTTTGCTTCTTCGTCTTCATCACAAATGAAAGACACCCAAGTTGGAGAGATGAGAGTTGTAGAAACAGCAGAGTAACCAGTGAGTAAGAGGCTGCAGGCACTGCGTGTGCCCGGCACAAACCCTGCTGGGGGGTGGGGGGCAGGGTTGTGCTCGGCTTGGAAATATGGAGGTGAGATGAAGATGAGCCTTGGAGTGCCACCTAGCGAACAGAGGAGACACAGCACAGCCTTGCTAAACCAGGAGCCTAAGAGACTCCCAGGGTTTCAGCAGCCATAAGGAAAGCGCAAGAGGCCGTCTTGTGGCCTGAAATGGAGACCACATCCAGGATCCAGCCAATGTGAAGGAGCCACTGCTGCCCCAAGTCCCTGTGGCTGTGGTGCCTGTTTTGAGCTCCAGAAAGGACATCCAAGCAGGAGACAGATCCAGGCCCAGAAGCTGAGACCCCTTTGGCCATGAGGAATATTCATTACTTGTCCCTTGTCATTTCCCACTCCACTAGCCCTGTACACCTTACATTCACACTTTATGTCTTTGAAAGAGGAAAAATTACTCCCCAAATTTTCCCCCAAATTTCTCTTTTCTTTTTTTTTCTTTTTTTTTTTTTTTA
>NW_022900916.1:16007888-16062741 GCF_012274545.1 Fukomys damarensis | reverse complement strand
TTTTTTTTTTTTTTTAATGTACCAGGGATCAAATTTGGGTCCTTGTGCTTGCGTGGCAAGTGGTGGAACCACTAAGCTAAATCCCAGGCCTGCCCAAATTTCTTGATAATATAGTTTGGCAAGCACTGTGGTAATCCCTAGGAATGAAGAGATAAGATATTTAACTCTTCTTCTAAAGGTACTGGTGAGAGGCCTACGAGAAACGTCTAAATAAATGAACAATTCTATGGTATCAATAGGATAAATCCTGTGGAAACTATCACTTATAAACTGAACACCAAGAAGGCCTATGTAAGGCTTCCCAGAGAGGTGCAGCTTACGACTTGACTGGATTGCCACAGAAAGTGACAATGCTAGCTAGATAGTGGAGGGAGGAATTGGAAAACCAACCAGATGGTGAGGGAAGAGTAAACCCTCAAGTCCTGACAAGTGAACTAAGAGGGAGCAATGGTCAGATCACAAAGGCCTTGAAGGCCCAACTGGTGATGGGTCCTTTCAGCAGACTTAGAAAAACTGTGGACATATTTACAAAATGGGAAGTAACCTTACTTAGTTCCCATCAGATTAGCCAACTTAAGAATGTATTGACAGGGAAGAGAATTAAGGAGAATGACAAGGAAATTGTTAGCAATTTTAAAAATCTAAAATGGAATAACCAACAAACTTGCTTTGCTCTGAAATTACCTAGTTTTAATAATACACGTGCTCAGTTTGCTTTCATGATTGCCTGTAATATATGGGGGAAGGAAAAACTGGTGGCTGTAAGTTCCTTCAGAGCAACACTCCCACTGGACAACCTTCACCACAGGCTCTCTGCCAGAAAAGCTGTTCTGAACCTGAAGCAAGATGGCTGCCTTCCACAACAGGTCTCTAAGATGGTAGTTAGGAAACCTTGAACAAACCACCTATCTTCTTGGGGTCTCAACATACAAATTTGTAAAGTGGTTAGTATGATCAAACAGTATCTCTTTTAGCTTTAACTTCCATAATTTGGGATACCATAATGTACCGTCTTTATTACCATCTCTATTACTACATAAAATTTACAATACAAAATGTCTGCAGTTTCCAGAAATTGTGTTACCATGCAGACTGGCATAAACAGGCTTGATTAAAAACTAACAAAAAAAAAGTTTTTGTGAGATATATAACCTCCACTTTGCCAGAACCATCATCCACCATATTGTGCTGGGCTGCCATCTGCGGAGAACTGTGTAACTTTGAGGCATCAAATGGAACTTGTTTTATTCGAGCCACTTTCTCTGTGACATAAACTTTCCCGAAGCCATCACTCTGATCTTTATCTTTCCAGTCCTTAAAAAATTGTTTGAAGATTGGTGTCTCACCTCCTTCTGGAAGAACCTGAATCTGAAATTTAAAACAATAATGATAACCAAGAAAATAAGAGATGAAGGAAAAATATTACTCTAGTAATACTCTAGTATTACTCTAGTAATACTCTGTATTGGAGAAAGAACTAAGAAAATGGAAATACTGTCCTGGTTTCTGTGGTTACAGATACACATTTTGAAGCCCATGAAGCTAAAATAGCCCAGTCCTTCTTTTCCTCACAATTAAAGAAACTGCCATTGAATCTGAATGTTTGTGATAAGAATAAATTTCCGTGTGTTACCATTGTGTCTTCTAATGTCAGGTTCCTAAGAGATTTGTGACCTGAAAGAAATTATCTCACAGTGTTACTTGAGCCACGATACAAGGATGAATGGCATAACTGAGGCTGAGAAATTCAGACAGGAAAAGACTAACTGACCAATGTCTAAGTTGATCACCATAAAGACAAACATTATCTTGGTACCAGCCCATCTATACAACCTGCACTAAGGAGTACATAAGTGCTTCCAGTTCAATCAACTGTGGTTTATTATCATGAATTAAAGGCTGTGTTGGAAGTGAACAGGCTTTTTCTCATTATGCAGCCCTAACAAGTCTGATCTCAAGTTTCTGCAAAATTTTACCTCACACAGAAAAAAATACGAGGAACACACAATACAACACTGCACACCCTCGAGTGGAGATAACCCCACACGTATACGTTACTCAGAAGCAAACTCATGAGTTTTAAGACAATGTCGTAACTCCCATGTTTTGACTTTTTTTTTCTTGCCAATTCATTTTCACACATACTTGAGTATTGGTGGAGTAATTCATTTGCTGTAGAAATTCCTCTGCTGTCTTCATTGAAGCCTTCCTCTCCTCAGAATTAGCATCTTTACCTAAAGTAAAAGGTAAATTATAGAAAGAGAGATGCAGATATAAACAATGGTGAGATTCCACCTCACCTCGGAAACAATGGCTGCTATCCTAAAGGTGATGGGGAAGTAGGAAGGGTAGGGAAAAGGAAATACAGGAAAAGAAAAAAAATGAGAAAATGAAAAAGTGGAAATAAAGTATTTGTAAATAGAGAAGAGAGGAGGGGGTGAAGGGAGGGCAGGGGTAAGGGGAAAAAATGAGAAACAAGACCTGCCATGTAAAGGTACAAGATCCCAGTAATGAATGTAATTGTACTGTATACCTAAAATGTACCAATAAACTCAATGAGAGAGAAAAAAAAGAATGGCTGCTAACAAAAAATCAACCAACAACAAATGTTGGCACAGTCGTGGGGAGAAAGGAACCCTTCTCCACTGTTGGTGGGAGTGCAGACTGGTGCAACCACTGTGGAAATCCATTTGGAGATACTTCAAAGAGCTGGGACTAGAGGTTCCATTTGACCCAGCTATTTCCCTGTTGGGCATCTTCCCAAAATAATTAAAAGAATCATACCACAGTGATATGTGCTCACCCATGTTTAGAGCAGCAGTTTATAATAGCTGAAACTTGGAAACAGCCCAATAGCCTATTACTTGGAGACTGGATAAAGAAGATGTAGTTTTCTTATAAAATAGAGTACTACTACTCAGCCACAAAGAATGAGAAATTAGAGACATTTATAGCTAAGTGAATGCACACTGAGACCATACTCAAGTAAAATTAACGAGACACACGTGTAAATACCAAATAGTTTCTCTAGCATGAAAAACTAAAAGTGCTAATAAGAATCAAAATGTATAATCGATATTGTGCAACAGGAAGAAAAGGTCTAAAGGAGTAGGAGAAGTGGGAGGAGTAGGGGAAAGGTAAAAAGGGAAAAGAAAAAGATATGAGAAAAGCAAAAACATGGAAACAAAGTCTTTGTAAATAGGGAAGGGTGGAGGGGGTGACGGGAGGGCTGGGAATGGGGAAAAAATAAGAACCAAGATAAGTCATGTAAAGGTACAAGATCCCAATGATGAATGTAACTGTACTGTATACATAAAATGTACCAATTAACTGATTAAAAAATTAAAGAAAGACAAGGTTTCAGAGAGTAAAGAAATTACACAAGAAATAGTTGCATACCAAATATAAACACAATTATAATTTAATTTAAATAAACCAATGTGAGAATGGCAAATATTCCCTAGAACATTAAAATATTTAATAACACAGTAATTCTAAAAAGATTCTTTTTCCATTGCCCAAATGCTTGCTTTAACTCCCTAATCCTTGCTAAATGACATTAGTAAAGGAAATTTGGCTGCATTTTAGGTGAGATTGTTACAGATCGTATCTCCAAAGAGGCTGCAAAAAAGTATTTTCTTTACCCTCCTAAGGAAACATTTATAAATTGGAAATGCAGCAAGATCAATAGCATCTTTTACCTTTCCACACAAAAATTTGTTTCGCAGCACCATGGTCCAAAATAAAGCACTCTTCAGAAAGCAGCATCGCCATTGTGAAGGGGTTTTCTTCGGCCACTACAGTCACTTTCATGGAGCCACTTGCATCTGAAACCTAAAATAAAAACCATGAGCACCATGGTTTCATTCAGGGAGGACACAAGTCTGCTAAAATTACATTACACTGAAGGTTACACAGCTCTCTAAATGTAATAAAATTGAACTACACCCTGGAAGAGCTTTATGATGTGTGTACAGTAATGCCTCAGTTCACGAACACTTTTATTTCCAAACAATTTGGTTCACAAACAGAAGGGTTTGGCAAAATTTTGCTTCTGTCGGTGAACTCCGCAACAGGTGACAAGACCAGGGCTATTGTCCCTGCAGGAATACCAACGTGGCTGTCTTCCCCAACATCGTGGAACAAATCAAGTTTGTGAGTCGAGGTACCAGCGTATTATATCTCAAAAAAGCTACTTTCAGGGTAAAAGAGCTCCGACTAAAAACGTTCAATATTGAGATTAACACATCAGAAAACAAGACGATAATAACAATGGCAAAGGTTTATTGAGATGCTCATATGTAGTAAGCACCATGTGATGGATTTCATTCACATGGTCCCTTTTAAATTTTAGAGCAACATTTTCAAGTAAATAATGATCCTTCACTCACTGGACTCACCAAAAGCTGAAGTTTACAAAACACCCATTCAGGCCACAGAGTGCCCGTTATGTAGCAGGCATCGCGCTGGGGAAGCCCTACTCTAGTCTTGCCTATGGGAACACACAGTCTTGAAATTCAATTATATTTTGCGAAAACCATCACGAATAAATTTCTTCTTTCATATTTGGAAGCAGGAGTTTTTCTAATTTTCACGTGGGTCTTACAAAGTGGAAAGTGGTATCCGTGAGTCACATGCAGGCTTCCAAAGGTCAGCCTGTCACTACAGCGACGCGTCCTGGGCACCAGTTAATCCCAGGCCCCTCCGCAGATCAGCGCTGGAGTTTTTGAGCAGCGGGTTGAATTGTGTATTTTTAGAAAGTGCTCCCAGGGGATTCTGCTCCCCAGTCTTTTTCGGGAGCACCAAATTATTTTCATTTATTTGAGATGGGTCCAACACGTTAGACATGATTCAGGGTTCACATTTCCCGCTGGGGGGAAGAATTTTTTTTTGTCCACGAGGGAAGACAATTTGAATGATAATGTGAATTAAACGAAACACGAGGCTACAGACAACAGGTTTTAAAGAAAGTAATGAAACCACAAAGTATTTAGATAAGAATTTCTGTATTTATCAGAAATGGTAACCATATTTTCTTTTGCCATTTAGGAGGAATCCGTTTTCCCAGTTGATGTAAAGCTATGTGTTTCTGAGCTAGAAAGTCCTTGAAAGCACATCAAATAGAGTTCCTTCCCCTTACAGATGAGAAAATTACTAGATTCTGCAGGGAGATTACTATCTAGTCCATATCTCTTGCTTGGAAAGTTGTAAGGGGAAGGAAGACTTAAAGAATCTTATTTTAGCCATCTCTTTAACTGGTATGTCTTGTGGCTTTTGTTACCCTAACCAGCAATAAAATCATAAAATTGCATGGTTGGAAGGAACCTGAGTAATCATCTAGTATCTTCTCTGTCTCTCTGCTCACACAACTCCCCTCTCTCTTCAGATAAGCAGATGAAGGCCTAGAATGGCTATGTCTTGCCCAAGGTCACAAAGCCATTCAGCAGAGAGGTGACATGGCATTCAGTAAGCCAGTACCCAGGGCAGGGCTGGTTTTATCCTGTTTCCTTCCAGCTGACTGATGTGAGAGTTTCACCTTCGTGTAACCAAGAAAGCCTCTATTAGAGTTAAGGAAGCTATCTTAAATAAGGCAAAGATCTTATAATCTTATCAAGAATTTAAAAGAAAAAGCTAACAA
This sequence comes from Fukomys damarensis, assembly GCF_012274545.1. Classification (NCBI taxonomy): domain Eukaryota; kingdom Metazoa; phylum Chordata; class Mammalia; order Rodentia; family Bathyergidae; genus Fukomys; species Fukomys damarensis. The sequence goes on along the minus strand of NW_022900916.1, from coordinate 16,057,103 downwards.
AATGCTTTATTCTATGAAGGGCACATTTTATAGATTGAAATATGTCCAAATACATTGGCCGCAACCCAACAGAGTAACAAGTTTTATGTAAGTCACAGCGAGCATTTATTCGTTGTTTCTGATAAAAAAAACACAAAGTAATAGAAAGAATAAATTTAACAAGTACATAAGAGAAAAGAACTGATTCTACCTACACATTTCTCTGTGAAAGCATTGAGGAGTAATCAGCCATAGCAAAGAGAATCACTCCAGTGCACAAGCCTGCACCACACCCAGCCCCACAGAAAAGAGAACTTGGTCCCAGTGAACTCACCATGTACAGCTTTGCCATCTTCCTGTTACTGATGTCCGCTATGGCGTCATCGTCACCGTCTCCATCTCGAAGCGCTGGCTTTTCCCCTAAAACCTGGAAAAGAGAACAAGAGATAAAAGAAGTCTCATAATTTTTTTTTTTTTTTTTTTTGAGACAGGGTCTCATTTTGTAGTTGAGACTGACCTGGAACTCAGGATGTAGCCCAGGCTGGTCTCGAACTCACAGCAATCCTCCTGCCTCAGCCTCCCAAGGAGAAGTCTCACAATTAAAGGACATATAAGGGTTTTTTTTTTTAAGTAAGCTGTTTTGCATTTATAAAAGCAATGATTACGAGACCCTGGTCATTAAAATCACCAGCCTCACATGTTTCTCATTGATTCATACAACATATGCCTTTTTCTAGGGGCCAAATCAGCCAATCACATTAAGTAAGCAAACTCTGAGTTTGCTGGTGATATGAATTTCCAAGAAAGCCAAATCCCAAATTTGGAGCCTCGGGTGTCTGTTTTTTGAAATCTACTAGGAAATGAGCTCTTTAAAAAAGAAAAGAAAAAAAGAAAGAAAGAAAGAAAATAGGGCCAGGGATTTAGCTCAATGGTGCCACTGCCTGCCTCATAAGTCCAAGGTCCTGAGTTCGATCCCCAGAATCAAAAAATAAATTAATTAATTTAATTTAATTAAATAATCAAAAGAAAAAAATAAGTTCTGAAGCTCATTCCTGAAACAGAATTTCTTCTATGATTTCTAGAAAACATTGTAGAAATAATCTATAATTTGCATTATTTTGTTTTTATAAAGGCTTGGATTAAAATTACTAAATTAGGACCAGGCATGGTGGTGCACACCCATAATCCCAGCACTCGGGAGGCTGAGGCAGGAGGATAGCTGTGAGTTCAATACCAGCCTGGGCTACATAGTGAGTTCCAGATCAGTCTCAACTACATAGTGAGACCCTGTCTCAAAAAAACAAAAAACAACAACAACAAAAATTACTAAGTGAGGGTAAAATATTATTGTTACTGATTTAGTACCGGATAGTGAAAATGCATGTTCTCTATGACCCTAATGACGTGTTGTTTCCTGCTATATCACTGATTTTCAGCACAGGGTGGGCGGGATTAGAGTAGAGGCTCAGCAAGTTTCCACCAAGTGAATGAATATATGTGTTTCTGTATCGTCTGCATCTGTGATACAATCCAAAGGCTTGAGTAAGGTGATTGGTGGAAAAACACATCTGAATCTGCTCTCTAAAATAGTAAACTCACAAAAAATATGCCCATAGGCATTGTAAATTAATGCATTAAATTAACTGACACAAATACCATAGGATGTTAGAGACAGGAATAAAATATTTATTATAAATAATGTGATTTTCATAATAATATAAAAGTCAAACTTCAGAAAACAAAAAGAAAGTATTTAACACTAAATGCAACAGATATTTAATAACAATTAATTTATTGAATAAGGTGTTTTTATTCAGTTTCCCTTACTCTATATTACATGAAAATTACACTGCTACATAGCAAACAATTATCAAAATGTACATAAACCTAGTATCACGGGAGTGTGGGAACAATCTGGAGTTAAAATGCACCAGAGAACTTACCCTTTGGGAACATGACATCATTTTGTTTAGACAGTGACCGACAAAACTTTTAATTACCATACCTGCTAAATGATAGCCATAGAGCTTTTCTTTTTGGCTAAACTTAGGATCATACCCAAAATTAAAGTATGTACCATGAAAGCCTTTTTTAACATTTGTAGTTTGACAGAAGTACACACAGCTTGTATGAGCCCCCAGAACTCTCCTCATGTACCATTTCGTAATTCTACTCCATCAAAGACAGTAGTTTGAAGGAAAGAGTTCAAGATAAGGGCGTGTCTAAGAATGGGAGTCTCCCATGGGGCCAACTGAGTCTGAGGTATGGGGAAGACTCTAACTTTTAATTTTCAGGTAACAATCCCCATGTTAGCCAAGTATCTTAATTTGCTCTCAAAGGACTATACCACAGCTGGGAATTAAACCAAAGGCCCTTACTGAAAACAGCCTGCCAGGCCTGGCCGTGCAAGCCTGTAATCCCAGCACTCAGGAGACTGGGAGGAGGATCACTGTGAGTTTGAGTCCAGTCTGGAATACATAGTGAGTTCAAGACCAGCAGCCTGAACTACATAGCAAGACCCTGTCTCAAAAAATAACAAACAAATAAATAAATAGAGAGAGAGAGACACAAACAGAGACAGACAGGAAGAAGAGAGAGTAGGAGGAGAAAGAGAGAGAGAGAGAGAGAGACGGACAAAGGAAAGAAGGGAGAAGAAAACAGGCCTACCTCGAGGGTAGAGGGACATAGTATGTTGTCAGGTACACGTATGGATCATTTTAAAACCCCGTTCAACAATTAAGCATTCACCAAGCATATCACTGGGGAATATAAATGAGTTTCCCATCACCTTGCCCAACCTTAAGGATTTTACAACCTGCCCAAAAAGAACAAACTAGCTAAACATTTTCACTTTATTAACTATGCTATATATTTTGATCTTTGAAATAAACTATCAATCAAGCTTTTCTTTTAATTTTTTTAAATAATTGAATTTAGTGGTACATTTTAGGGATACAGTACAGTTACATTCATTGTTGGGATCTTGTACCTCTACATGACAGGTCTTGGTTCTCATTTTTTCCCCTTGTCCCTGCCCTCCCTTCAACCCCTCCTCCCCTCCCCATTTACAAACACTTTATTTCCATCTTTTCATTTTCTCACATTTTTTTCTTTTCCCTTATTACCCTTCCCCTACCCATCCCACCTTCCCTATACCTTTAGCGCCTTGCTCCCCATTTCACAATGTCAGTTATCTCATTAGGATTTTATGTAACATTACAGTTTATTCACACCAGAGAAACTATTCGGTATTTACACATGTGAGTTATTTATTTCACTTAGGAGTATATCCTCATTATGTATCCATTTCCTTATGAATGAATCTAATTTCTCATTCCTTATGTCTGACTAATATTCCATTTTATAGAAAAACCACATCTTCTTTATCCAGTCTCCAACTGAGGGGCAAGTGGGCTGTTTCCAAGTTTTAGCTATTACAAACTGTGCCGCTATAAACATAGGTGCACATATATCACTATGATATGATTCTTTTAGTTCTTTTGGAAAGATACCCAGCAGATGGATGGCTGGGTCAAATAGAATCTCTAGTCCCAGCTCTTTGAGGTATCTCCATATTGATTTCCATAGTGGTTGCACCAGTCAGCACTCCCACCAACAATGGAGAAGGGTTCCTTTCTCCCCACAACCCCACCGACATTTGTTATTATTTGATCACTTGATAGCAGCCATTCTTTGTGGGGTGAGGTGGAATCTCAGTGTTGTTTTCATCTGCATCTCTCGAATGACCAGTGATGTGGAACATTTTTTTTCATATATTTACTTGCTGCTTTTACTTCTTTGTCTGTGAAATGTCTGTTCATTTCAGATGCCCGTTTTTTAATTGGGTCTTTATATTTTGGGGGCTGATTGTTTTGATTCCCAATTGGAAACTATACTACAAAGCCACTGTGATAAAAACAGCATGGTACTGGCAAAGAAACAGATCTGAAGATCAGTGGAACAGACTGGAAGACACAAAAACAAATCCAGATGTACTCAGCTACCTCATCTTTGACCAAGGAGCTGACCATCCTCAGTGGAGGAAAGACAGCCTCTTCAATAAATGGTGTTGGAAAAACTGGATTTCAACCTGCCACAGATGAAAATTGGACCTTTATCTTTCACCATGCACTAAATTAAAATCCAAGTGGATGAAAGATCTAAATATTAAAACAGAAACACTAAACTTGCTGGAAGATCAGTTAGGCAGAACTCTTGAAGACATTGGCATAGGGAAAGACTTTATGAACAAATCCTCAGTAGCATGGGCACTAGCAGAAAGAATCAACAACTGGGATCTCATCTTATTAAAAAGCTTCTGCACTACAAAAGAAACCATCAAGAGAACAAAGAGACAACCTACAATGTGGGAAAAACTTTTCACCAGCTGTTCCTCAGACAAAGGACTATTATCTAGAATATTTTTCTTTACAGGTAAGATCATGCCTAAATTTAAAGCACTTTCATTTTAGGTTACCCATATGATTGACATTTAGTTCATATAACCCCCTGTATGTAAAATGATATATTTTGACAAACCAAAAGGGCACAAAAGCAAAGAAGTTTTCCTTGAGAATCTTCCATTTAAAAATTGTCATCCAAGGGGAAAGGAAATAAGGGAAAATAAAAAATGTAAAAAAAGGAAAAAAATGGAAAAAAAGCCTTTGTAAATAGGGAAGGGTGAAGGGTGTGAAGGGAGGCCAGGAGAATGGGGAAAAACCAAAAACCAAGACATATCATATAAAGGTACACGATCCCAATGATAAATGTAATTGTATTGTTTGCTTTAAATGTACCAATAAACTTAATGGGGAAAAAAACAAATAAAAATATCATCAATTGTACCAGCCAAGAACTATTATTCAAGCTTGGAGCTCTCTCTTCTTTCAGTTATTTCCTGTAAAGTTTCATTTACAGTACTACTGTCTAATATATTTCAAACAGAACTTGTTTTCTTCAAAACGGATCATTCTTAATTCTCCATTTGTGTTATCACAATAGGTCTCTTCTTAATCTAAACTTACGATCAGTTTGAATACTTCCTCTGCCCTACACTGAATCTCCTGAGTCTATGTCTGATCTCTCCACCCCTCTGCTCTGGCACTCTTCCCACGCTCTGCTTCCTGGTCCATGAACTACTCAGCTTTGCCATGTCATTTCTGCTTTGGAGCCACCCATCATGGACTGAAGCTGAGTGCATTAAACCTCTCCCACTCAGGTTGTGTGTGTGTGTGTGTGTGTGTGTGTGTGTGTGTGTGTGTGTTGAGTATCGTGTCTCAGCCAGGAGAAAGCTGACTAATATAAGAACTTATAGGAGCTGGAAATAGGATGGTGCATCCCAGGGACTGGCAGAAATAAGTGGGTGACAAATTTCAGCTATATGATGAGTAAGTTCAAAGATTTAATGTAAAGTTTCCTTGACTATAATTAGTATTAATGTATTGGGTACTTGAATGTTGCCAAGAGAACAGATGCTATTTCTCATCTATGGTGCACATACACAAACAGTAACTGTGTGTAGTGATGGATATCCAGGTCTGGCATCCAGGGCACGTGGTGGTAAGAGGTAAGTTTCGTAGGAACTGGGTTGGCCCTACCTCTGTGGCCTTGCTGATCACAGCCCACACAGCCTCTGTTACGGCTTATGTCTAGATGTCCCCCCAAAAGCCTCATGTGGTTATAAGTGGAGCTTTTCAAAGATGATTGGATCTAGAGTGTGTGATGCTGGGATTAAGTGTATGCTACTGGGATCAAGGATGTGTGATTACTAAATTAGTCCATGGATTGATTTGGCATAGTTCTGGGGCTGGATATTGGGAAGGCCCTCCCTGGAAGTCAGCGCTACTCACCCAAAGGGCAGATAGCCTGGATAAAATATAAGGGACAGAAAGAGAGCTGTTGCTTGTCACTTGTCGCTTGCTGTCTTACTGCCTTCTGCTTGCCATGAACTGTTTCTCCTCTGCCCCTCAATACCCCTCTGCCATGCCAACCTGCCTTGGAGCCAGTCAACTATGAACTAAAACCTCTACAAACTGTGAGCCAAATAAACTTTTCCTCCTTTAACTTTGGGTTTCTGGTATTTTTTCTGAGCAACAAGAAAGAAACTAAAAAAGCCTCCCTCTTGGACTGGCTCTACTCTCCGGCAGTAGCTTTTTTCCACAAATGTTCTGCATTCCTGGCATCTCTAACTTCCTGGGGCCTCCAATCTGGACCATGGCTGCAGCGGTCCTTGAAAGCCTGGATGGCTAAGCATAGTGTAAAAAATACTAATGATCCATTTCTCCCCAGGGTGAACCCCAAAGCAAATCAAGCTGAAACTCCACCCTAACCATCAAAATCTTCATTGAAGTTAGAACTGAGCTGGCACTGTTACTATCCCATTTCACACACAAGGTAAGAGGCCAAGTGATTTGCCCATGATCACACAGCTAGTGACAGAATTGGAATTCCAACTTTCTCTAGCAAGTACTTCAAATGACTTCACTGAAATACAGTCCTTGTCTCTGAAAAATAAAGTAGAAGTTGTTTCATGGCAGAAATTGTACAGGACCATTTTTAGTTCATATAAGACCAATACTAACAATTATGCTGCACAACAAATATTCTATTCAAGATGGTGTTCTACTTTCTTTTTCGTATTGCTTTGGTTTGCCTTTTTTTCCAATTCCTACCCCTTCCTTCTTGGTTCTGTTGATGTTGTGGCCATTGAAGGCTGAGACGGGGAAGTTCTTCCATCATATCAGAATACTTCATTGGCAAATAGCCCTCAAAAGAACAAAGAGCAATGGTCAACAAACACAAGAAAGCAAAAAAAGAAAGAAAAGAAAAGAAAAATAAATGCAAAATACAATGACAATATTTATCCATAATATTATCAGAGACTAAAAGAAATCTGATAATATCCAGTGTGAGCAAAGATTCAGTGTTCTACCAGGAACTCTCTGATGAGAAGGAAAACACTGGGACATGATTCAGCAGTGGCCAACAGAAACCTTAAAAGCATGCCAACTATTTAACCCCATAATTCTATTCTTGCAAATTATTCCAAGAAAATAACTTAAATATATACAAAATGTAACCTGATGAATGTTCACCACAAAATTTTGAAAAATGTTAACCACCTAAACCCCCAAAATACAAGGGAATGGTTAAATAAATTAGACTATATTTATTATGAAAATAATGATACAGACACTGAGCTAGAAAAACTATTTTATAATAAAGAAAATGTTCACAATATTTCATGTAAAAACCAGACTGCAAAACATTATAATATGAACTCTTTCTTATAAAAATAGCAATATGTATATGAAAGCACCAAATTGTAGAAAAAAAAAATTTTTTGTGCCCAGCTTGGTGACACACACCTATAATTCCAGCACTCAGAAGGCTGAGGCAGGATTGCCATGAGTTTGAGGCTAACCTGAGCTAAAAAGCAAGTTCATGGGCAACCTGAACTGCCTAGTGAGACCCTATCTCAAAAACAAAAACAAAAACAAAAATTTTTTTTCCTCAAAGGTAAGAGGTAGGGTGATTTTTTTTCCTTTACGCTTATCTATATTTCATAGGATTTCCACAAAAACATATTTATTTCTTTAATAAATAAAACTAAAATTTTTATTAGACAAAAAATACTTTTTATTTTGATTTTTGTTGAGGTTTTTTTTCTGTCTTCCTTTCAGTGGAACAAACACGGTAGGCATTTCCTTACTTCAAAGGGAGTAATTATCACTTCATTTTGTTTTTATTAAAGGGCCAATGTGTATTATCACTTCGTTCTAACCTACAATCTACCTTACACTTCCCAGACCACTCAACTCATCACAGAATAATAACTATTTTTAATGGATCCCTAACTGCTCTAGGCATTTTTATTAAAGAAGCATTTACAAAGACCTAGAGAGAAGTGGCCATCAGTGGTCCCTTGCTCTTAAGTCTTCAGGTAGAAATTAAGTGATTTTTTGAAAGATCTCAGTTGCTGTTTTGTTATAGGCATTATATTAACAGAAAACAAATGGGAGTATCTTTATCATTTCTTCTCTGTTTTGTAAAAATAATGGAAATATTTAGCAACTTAAGATATTATTATTGTATTAAACAGTTTGGAAATCTGTAGAACAATAATTTTGTTTTCTGCCTAAATGAGCCTTCTTTGTCTTCAACAAGAATTCAGTCCAAAAAGAGCCAGAAAAAAAAATTCAGAAAACATTGTATTCATTAGAATAAATAAACCATCCTAGCTGCAGATGCACAGTTCCCTACCTCGGAATTTCTTGGTTTGTTTTTCTCCCACTACTTTACACAGGATGATTTTCTCTTAAAACTCAAGCTTGTGTAAAAGTTTGTTTTTTCAGAAAGAAGAACCAGGCAATTAAGAAATAACTGATGGTATCCTCTTAGTTCCTGGCTTTCACAGCCAGTATATCTGTTTTCCTTTATTTTTAACCTTGTAGCCAGGCCCACCTATTATGGGTATGAAATTCCACCATTCATACCCTCATTCATTTTAAAGATGTGCTTTCTTTCATTTTACTTTATATATATATATATATATATATACCTCAAGGTACTTGTTCATTTGACAGGAAGTACTTGAAGTGCATCTTGGGAAAAAAGCTAATACATGAGCTGGAGGAAGGACAGTATAGAACACAAAACTCCAGATCATTCTGGACAAAAACATCTCACATTGGACCCTAGGCCCACAGGCACTAGTACAGAGGGTCCTGTTCACCTCTCAGAAGACTCTGAGAGACAGGCAGGGCCAGTAAATAACATGATGACCACAGCTTGATAGATAAGGAAAATGAGCCTGAAGAAGGTGGAAGCCTTGCCTTAGAGCCACCTCTCATAAATTCCAAAGCAAGGATGAAGGTCCCAAGCCTCCTAACTCCAGGTGAAGTCTCCTTACATAGAAAATATGCCGTCCTGTTCTTATCTTAACCATTTCACTCTGAATGGCTCTATTTTTACTAGAAGCAGAGTAAGTGCTCAGAATCTAAGAGCAAACATTTTACTTACTTAGTAATTTTTAAACAGTAGACTGCAAGCATATGGAACATAGAAATAAACTGTAAAAGTGAGTAAGTCCTTGTTAGGTCTGTTTACTTGCTGAAAGGCATTTTGTGTCTCAGGTAAGACAAATATTTGATAACAGGGATGATCCATAGAGATATAAACCACGGGATTTCTGAGGAAAGCCTGCAGACTCTGCAGCCAGCTCCATCCTACCTGGACATGAGATCCAAACTCTGACTCTCCATTCCTCTCAGGAATCTTTTATCCCTTTATTCATAGGTCAAATAGAGGAGAATTTGCTATATAAGTAGTAGATAAAGGCGTTGTAGAGGAAAGAAAGCATGATACACACGACAGAATAAAAGATCAAAGTGAATGCAGCATCTACAAGAAGCTTAGCCACTTAATTTTCTGGCACAGTGCCACCCAATGGAATTATCTGCAGGGACGAAATGTTTTATATATCTGTCCTGGCCAAGTTATATAACTGTCACTACAGAGCCCCTGAAACGCGGCTCTGTAGTGACTGAGTAACTGGGTTTTTAAAAGTTAACTTACAGGTAGGTGACTGCCACAGGGAAAGCTAACTTATGTTATTAAAATACATTAGCCCAAATGCCAGCTTATCACCCTAGAGTTACTTCTACTGGCTGCATTTTAGAAAAGAGAGGGCCAATGTCTGAGTACAACCTCTAGAGATTCTGATTCCCTTGCTGCATTAAAGACCTAGCACTGTGTATCTAAGGAGCCCCTCGGCCTGGCTTGGTGATAGGATTCAAGTGTTCACAGGATAGGCTTTGCTAGGCTGTGTTTTTCATCTCCTCCATCGCAGCAGGTCAGCCAAGCATTTCTAATGTTCACTTTTGCCTCCAAGGGACACCTTTCCCAGACGAGCTGTCACAGTTTGGTGGCCTGGCAGCTGGCTCCGAGCAAATTCAGATCATCCACCTTCTCCAGGGATTACTGAGCCTTTTTCTGTAAGACCTCAAGCCCACGTTGGGTATTTTTATCTGATCAGTGCTTAAATGGACACTGTGTGTTCCCTAATGTCTATGTCATTCCCTTGTTGCTTTGACTCATAGCTTCCTTTGGCAGGATCCAGAAGCCTAAGCTCAAAGGAGCAATACCGTGAGCTGCCGTGATTTTGTTTCCACATTGTAAATGGTGCAGGGACTACCACCTCTCAATTATTACGAGGGACACAGTGCAAGTAAAGTGACTGTCATCCTTACCGACACATCACGAGAACACAACAAAAGTCCTCCTTCGTCCTCATATAAGTCAAATATCATCGTGGTCAAAGAATTATCCTCCCCTCTTATATCACCCTGCACATCACAGTTCTAATTCTTTTCATTATACAGTAACATTGACCTTCTTACCGCACATCTCCTTGTGGACTGACATTACTATTTCTTCTTATCTTGACCTAATGATTTCACTAAACAATCTAAAGATGACACTGTTCCCTGGTCAAATCTTATATTTTAGATTCAAAAACACAAGGTGAAGATGAATCTAGGTTTCTAAGCAAAACCTAGAGGATGATCTCCCGTGCAATCTATAGGGCACAGAAGGAGAAAAAGAATGTAGCAATGTCTTCCCCTCTTTGAATTTTCTCTGCTGTTACAGTGTGTATGATGCCCTTAGTCCTTGGTTATAAAATTAATTTTCTGATCCCAAGTGTTCAAATCTTCTCTTTTCCCACAAGTAGTCATACGTATCTAACTTTATTTTGGTGAAACGGAATGTACTGGTTATGTAAGATCCATTCATGGAGGATCTATTTATATGGGAGAGAGCTCCGTGGGAGAGAGCAGGAGCTGTAACGGTGAACAAGTCAGCTGTGGGCCGGGCTTTCAGTTAGCTGAGTTTCAGAGCAGGGATGCTAAGTGAGTTCATCTGTGCTGGATAAATGCCAGCGCAGGCAGGGGCTGCTAGGCCATCTGTACACAGACTTTGAAGTTTGCTTCCAAACATAGAACATTTAACGTGGCGTACCAACTACTTCACTCTGGAGCAAGAAGGAAAAGTGACAGACACGTTTGATTTATTTTTAGTCCCTAATATATGAAAATAGCCCGTAGCCTCAGATTCAGAGATGTTTAGAAAAGATGAGGCCCCAAAGGTCCAGCCTCCTCCTCTCAGAGCTGCTTCTTCATGAAAATGTTTCTGAGCTTTTTGCCTCAATAATTTTCGCTTATTTCACCAACTTTGGAGATCCCCGGTTGGAAAACCTGAAGTGTGATAAGGGAAGAATGGAAAAGATGCTATGTTTCTTAGAGAAACAGAGAAAATAAAGAGCTATGTAGGGCATCCCAGGATAACATGAGCTTTCCACCATCCATGAGCATTTCTTCAATGCCCCCATCACTGTACACACAATACATTTACCTTCACACAAACATGTAATTTTACCTCTCTCTACCTCTTTAGGAGGAGGTGGTATGGTTTAGGTCCAGAATATCCTTCCTAAAGGCCATGTATGCTCATAGGCAGGGCTTCTGGAAGATGACTGAAATATGGGAGCAATACAGCTGACTTGTCAGGAGGTGGGGTCTGGTGGGAAGAGGTGGGTCACTGGGGCGTGACCTGTGAGGGTGAATCTCCTCCCTTCTCCCTCTACTTCCTGGCCGCCATGATGCGAGCAGCTTTTCCCCACCACACTCTTCCACCATGCCTTCCTGCCTTGGAGCCAACTGACTAGAGACGGAAAACATGAACCAAAACAAACCTGTCCTCCTTTATTTTGGGAGTGTCAGGTATTGTGTCTCAGTGACGAGGAAAGTGATGACATCAGGAAGTAAATAAACCTGATTTACATACAATGTTTAATTAGATGAGACCATGTTTTATTTTAATGGCAAGAAAGTTGTGAAAACTTCTATCTACATAATCCAGAAAACTTCTAAGCACCAAAATTTAATTGAGTAAATTCAAAATGGCTTCCATGTACTCTAAGATGCTTGAAAAACATTTGCATAGCTTTTGTACTAGCCCTAAAAGCATATGTTTTCTAAGAAAATAGGTGTGCTAATTACCCTGAATCTAATTCTTCCAAACTGCAGTTGAAAGGCTGAATGCTGACAGTAGAGATGTAAAACAAAAGACCAGGTCAGTCCACTGACAATTAATGCTATTAATTATGATATAGAATATATAAAATAGGCTATACATATCAAAATTTTATAGACAAAAATTTTGAGATTATAAAACACCTCCACAGCAGATGGGATTTGCAACACTCTGCCTATCTAAGAATATGTGATCTGGAAGGAAGGCCTCCTGGGTCCGAGTCATTGATCGCTTATTCTCATTCCCATTTGGACAAGTTATGCAGCCTTTCTAGGAATCGCTTCTCTCACCTATACAGTGAGGATGTATGTACTAGGTGCTATTGGTGCTCTGCACACATCACCTCTGTTCTACATTAGAAGTCATCCCAAGGCAGTTCTACCTTAGAAGATTGGTTCTTACAGGTGAAAACCTTCTCCTGTCAGACGGCACTGCCAGGTCATCGAGTATATATGTCTATGCAGAAGACATGCTGGAGACTCTGAGGAATTAACAGCCAAGGGTTATGCTGGGCGTGGTGGCACACGCCAGTAATCCCAGCACTTGGGAGGCTGAGGCAGGAGGATCACTGCGAGTTTGAGACCAGCCTGGGCTACATAGTGAGTTCCAGGTCAGTCTCAACTATATAGTGAGACCCTCTCTCAAAAAAACCAAAAAACAAAACAGCCAAGGGGTGAGCCTCTTCAGCCTCTGCGAGCCAGTTCTCAAGTGTGTTCCAGTTTCCCCTAGAGTCCCTCTGTTACTGAGCCCCAACTGCCTGCTGCCGTGAATCACTTACACACAATGTTGTCTCACTTTACTCCTACTTGACTGCCAGGAGCACGTCCCAGGTTATAGCCTACCCCCAAGTCCTTGTCTCAGAACCAGTTTTGGGAGTGACCCGACCTAAGCCAGGGGCATAGGAAATGCACTCACATCATAAGACTGCTGCAAAAACTAAATCAGCTCATCCTATAAAGCCCGCAAGAGTTCCAGTCATATAGTAAGCACTAAATATCTGTCACAGTGGTGGTTATTGCTACCTCTTTTGCAGCAAATACGAAACATTTCTTAGCACTTACACAATATCAAGAAAAATGCATCCAGAAAAATGTAAGAGTGAACAGAAAATTCATCCTACTGAGCCGTTTGTCTTTAACCTTGCAGAATACAAGAAAATGCCTCACCTAGCAAAGGGGCTTTATGGCAGCGAATATCACAATCCAAACCATATTACACTTGCTGCCTGCTTCAAAAGTTTCTAATTAACAGATTTGTCTTGCCTGCATGCACTCTGTCAGACTTTATTAAAGTTGATTTTCAAGAATGACTTGCTTTTTAGTTTATATATTGCACTAAAACATCAATACCTAGCTTGTCAATTATGCATGGCATAGGGCTGCATTTAACAATGTATTTGCATGAATTTTGCTTTTTGGATATAGATACTAATATATTTCCTTCTCGGTATATGAGTACCTCTTTAATGATTAATGGAAAATATGGAATATTCAGAAAAGGATCTCCTATTGGTTTCTACCATGCAGAATACTGTATTTACATGAACAAACCATGCATCCTGTTTAAAGTCATTTTAGCATCCTTTTTATAATTAGGTACCTGTTTTATAGAACTATGCAACTACAACTTTGATGCAATCCAAATAGCAATTCTAATGGCAGTAACACTGACTTACATAAGTACTGTCAACATAACCCAATTCCAGAACACAGTGACCCTTGGCTCTGCTAAAACTACTTAGAAATATGGTTCACAAAAGGTGTAGGGGAAGTGGGAAGGGTAGGGGAAAGGAAATAAGGGAAAAGAAAAAAATAGGAGAAAAGGAAAAAATGGAAACAGAGTTTTGTAAATAGGGAAGGGTGGAGGGGGTGCAGGGAAGGCAGGGGTATGGGAAAAAAATGAGAACCAAGACCTGTCATGTAAAGGTATAAGATCCCAATGATGAATGTAACAGTACTGTATACCTAAAATGTACCAATAAACTCAATGAGAAAAAAAAAGAAGTGTGGTTCACAAATGGCCTCCATCTAAGGAAGTTCTTTCCCTTAGGCTTACATATGTCCTCATGGTATTATACAAATATTAATTATAAAATAAATACTAAGGGAACATGAATTACTGCATCTTAAAGACTCATCCTTTTAATATCTGTGCTTGGCTAATTTCTAGCACAAGATGCTAAGAAATAACTCATAGAAGCTTAATATTGTTGCTTATAATTATGCACTTAAAAACTAAGGTACAACGTGAATGCAAGGAATTGTGAATTACTGAATAATTGCTTTGTCCCACTGGTACCCAAGCTTGGCTGATTCCTAGGGTTACGGTTTTATCTGGATGTCCATCTAAAGCTGCATGAGCTCAGAAGTATAGTTTTCAAATGGTGATTGCATTATGGGCCTTGTGCTGACTTCCTGTTAGGCCTGGTCAGATGAGGTGGGTCACTGGGGGTAGGACCCAGACAGGTTATATCTCCCTTCCTACTTCCTCCCCTGACTCGCACTCTGCTTCCTGTCCGCCACACAAGCAGCTCTCTTCTACCACTATCCTCTGTCCTACTGTCCTGCCTTGGAGCCAGCCAACCACAGACTGAAAAGTGAACCAAAATAAGCCTTTCCTCCTTTAAGTTGCTGGTATCGAGTATTGTGTCTCGGTGACAAGAAAGTGACTTAGATATTTAGTGTAAGATAAAGGAAAGTAACCAAAAATGACAGAAAAAATACAGCCACATTATTAGTTTTTTGTTATATATTATCACTACAATTATAACAAAAGGAACACTTACACAAAAGACCATTCCAACTTAATGTTTGTGTTGGCCTATCCAGTTTAATAGTTCTTCTAGTTTATCCATTCAGATGCAGACATTGTGAGTCAAAGTTCTATTTATCTGTCTTATGCTACTCATTGAGTCCACCTGTCTTGGAAATGAATTATCACATTTACAGGTTCTTCTGCTATTCTTTCACTTCTGCAGCAAACTAAAGAAAAAAGTACTTATTCTGAAATTATTGCCAAGTCCTATTAATTTGAGCTTATTGTATAAAGGTGTTATCTTATCAGTTAGGTCACAGGTCTTAATGTTGAACTTTGGTGTGACAAAGACAAAGGTTATTTGAAATGTTATTACTTTATTGCCACACACAGTTAATTATGTCAATACTATATTTATGTCTTATCTTTTTCAGAATATTCCAACTTCCTCCATGGGACAGATTGGTGAGTAACAAAATGGATGTCTGAGTTAAGTGCTAGAAATCCAAATAATTGATTCAAAAATGAACAGTGCCTTGAACAGTGTCCAGCAATAAAGGAAGACAAAGGAAATGATTTAATTACAATGCAACAAAAAGAAAGGGACAGATTCTGATTTTCTGGTATCTCTGCTGCTTCTTCTAATCTATATTCCTAATGCAGAGAGAAGGTGATACGTATTTTGGGTCCCTTTCACTTACAAAGCTGTGACTAGTAAACCTCTAAATGGATTTCCTCTTCCTTCTGACTCCGTGTCATTTCAATAAGATGACAAAGCCTGATAAGCATCTCCTATATACCAAGCACAATGCTATATACATATCTAAGACACTGTTCAATTTCTCAAGAATTTACAAAAAGTTCCAACAGAAAAAGGATATACAAGAAGTTGACACTACTTGAAAACCACAAAGACAAGTACACTTTTTTTGACCACATGTTTTTTGTTGGTTCTTAATATTGAAATGTTTACTTTGTCTATTTACCACATTAATATCTCAGGTAGGGGACGGGAATTTAGCTCCGTGGTTCTGCTGCCTGCCTTGCAAGTGCAAGGACCCAAGTTCAATCCCCAGTACCAAAAAAAAAAAAAAAAAAAAAAAAAGATTGCGGTAAAAAATAAAAAAGGCTGACAGATAGCTCAGTGCAAGGGCTCCGGGTTCCATCCCCAGTACAGGCAGGGGGAGACACATATCTTGTTTCAAAAATGTTTTGCATGAAAATAAAAAATTTTTGCATGGTATTTTCACAAGAACTCCTTATTTCTGTTATTGTTGTCTTGGTTCACTTAATATTATTCTGCAAAGATAAATAGGGAGTGATTTATTTAATCAAAATAATGTTCCCTCACCTTTATAGCACTATTTTTTAAACAATGACGTTTGATTTAATGTACAACTATAATTTAGGTACAGAGATTAAAATATAATTCCATACAAGTCCCAACAAGCCCAAGATTATGCTACAAAACCAACACTTCCACCGGGAAATTTTAAAGAATGTTGACCAAATTCTAAATTTCCTAAATCTAATCTGACTTTATTTTTAATATTTTAATTTACAAGCTGAAAAGTATGAATGCACTAAGGTTACTGAAAATCAAAAAACACTCCTTTTTCTGTAAATTTACACTGTACAATACCTTCGTAAGTAGTAGAAATGTGCACAGCCTTGCTGTTAAATCTGGAAGAAGCATAAGACAAATATACCCACTGATTTCAAAAATAAAGTTCCATATCCTTGTGCGGTAGGAGATTAGGGTGGGACAAGCTGGCCTGCAAGTGGCCATGTCCTATTAATCACAGAAACCTAGAAGAGGCAGAGCATAGTTCCCTAGCTCTGCACTTGGGACCAACCAGAAAATGCTCTCTTCAATTCTTCCCATGCAAAACTAAGCGAACCCTTGATAGGGCAGTTTAGTTCTGATGTCAAGCCAAGTGAGCTTCTGATAGGACAACCATCCCAAATGCCTTGTTGGCCAACAGGATAAAAGCAATCTCGGAGTTGGAGAGATGAAAGACTCCTACTGCTAATTCATGGCCACAGTGAGCATTTCTTACCGCAGCCTCTCACGCCGCACGGTGTATTTCTTTTCAGCCACCGTGAACTCTCTCACTCGCCTACGCTCCCTCCTTTTTCCACCTTTAATAAATAAGTCCTCGCTACCTTTTCCGCATCTCTTGCCCAGTTCTCTGTTCAGGTCACCAAGAACCTGGAAAGAGTCAAAAGGGCCACAGAAACCGGTAACGCTTGGAGTTCAAAGAGCATTTTCGGTTTCCCCCGAGCAGTGAGCAGCGGTGGCCACAGCAGTTCCCAAGAGGTGGCACTGGGCCTGCAGGCCACAGCCGAGCACAGTGGTCGGGCCACTGCTGTGCCAGACAGTGAGAGACAGACTTGAGCTTTGTGGCTGCCAGACACCAAGTGGGTATGAGGCAGGACAGAAGAAACAAAGACACGTAGAAAGGAGATGAGAAACATCAGATCTTTAACACTGAAAAACCTCAGGACACAAAAATCACTTCAAGCCCTTTTCCCTTCCGGGAAACTCAAGCCCCCCAAAAATTATTATTATTATTACAAGGGTCTTAAAGACACAAATTGGACTTTGAGCCGTGCTTTTCACCTGTAAATGACATTTTCTCCCACAGACCTCCAACCTTAAGGAAGTAGCAATATAGTTATTATTATTATTACAAGGGTCTTAAAGACACAAATTGGACTTTGAGCCTGTGCTTTTCACCTGTAAATGACATTTTCTCCCACAGACCTCCAACCTTAAGGAAGTAGCAATATTACTGGACAAAATATCTCAACTTCAGACACATGTAAATGGTTTGCATTCTAGCTTAGCCTACCAGATGGGTGACGTGACAGCATGAAAACACATCCTGGATCACCCACCTTGAGGTCACCCCACGTCCCATAAATACACCCAACTCCAAATCATGAGGCCTCTCTCTGTCTCTCTCTCTCTCTCTCTCTCTCTCTCTCCCTTTCAAGCTTTTCCTTTTCTCCCTCTCCCTGTCCTTCTCCCTCTCACCTACACTCTATTTCTTTGAGTGCTTTAAATCTCTGCCTAATAAATCCCTGTGTCTCTTACTGACAAGTCCTGAAAATTATTTTTTTTGGTACAGGAGTTAGTGAACCTGCAAACCTGTTCTACAGGTAGGCTGGGTTGGATTCCTATCTCCGCCTTCGGAGACTCCTAGAATCCTATCCAGTGACAGACAGGTGGCCTGACCTGAGTAGAGTCCACAGATGGAAATTAGCCAACTAAAGCGCTTGGGGTGTGCTTTTATTCACAACATAAAACCTTTTAGCTACTAGCTGCATATTTCTTAGGTGCCTAATGTGTGGGAAAGTATTTCAGTAACAACAGACACAAAAACTTGTTGCTACTTTCTAAGAGACAATTGATAACTACCTGTCTAAACAGAAAAGACTAGAAAACTATGAATTATTCTTGCCTAAATACTACCTGCTCCTATACAGATGTAATTGGTCTTAAAATGTATGGTAATCAGTAGTATGGCTTTGCTCATATGCTCATCAATACTATCATCTACAACACAGGGAGGGCTGGGGATGTGGCTCCGTGGCATCACGCCTGCCTTGAAAACCCAAGGTCCTGAGTTCAATCGCCAGTACCGCTAAATAAATAAATAAAACAGGGAAAATTTTCAAGTGCAGTAGCCTTCAAGAAAACAAAAACAGATTGAGTTTCTGGCACCACATATTTCATAATTAATTATCCTCATTATCCAAATATTAATAAACAATGAGCAAGAGTTGTGAAGTCCACACAAATATAAAGGCAATATCTGCTTCCAAGGAACTTGGAGGAGCATGGATTAAATGGAATTTTTATTCGATAGACTACCTTGGAGGTATAGGACCAAAAATTTTGCCCTTTGTCTAAGTTAGCCTTATATATATACAACTTTAAGGATAATTTAAGATTTGAATTATTCAACTCTGGTTTTTACTTATAAGATGCCCAGGTAGGCTCATCTTAAATATCCAACCAACTTGCCAAAAAGAATGACTGAATAAATTCTTTTAAAGTTGTCAGACTGCAAGCTGGGAGTGGTGGCGCACGCCTGTAATCCCAGCACTAGGGAGGCTGAGGCAGGAGGATTGTTGTGAGTTTGAGACCTGCCTGGGCTACATAGTGAGTTCCAGATCGGTCTCAACTATAAAGTGAGACCCTGTCTCAAAAAACCAAAAAAAAAAAAAATTGTCAGACCACAATTCTGACACAGAGAGAGATGCTTTGGAGGTTAATCTAGACTATACACTAATACTGAAGAGTTTAAAACATGAACTCTATCATGACAAGGCTTCTAACAAATGGCAGCATTCTGCCCCTGCTCGGTAGAGTCCGAGGACTGACATAGAATAGAAGAAATAAACTCGGTAGAAGGAAGACAAGAAAATTTGTAATTTTAAGAAAACTGCAGCTTCAAAACACAGAAAGGCTGGGGATTTAGCTCAGTGATACTGTGCCTCCTTCTCAAGTGGAAAGTCCTGGTTTGATCCCCAATACTAGGGAAAAAAAAAGGAACCCAAGAAGTACTCAAAATTACAACGTTGTTCTCCCAGGAAAATCACTTTAAAAATTTCTAAGGGTCTTATGAAACCCTAAGCCTGCATTTAGGCCGTGAATTTCCACTCCCACAGACCTCCATTCTCCAGGAAGCAACACTCTTAGAAGGGCAGCGTAGTGCTAAACTGCAATCGGTCTGCATCCTAACCTGGCTCACCCAGTAGGTGGCCTGACAAGCAGACTGAATACACTTCCGAGATCACTCATCTTAGGAAACACCCCCACGACCACATAAAAACCTCAACTCCAGAACCCTCTTTACGCCTCTCACTGATGCGTCTTGCAAATTCCTTTTCTTTGTCAGAAATCAGTGATCCTACTACACCCATCCCACGAGTGGGGTAAACTGAGGTCCCATGTCTTTGGGGGACCCGCTCTGACACTATCTAGCGATAGGGTCATGGGAGACAGCTGGCTGCAGAAGCGGGAGGGACCTGTGATTTGCAATTTCCCAGGCATCCCAGATGACGCTCAGGACCGGGATGAAGAACGCCTCCCAGGCTCCCGGGAGATGAGGACTTAAAGGAGACCAGATTCCCGAGGGTCCCTCTATTCTGACTTCTCACAGCAGCCCAGGCTACAATCTCCCAGACACAGTGCGCTTTAATTTTTTCTCTTTTTCTCTTTTCCTTTTTGTTTTTCTTTTTTTTTGGGGGGGGGCCAATGTTCACTCTGCTTAATCACTTCTTCCCTTTCCTTCTTCGCCCTTCATTTTTCAAATAAATTTTTGGCTCCGTTTTCGGTTCATCTCATCCAATTCTTTGTTTGAGGCTAGAAGGACCTGCAATACTTTTAATTGGTGAGCCATTTTTTAAAGGCCACCCGACAACAACCTCGCTATCTGTCCTCACTCTATTACTCTATTTTTCTACTGCACTTTTAGCTTCTCAGCCTGACAAAATAAGCAGAGACTTTCCACTTGATTGGGAACTAATCCAGTGCTCAATAAGCACTAATTCAGATACGACCTGATACTCTAACTTTCCTTCTATTTTGTTTTCATGGACACTCTGAAACATGACTTCACACATAACTCTTCAGGGAAACATACAAGTGTTTTCATAACAGCAAGAAACCTAATGACTCAGCAGCACGACATCTGCTCACCACCTCCCTGTGGTCTTTTGGTGCCAGTACCTGTCATCACCATCTACATTGATTATACCCTTAGCAAGTTCATTTTATTTTTTAAAGTCTTTCCAGATTAGGAAAATTAGTTTTTTGTTACAGTTATAATCAACTGGCCCCATCTTTATTCTCTTCTAAAAACTGAAAATCTATGAGATAAATTTCTTTTTCCTTAGGGGATTTTTCAGCTTCCCGGCTAATGTTTAAAGAATAAAGTTTTGGGGGCCGGGGATTTAGCTCAGACACACCCAGCCTGCCCTGCAAGCACAAGGTCCTGAGTTTGATCCTGGTACCAACAAAATAACAACAACAAAAGAATAAAGTTTGGGACCTTAGGGCTAATGAGATATTTAACTTTCCCTTACATTCATTGATGGGTTTAAATATAAAAAGAAAGACTTCAAGAGGGTTTTACATAATTCATGTGCAAAATTTCATGGTAAATATGTGTAGAGCAAAGAAAAGAAGCACAGAGTGAAATATGACTTTAAAGGCTTTAGTTCAATACCCTGAACAGGATTATTTTCAGTTTGTGGAAGGGCTAAAGGTACAGTTCAGAGGTGGTCTCACATCCTCTTTACCCACACAGTCTTATTAGTGTCTGTTGTTTCTGAGTCCTAGCCCATTCGTGCTGGTTTCACTTTATGAAGTGTTTGAGTTTGAAGGGTAAATTTATAGAAACCCCAAAGGTAAACCATACTAAGATCATGTGAAAATAATAATATGATCAATACACAGCTTAAATGCCTCAAATTAAAGATAAATTTTTCAAAAATCTCTTTGAAAATTGTTTTTAATACATTGATCATTTTTCAGTATTTTCAGTACTCAATATACGCAAGATGTTAATGTGCTAGAAAGACATACTGAAACATTCACCACTGAATACACAGTGGGGACAACTGGATCACTTACTTGGTTGAAAAGAACTTGAGGCTAGGTATGAGGGCTCACGCCTGTAATCTCAGCACTCCAGATGCTGAAACAGGAGAATCCCAGTGAGTTCCAGACCACCCTGAGCTATGTACTGAGTTCAAGGTGATCCTGAAAAATCCTTGATTTCAAGCCATTACTAATACATGTGGATTTTCAAGGTTTTTCTTTTTTTAATGCTATTAAAAGATCCTCATTACTAATCACTTGAAAGTCCAAATTTTTAAAAAATTTGGAAAGATGTTTGGAGTTTTAGACTTTTCTAGCAAAATCATCAGTTATCTAAAGTCTCAGAAAAAAAATAAAATTTCACTGCCTTAAACAAGGACGCTGTGTGTGAGTGTATGTAGTGGGTATAAGTACACACTGTGGACCACTTGTGAAGCCTCCGGGGACTCCCTTTAAAGAAACATATCTTTCGGAAATTAAATGTTTGTAAATGGGGAGGGGAGGAGGGGGTGAAGGGAGGGCAGGGGTAAGGGGAAAATGAGAACCAAGACCTGTCATGTAGAGGTACAAGATCCCAACAATGAATGTAACTGTACTGTATACCTAACATGTACCAATAAACTCAATTTAAAAAAAGAAAGAAAAATATCTTTAAATGCACAAAAGAAAATAGAAAGTATGAACAGTAGAAACCAACTATACTGGAATACAAGTATCAAAACACATTTTTAAGAAACTTAATAAAGTAATATATGAGTTAACTTGTCAAATAATATTATTGAGTAGCAGATTTAATAATCATGATAAATAGGGCTGGGGCTATAGCTCAGTGGCACTGTGCCTGCCTGGCAAGTGCAAGAACCTAAGTTTAATCCCCAGTTCCACCAAAAAAATAAATAAATGAATAATAGTAGTGATAAATTACCAAGTATCAATGAGCCTAAATATTTTGAGTTTATCTACAGTAACTAGATTGTGATTCAAAAAAAAAAAAAAACACTAAATTGTGATCTGAAAAGTCTGGTGGAGTTTTTTTATTATTATTATTACATTTGAAATTGGAGGACATGCCATATTATACTTTTAAAATGTATGAAAATAAAGTTGTCATTTTTCCCACTTGGGACTTCTTTGAATTCTAGCCTTAGACTTAAAGCGCTAAGAAAACCTAGAAGTCCAATTAGTTGACCCTAGGTTAATTCATCAAATAACCTCATACCTCTGTAATCAGGCTACCAAACATTTACAACAGCGAAAAGGCCAGAGTGCTTCTTTCTCTTACCTAAAGAAGTCACTCCCTGAAAATGTGTTTGAGTTCACTGTGTGAGCAAGAACTGCCAAACATAATGCAACCCTGAATGACTAAATGAAAACATGGTAGATGCTTGGTAAGATTTTTTAAAGCCCAAAACAAGAAGTCCCTGCTACATAGGACACTGAAGTACTAGGTCCCTTCACTACTATCTCTAATATTTTTAAAGTTCTGCTTTTACACGTTTTTCCTATTCCCCTTTGTTAAATTTTTTATCAGTCCCTGTTTACAGTACATAATGATTACATTCAGCATGGGAGATTGGCACAGGTACATCTTCATTCTTCTTACTTCCCCTGCCCCTCTCTCCATCTCTTGATCCTCTTATAAAATTTTAATTTAAAAATATAGTATAATGTATTGATTGACGTTTCCATCTTATTTTTCACAGCTCTGAATAAGATCCATAAGCAAGGTCCCCAGAGATGGGCACACACAGCTCAGCCCCTCCACCCAAGTGGCCTCACTTCAAGAAACAGGCTTCAAGAGTTATTACAGTGTATTGTTATAACTGTTCTCTTTTATTATCATTAATCTCTTACCTTAGTAATTTGCAAATTGAACTTTATCGTAGATGTGTATATGTCAGAAAAAACATGAAATATAAAGGGTTGTTTCCGTTCATGGTTTCAGACTCCTAGTACGGATGTTGGAAAGCATCCTCTATGGATAAAGGGAGCTGCCCTATGGCTGCTAAAACAAGCAGTTACCATCCATTAGAGAGGCTGAGACAGGAGGATTACAAATTCGAGGTCAACCTGGACAATTTAGGGAGATGCTGTCTCAAAATAAAAATAAAAAAAAAAAGGCCTGGAGACGTAGCTCAGCACTCCCTGGATTTAATCTCTAGTACCACAAAAAAAAATAAAGGAGGGAGGGAAGAAAGTGGAGGTGGGAGAGGAGGAGAAAGAAATGCGTCTTGCTTCCAAACATGCAAGTTAGAAAACATAAATGGTTAGTTACATTTAAGGGACCCCAAAAGAATATTAATTTGTTTTGAAGAATTTTCAAAGTCTCATTTTTTTAAATTTATTTTTGTTTGTTTGATTGTTTTGAGACAGGGTCTCACTATATAGTGAGACTGACCTGGAACTCACTATGTAGCCCAGGCTGGTCTCAACTCACAGCGATCCTCCTGCCTCAACCTCCCGAGTGCTGGGATTACAGGCTTGCGCCACCACACCCAGCCTCAATGCAATTTTCTTAAAAGGAAAAGACTGGTCACAACGCATTGCCCAAGATTGGTAAATGATATAGGTCTATAGAACTAAAGAAAGGTAATTTTCACATTACTTTAAGAACTATAGAAAAGTATAAGTGCCTTGTCTATAAGATAAGCTTCTTGGCTTGATTGAATTATTTAAAATATTTGTGCATTTAATATCTTGGTGTTAGATTTTATTTCATGCCTTTGATGAAACAGCTGTTAATGTTTAAACTGAAGAAAACCAAATGAGTGAAATATTATCTTGCTTCCAAAATATATCTCATAGCTGATCAAAAGTGTTACCCATGAGTTTGTCCTCATAGCCCCCAGAAGCCAGTCAGGGTTTCCTTCCATAGTCAGATGGTGAGAGAAACAGGCATGGCTTTCCAATTCCTCAGAACTGTGACTTAGACAATCCTGATGTTGCCCCTCATGTAATCTAGCATAGGCTCAGTACTAGAAAAATGTGCGCTCTCTCTCTCTCTCTCTCTCTCTCACTCTCTCGGACACACACACACACACACACACCACACTTGTGTATGGGCACAGCTTGGAGTTTCACAAACATTACAAGTCTCAGTACCTGAATAAGCTCTGAAGGTTCACTTCCTTCTTCCACCACAGTGAGCTGAGATCTTCCTTTCCTCTCGTTGTCTCGAATGCCAATGGCAACCTGGCTTGCTTTCAGACGCTCATATTTGTTGCATGAGGAACCGCACCACTGGTAAATTTCCTAAAAGAAAGAGACAGATCTTTTGATCTCAAGAATATGTGGAGGTAGCCAGGCATGGTGGTGCATGCCTATAATCCCAGCACTCAGGAGACTGAGGCAGGAGGATCGCTGTGAGTTTGAGACCAGCCTGGGCTACACAGTGAGTTCCAGGTCAGTCTCAACTACACAGTGAGACCCTGTCTCAAAAAAAAAAAACAAAAAACAAACAAACAAACAAAAAGAATATGTGCAGGACATTCCATCTTAGTGTTTTGATCACTGAGATTAATTAGGAAAAAAACAAAACAAGTATGAAGAAGAAAATCAAAATTAACTACTGTTGAGGTGTATGTGATTGTATATATTTAAATTACATTTCTTTCTGTATCCTGTTATTTGTTAGCATTATAAATAAAATATTTTAACGGAAAATATAAAAGACATATCTCATCTTCTCTGTGTATAGTCTACCAATTAAAATTTATGAAAGCAAATATATGGGTTTTTAAACTTAAAATAACAAATCTACCATATTTCAGAAAATGAGTCAAAAATCTGTTAAGGCAATACACTCTTTTTGTTTTTTCCTTTGGTAATTTGGGACCTTCCACTTGCGAGGCAGGCATCAAAACCACTGAGCTAAATCCCCAGCCCAATATACTCTTAATGGTCATACAAATTAATTTGAGATGTTTGGAAAGCTATTTATCTATCATCCTTTTGTTTATTAATACATTCACCATTCATTCATTCAAACGACAAATGTAGTATATTCCATCATGTATAACAGGGTGTTTTGAAGTGTATACACATTATGAAATGCCAAATCCACATACTATACATAAAGCAATTTAGCAATTGTTTTTTCTTTCTTTTTTTTTTTTTTTTTTTTGTGTGTGTGTGGTACTGGGGTTCAAACTCAGGACCTTACGCTTGCCAGGCAGGCATGGTGCCACTGAGCAGCACTCCCAGCCCCAATTTAACAATTCTTATCAAGAACATAAAGGGTTAGAACATTTGACCCAGTGATAGCACTATCTAAAATTGGGGGGTTTTGTATGCTTGTTTGTTTGTTTGTTTGAGACAGGGTCTTACTATGTAGTTGAGACTGACCTAGAACTCACTATGTAGCCAGTATGGTCTTGAACTCATAGCAATCCTCCCGCCTCAGCCTCCCAAGTGCTGGGATTATAGGCGTGCACCACCGCTCCCAGCCTAAAATTAATTTTAATAAATTATTCATAAAGAGAAGAAAAAAAACAGTACAAAGTTTTCCACTGCCACATGATTATGTTAGTAAAGCATTATAAAGACATTAAAAATTCATACAAATGTTATCTAAATTTATAATACTTAGGAAAAGTTTGAGAGTTAACTATTAAAATTATATTTTAACATAGAAACATAAATAGAAGCAGAACAGTTTGATATGTTTTAAAGATTATATTAACTGCTATTTAGATTGAAATATTATACATTTTAGATTTGAGTCCAGTGTTAAGGAGTTGCACAGATATTAATATAAAATAAGAATAAATCATCATTTTTCCCATAAAATATGATTTAACAAAAGAAAGAAAATGTTTAATGGTACCCAGCCTCGTGAGGATGTACGAGTGAGCATTATCACACACTATTATTTGAGTGGGATAAATCTGCATAAGGTTTTTTGGAGGGCAGTCTGGTATCAGATCAAGCAATTAAATGTGTTTTAAGTATATGGAATTGCTACAAATTCATACTACAGAAAGATTCAAATATGGTCTACACAACACAGCAACTACAGAAAAGCCATCAGCAGAGGAATAGCTGTGTAGCGGTCAGTACATGAATATTTCCAAACTTCTTGTCAGGAAGAAAAATGAAGGGAAAAAGTTCAGTCCTGATGTAGAAAATTACTTGAATTATATCACTAAGGATAAGACAGAGCCCTAGAATAACATAATAAATAATAACATTTATAACATAAATAACATTTAAATAGAAATAAAACACCCCACTGTTTGCCAAAAATGGTCAACGTGAACAAACAGAGGGGGCATGAATATTCAGAGAGGCCCTCTGACACGTCACGTTCCTTTATTAGGTGCCTAGCATGAGGTAGATAAGAAAGCTGACGACTTTGCTGAGGATGGGGCTGCACCGCTCTTGGTTTTCGCCTTCTCCACGTCTCTCAGGTCAGGCACAGAGAGCTGGTTAGCAAAGTGCTTAAGTGTGAGAGTGACCGATGGGGCAGCCACTTCCTAGGTGTGTGACAGTGTGTTTGCAATTCTTAAAAAGAACATCCGGAGCGCCATCATATCACACAGCGCTAGTAACTAATAATACATTATCACTTGTAAAATCAAAGAGCACCCATGCGTTCCGAAAGAGGGACTCTTGTCTTTCCCTGACTACTTTCTCAATACAGACTCCTTTCTTCATTCACAAATAGTTCACTGAGTGCCTGAAATGGGTCAGGTCCTCTATGGGTGTTGGGGACACAGCTTGGAACAACGTAGGCTTGTGACGGGCCCTCTGACCCCTTGCTTGACCGTGTTCCTGATTGACCTAATGCATCATCCTCTTTAAAAATAAAATAGACCTTTCAGAAATTCAAATTTTTATAATAAAAAATAAGAAGATTGAGCCTTTGATCTCTTTAATTTTAGAATGTGATTTCATTATTCAGTACAGTCAGTGTGTGCTTCTTTCCTGTTTCTAGCAGAATGGTACGCTTCCGTGATTTCCTCTGACCTCTCTTCTACATCTGGACATTGGAATACGAGACTCACATGTGAAGGCCATTTAAATACCACGCCAAAGTTAGCAGCACCAAGGGTGAAAGCAAATGGTTTCCCGCGATTATTCAACTCTTAGTCACTAAGCATTAAAATCAGTGGAGTAGGAAGGTAATTTTTTAAAATACAGAAACATGAGCCCTATCCTTAGGGACTCTCCGGTGTGCTCTGGGAAAATGTTTACCGAATGCGCCCCGGGGACTGTAGCATGTGACCAGAGCTAGACACATCGCTGAACATCCTGGCCACAAAAACACCCTGGCGCACACAGCAAGGATTCTGGAACCTGTAATCATCCCAGGGAACCCAACAGGCCACTCTAAGGCCCAGGTCTCAGCTCATATTTTTTCTATTTGATGATGATATTTTTGCAAATAATTCTTTCCTCAGCGGTCTGAGAAAGCAAAGGTCTAATAGTTGTATTTTGTATTTCAGTGAGGTTCAAAGTTACTGTCTCTGCTTCTCACACTCATTCACAACTACACAGCTGACTTTCCCCATACTTTATAGTCGGCTAACAGATACTCACGTTCTCTTTAACTTAATCGTATAAGTGGCCTCCCGCGTACTTCAAAGAGATGATATAATGTCACACCGAACTTCATTAGCATCTGTAAAGCGTATAGAAACTTGGCAAAGTGTGTTTAAGATGTTCAGTATATAATGATAATTTCACAAATCCAATTATTTGATCTCAAATGTATGATAGTCTACCGATTCCAGAATATTCTCTGTGACATTACTTCAAGTTAGTTTTTGTGTCCATTTCAGTTGTAGAAAATGTTCCTCCTCGCTGCTTGTGACCACAGTTTCTACCTTTTTTTTTTTTTTTTTTTTTAACACAGGGATCAAACTGAGGACTCTGCACTTGCCAGGCAGGTGTGGCACCACTGAGCTACATCCCCAGCCCTCTACCTTTAAAACTAAAAAATTTGTAGAAAGTACTCATTAAAATAGCAAAAGTTTTAAAAGTAAAGTTTTCCTATAACTTGAAGATGACTAAATCAATAAAGTGTTACAAAAAGTTACGTGGCATGAAAATGAGTTATTTTTGCTATGCTTACTATTTTATCTTACTTTGTGCTACCATTTATTTATAAGTGATTTCTTTTTTCTTACTAGGCTTACTTTGCAATGGTTAATTGAGTCACGAAATGCAATAAAATAATGACTTTAACTGTAAATTGGCAAAAATCAGAATTAAGAGGCGCATTAATTAATCACTGTCTTCATTTAATTAATGTTCTCTGCAAATAGAGCTCATTAATAGTGGTAGCAGCACATTAAAACTTGCTTTAAAAGCTCTAAACAGAATTTTAGCGATTCATTAAATGTTCTCTGCATAGAGCTCATTAATAGTGGTAGCAGCACATTAAAACTTGCTTTAAAAGCTCTAAACAGAATTTTAGCGATTCATTAAATTTGGGCAATTTATATCCTACCATGTGTAGCTGATGTGTTTTAACAAAGCTCTACTGTGCTAAAGTGAGTGTGTGTAGCGCTATTAATAAACCACTGCCCAACACTTACTCTAGTCAGAGGCTGGTGGTTAAAGCGACTCACCATTCAGTGCACAGGAAAACTTTTTATTCAATTGGCACTGTGCTTGAAAAAACTCTTATAATTCAGCTTATCCTGTTTTTTAGAGGGAGTAGGCTTTTAAAAAGAAATCCCACACACAAAAGTTTTAAAAGTCTGAATTGATGTGATGGGTTAATATGCATGCCTACAACAAAAAGTTTTCATTATGATCTAAATTATTTTATTTATGATACTTTCGTGGGATTTGGGTGAAAACCCTTTCATCAAAGCAAGTGTCCTAGACACTCAAAATTGTAAAACAAACATGATTTCAGAGGCAGCTATTTTACCTTCTAAAGTCCTAAGACATTTAACAACTCAACGCTAGGGTCAGGTATCTTTGAGGAAGGGGGATAACAACTCCATGGAAATCTGGAATTAGCCGTTTCATTTGGACTGAAACCTGCTTAAATTTTGGCAGGAAGTCGTTGAACATGTTGCCCATGCATACCCTCTAGTAGAAGTCTCTGGAACTATAATTAACTCTGACTATATACACTATTAAGAGAAAATGAAATGGCTCAGCATAATTGAAAAAGGAAGAAATGCGAACATAAAGACAACCTGCTACTGGCAAATTAGTCTGGTTCACCAGAAACTAGAAAGAAAGGCAAGCAAGGGACAGTTACAGAAACAACCACATTTGAGAAAGGGTGACCTGTTCGTGGTCTTCAATACCAGAGGTTTCTATAATTTCCTTTAAACTATGTGGTCAAAGTTAGTAAGTAAAACATCAAAGTGCTGTCAAACATAATTTAGGGACAGGAAATAAAAGCAAAGATAAAACAATGCTCAGTGATGGCATTGAAGGGAAGCAAGATTTCAGAAGCTGAATTTAAAACAGCACAAGTGAGGCTGACTCACAGCATGTGCAAAGAACACACACATGGCTGTGCTACCTTTCTGTCCTTTACAGTTAATTATTGTAAATGCATCTAAAATGTTATAAAAGGAGAATGAGCCCAGACTTCTTCCTCTTCCTCATTCATGCTGACTTTGTCTTTATTGTGTTTAATTTTTCCTTAGATTTAGCTAACCAGATACACAAAGATACATATTCAGATGCTCCTTCTGCCTGGAGTTTCTCTAAGCTTAAAAAATAATGATTTGGGGCAAACTCCAGAAATCTACTTTTTTCACTTTAAAAGTTTAAATTATGACTTCTTTAGGTTTTGGATAAGCAAATGTTTATTGAAAACCTGTTTTGTTTGTTTTTTGTGGTTCTTGTTTGTTTTGTTGTTATTATTGTGGTGGTGGTTTGTGGGTTGTTTGTTTTGTACCGGGGATCAAACTAGGGACCTTGCAAGGCAGGCGGCGGAACCCCTGAGCTAAATCCCTGGCCTGGAAACATGTTTTGTTTCCTCAAAGCTAGCCAGACTCAACATCCTTCCCCGACATGCAGATGCTTTTTAACAAATCCCGCTTGATGAAGTGTGGGAGATGAATGGAGTGACGGGCAGGAAGGCTTGGTGACCGGAAGGGAAGTAACCACCGGAACTACAGCACAGCAGTGATGATACAGAGATCAACCAAGGGATACTTAGAGAGATCTAGTGGGCCAGGGATTTAGCTCAGGGGTGCTGCAGCCTGCCTCACAAGTGCAAGGTCCCGAGTTGGATCCCCGGTACCAAAACGATGACCTGGACGGTTTTAGCTCAGCTGCTGGCAATGGTGCCACTCATTGGTACCCTGTGCACCACTTTGGCAGGGTTCTTCTCATAGCACCAGCGAGAGTAGGTGAAACCGTATCCGCTCTCCTAAGGCGTTTGGCAAATCAAACAGGGTTTCTAGGCAGACTTGACCAGAGGCCATTTCTGCCAGCCATAAACGTTGTGATTCAACTTCTCAAGTAACTTACTGATGCTTCCTGCATATGACCCTGAATTGTGCGGCCCTGACAGACATTTCGTATACTGAAGTAGTTCTCAACGTTCACTGTACAGTAGAGGCAGGACTTAAAAATTACCCATGCCAAAGAGCCATTCCAAAAATCGCAATCTGTGGGATCAAGTCAGAAGAGTCAGCATTTGTGAAACTTCTTCCAAATGGTTCTGACATGAAGCCCTGACAGATTGAAAATGCAAATCCTAACATCTTACCTGTTGGTGCCTCCTTGGTGCCTGTGTCCCCTGCCCATCACACCACATGTATCTCTCCTCCCGGACTCTGGCCTTCTGCTTTATCATACTCCTGCTCCTATGCCTGTCTGTAATCCCCAGAGGCCAAGGGGTGCCTGGCACCCTTACACTCCTTTCGCCCACTGCACATCAGGCACCCACAAAATGACATTTGTCTCTGTTTTTATTACAGGGTACCATGCACAGTCAAGATTAGATTTATCTCTACCTTGTCTTTTCTTGTTATCTCAAATTTCTCCTCTTATAAATGGAGGACAAACTTATCCAGAGCAAAGATAAACTGTTTGTTCAGTCTTTAATTTTTAACTCCACTTCTTCAGTCATAGCAAAGACATTCCCCAAAACCAACATAGTTTTAATTTAAAAGAAACTTAATTTTGCTAGAGGAAATTGGGTAGAGAGGTGCGTAGTATGTAAGGATGCTGTCTAGAATATGAGTTTTGTATATTAACATCAGAAGGCTGGCCTTCGCAGTGGAATATGTAACAGGAACGACAGACCAAACAAGAATGTAAAATCATGCAAGAGGAGCTAGTCTGGGCCAAAAAAAAAGCAGGAGATGAAGAGAAAAAGTAAACCTGACTAGAGGCAATGAAACCCTGAGATTTCAGTGCACTTCCTCCCCAACTGATCTGTCACTGCTGCAATGTGATGAAGTGGCCCCCACAAGGCCAATGCACTAAAAGGCTTGGTCCCCAGCCCGTGGCACTATTGACAGGCAGTGGGACCTTGAAGACCTAGAGCTTGGTTGGAATCTTCCGGCCTTAATGGGAGTCATGCCCTTGAGGAAGACACTGGAACCCAGCTCCCCCTTCCTCTCTCTTTTGCTCCACAGCTGCCATGAGGCAAGCAGCTTCCCTCATCACACGTTCCCACCTTAACGTGCTCCCTCACCACAGATCTAGAGCAAGGGGGCCAACCAACCGCGGACTGAACCCTCCCAAACCGATTCTCAGGTGATCTGTGACCGTGACACAAAGCTGACTGACACAGTCGTGTAGTCACCCAACTTGTACGTGCCGGTGAGGTGCAGGTTGGCAAATGAGGAGGTGGGGGCGGCTCTGTCACAGCGACAGATCTAAGCAACAGGGGTGGGCTGGGGGTGCGGACTGTAAACGGCCAGGAGAGGCAGCAAAGCTGCTCAAGTGACCAAACAAGTCGACAAGGAAACAGAACACGTGGGGAGCGTGTCAGGATTTAGCGACCCACTGCAGGAGCCCCTACCCCTGGGGGTCCTATTCTCCACTAGGAACGCACCGACATACATTTCTAGGAGCCCACCCAGACCCCAAACCTTCACACGGAGAGTTCTTATAGGTCCTACATTTTTGTGTGAACAATGTTTTATAACCTATATATTTTATAATGTGAAATTTGTTATTTTAAGTGTACTAGGCCGTGGCATTATTTATATTCATGATCCTGTGCAAACATCGCCACAGTTATTACCATAACCTTTGGTCATCCCGGACAGACACTGTACCATGCACCCATTAAGGAGCAGCTCCATTCCCCGCAGCCCGTGGTAGCTTCTACTTTCTGTCTCTATGGATCTGATCATTTTAGATACTTCATATGAGTAGGGTCATATAATATTTTTCCTTTTGTACCTGGCTGTTTTACTCAGCATGATATTTTTAAGGTTCATCTGTGTAGTAGCATGTATCAAAATTCCAGCCCTTTTTCATAGAATATACATATATATATTTGAAATTAGTGGTTCAATAATAACTAGTAAATTCATCAATATTAAAACATATAGTTCGAAAGCACTTTTCAGTAAATTACAAATGGCTAAGAAATAGCTTTCTTCCATACTATTTTTCTGAAGATACACCTAAAAAATATTCAGATAATCCTCATTTAACAATCTCCCTATTTAATGACTGCTCAGACTTAGGATCAATGGGCAATGCATGGATTCATGATCCATTATTTTTGTACAGTTCTGTTCATCTTGTTTATAGAGCCTCAGTTTCTTTTTTGTATAGTACACCTTTTTATATGGTACTATAATTTTTGCTGATTGTACTATAAGGTACAGAACTATAGTTTTATGTTGTTTTACATTTCAGAACTGCATGTTAAGAGTTTTCCAAATAAAAGCAAAATCAAGTTGGGGTTTCCTTCGACCGTTTATTTGTTTTGAATTTTGTAATATACACACTATATACAACTCCTCATTTAGTGACCAATTTACTTAGCAACCTAGCTTCAGGAACTGACCTATCAGTCATTAAATAAGGAATGTCTGTATATATTATCATGACTTACTGGTTAAACTGATAAAGTTATAATCTCAGGCCTCAGGTTGTGGAGGCTACGGTGTCAAACCTAGGAAATATCTACTGTAGCCTAAAGTCCTATAAAAGAATAAATGTTTTTAAAGCATGTCGAATATCATATTAATCATAGTGATTGTCATAAAAGCTGACATCCCTTAAATGTTATTAAAATATGGAATTTAGAGTACATCCATAACTTTAGTTTTGGCTGGCTGACTACAGCTGGGTGGCAACATTTGACATTTAACCTACAGTTTTTATACCTGGGTAATAAACTTAAACCACACTGGCTTCATTTTGTGCCTTCTAATGTAGAAGATAGTTTTAAAACAATTAACTTGATGGCTGCTATTAAAATATTATGATTCAGAAAAATTCTTGTTCATTGTGTCATACCCCAAAAATAAAGTTATCAGGATAATCACAAGAGCTTATCATCATTTAGAAACTTCTGGCAATGTATCAACTGATTAAAGGTTAGCAATGCAAACACAGATCCTGTGGGTGTTTGCAGCAGTGCACGCAGGAACTCACACATCAGATCGTCCCTTTAGGGGGATGGAAAATTCCAGAATATATGAGGCAGCTAAACACAAGTAACAGCAACAAAATCCTTCCATGTGTCTCTTCTACAAGGCCTGTGAGCAGGGGGACACTCAAGTTATTACAGATAATTAACTATATAAAATAAAGACAAGTTACTCTTAAAGAGATGAGTGCCCTTGAACTCACAATAGAGGCCGCGTCCCTTTAGATGCACCTGGTTTTGTGGGTCATGCTCCCACAGTGTGACACACTTACAGGAAGACAGCGTGCCTGCCACAGCATCCAGTTATGGAGGTAACCCACTGTGGAAACTCAGCATTTCTTCCACAGAATAAAACGAAGGCTTTACTATCACTACTGCTTCCAGCAGAATCTCAGCCAGACTAGATGTCATCAGGTCTGAATTCAGCAGATTCCGATGCCGCTGTGAGACATCCTCTTCTTCCACATTACATAATATATACCAAGTTAGCTTCGCATAGTGAAAACAATGTGACTAGGAACACGACAACCCAGGTCTCTTCCCAGTCACCTTTCAGCTGGTATGAAGATGGGTGACTCGCCTATCCCAGATGGGACTGGTTGAACCACGGTAGACTAAAGCCAGAAGTGGCATCAAACACCAGAGTCACGATGTAAAAAGAAAAATAAGGAAACTAAGGTTCAAGAGATTAATGATTGGTCCCAGATCATAGAGTAGATAGTTGAAAAGCTGAACTGGAAGTTATTCGTGATAATTAAATAGACTGCTGCATTTGCATAGCAATTGCATGATACCATAAATGTTTTAGGCAAGAAACACTTTCAACTAATGGCAGGCATGAGTCACATTATCACCAGAGTGTCCCCCTCACTTAAAGACCTGGAGATCCCCTAATCAACTATTGTATTTTACAGATGAAATCCTAAAATCACAGCAAGTGGAGTGAGAACTGAGGTCTCTTTTTACTTTGGGGAAAGAAAGTTCTTTTATGTTTTAAAACTCTTTATAAATTATGAAGGGTTTGAAATGTAATTGGTGGAAGTTGAAATAAGCAATTACTGTGCATTGGGTCTGAGGGACTGCTGTAATTGTTTATTGTGTTTTTTTTAGTTTTTATTTTCATTACTGCATGTTTGCAGTACATAACGATGACCTTCAGCGTGGGGAGCTGGCACACCAGCATGACACATCTCCATTCTTTTTATGTCGGCTTCCCCTCCCCTTCCTCCCCCCTTGCTCCATCTCTGGGTCCCCTTGGAATGATGTAGCTTAATGATTCTTGTGGGCATTTTGATTTATGGTTGGTGTAGGGTGATGAAAGACTGGAATAGTGGCTGTTTTATGCCTAGATCTAAAGTTCAGGACTTAAATCCAGTAAAGAGATTTGGCTAGCTTTTGCAGTTGAAAAGGACTTCCTCGTGACATATATTGTGAGATGCGGGACAAAGGTACTTCCATTCTGGGTCTAAAGGTCTAAGTGCAGCATTGAGAATTGCACTCTGAACATTAATGTAAGTGTGACCCGCGCTGCTCACACAAGCGGGACTGATCCAAAGCAGTAAGACTATACACTAGCAGTAATGACACAACAGAGAGATATACCCTAACTTACAGAAAGTTTGATGTTTATACCTTGGGGTTATTTACCAACATGAGTCACATTATCACCAGAGTGTCCCCCTCACTTAAAGACCTGGAGATCCCCTAATCAACTATTGTATTTTACAGATGAAATCCTAAAATCACAGCAACTGGAGTGAGAACTGAGGTCTCTTTTTACTTTGGGGAAAGAAAGTTCTTTTATGTTTTAAAACTCTTTATAAATTATGAAGGGTTTGAAATGTAATTGGTGGAAGTTGAAATAAGCAATTATTGTGCATTGGGTCTGAGGGACTGCTGTAATTGTTTATTGTGGTTTTTTTTAGTTTTTATTTTCATTACTGCATGTTTGCAGTACATAACGATGACCTTCAGCGTGGGGAGCTGGCACACCAGCATGACACATCTCCATTCTTTTTATGTCGGCTTCCCCTCCCCTTCCTCCCCCCTTGCTCCATCTCTGGGTCCCCTTGGAATGATGTAGCTTAATGATTCTTGTGGGCATTTTGATTTATGGTTGGTGTAGGGTGATGAAAGACTGGAATAGTGGCTGTTTTATGCCTAGATCTAAAGTTCAGGACTTAAATCCAGTAAAGAGATTTGGCTAGCTTTTGCAGTTGAAAAGGACTTCCTCGTGACATATATTGTGAGATGCGGGACAAAGGTACTTCCATTCTGGGTCTAAAGGTCTAAGTGCAGCATTGAGAATTGCACTCTGAACATTAATGTAAGTGTGACCCGCGCTGCTCACACAAGCGGGACTGATCCAAAGCAGTAAGACTATACACTAGCAGTAATGAAACAACAGAGAGATATACCCTAACTTACAGAAAGTTTGATGTTTATACCTTGGGGTTATTTACCAGACTAACCTTAATGTATACTTTGCAGACTAACCTTAATATATTTACCATCTGTGCTATTGCCAAATCAATATTGGTTAAATAAAACTCTTACCACGTAGGTCTATTTTCCAGAATCCTTCAGGTCCCTCCCCTGTGCATATGAGATGAATTTTTTGTGGCTTCTGTTTGTTGTATTATCCCAAAATACCGTAATTATCCCAAAATACCTTGCTAATGCAAGGCCTTGCAATAAGTCTTCTTTGTCATGATCCTAATGATTGATGAGTTTACCTGACATTAGAGGAGCCTTGTTCCCTGAAAAGAACAGTCAGATATAATACACCATTAAGATAATAGTTGGAGGGGCTGGGGATTTAGCTCAGCAGTTCGGTGGCCTGCCTTGCAAGCGCAAGGACCCGAGTTCAATCCCCAGTACCAAAACAAAACAAAGATAATAGTTGATATTTATCCTTGTCTTTTCTTCTAAAACCTTAAGATTGTTGAAAAATGCAAAATAGTACAGTGTTGATCCGTGTGTATGTGTATGTGTTGAAATTTCTCCCCAAATTTTTCCATCAGGCTACTTAGACTCACCCAATCCCCAGTTTAAATTCTAGAACCCTTAACTGCTGAGGGAATCAGTTTTCCCCGCAGCCACGTTCCGCGCACACAGTTAAGGACAAAATAATCAGAGGAAGCTCTGTTCAGAGAGAAAGGAAATATATTGAAAACTGCTCCGTTTCTGTTCTATAGTAGGAAGAACTAAATCACGACTCCATTCTAAACCTCCCGAAAAACATAAGCACTTTGCACTCCTACTTTGTTATTGAGTTCGTTCGTACCAGTTACTCACACGATGCGGTCACCACCTTGGTGGAAACATGACCGGATTCCAAGTGCGAGGAGAGAGTCCTCCTCTTCAGCGAGAGGTGCACCGGATTCCATCTCAAAGCTACTTACACGGTAAGTGTGGAGACGAAACTTACCGAGCCGAGGTCTACGATGAAGCAGTCGCCCTTGTTGAAACTGTCCCAGCTGAGACCAGTTACTCACACGATGCGGTCACCACCTTGGTGGAAACATGACCGGATTCCAAGTGCGAGGAGAGAGTCCTCCTCTTCAGCGAGAGGTGCACCGGATTCCATCTCAAAGCTACTTACACGGTAAGTGTGGAGACGAAACTTACCGAGCCGAGGTCTACGATGAAGCAGTCGCCCTTGTTGAAACTGTCCCAGCTGAGGGGAACTTCAGTGGCCCTGACCACTCTGCGCCCCTTCACATGCAGAAGCCTCTGGGCCGAGAGGTCGTTGGTGAGAACGTGGTTGAGTCCCGACGCCACACCTCCAGCCTGACCGCGGGAGGAAGACAGAACAGAGAGGACATCCATGAGGCATGGCCAGGGGTCAGCAACAGCTGTGTGTGCCCCAGTTGGGCCTGAAACTCCAAAATAAACAGCACCTGAGCGCCTGACAGAAGTGAAATACGGGGAGAGAATTCCTTGGTAAATCAACAGGGTTGTTTCTTTGTTCTCTGCTTGGTCTCTTTCTTTTAGCATTTCAGTTTCAAACTGTGAGGGCCTTCAGAGGAGAAAACCTTAATGCATAAACAAACGAACGAACAAACAAATGAAAGAGCCACAGCTCTTGCCTTTTGGGAACTAGTGATTCGCAAAGCTTAATGCGTGAGAAAGCAGGCAAGGATTTTAGGGAAGAGGACAGGAGGGGGGAAAATCAAAGGTAACAAGCACAGGTGACAGCAGCAGAGGACGGGGCAGCCGGCGTTCCCACTGTCACGCTTTGGACAGAAGGGCCGTGCACAGCTGGCAAAGGAAGGGTTTCTCTTATGGAGGGTGTTTGAGTTTACTTTGTTTTCTGGTAAACAGAGTTTATCAAACATGCTGGGACTAGGCAGTTTTAGCTTAAGTGAGGATAGATGCGGTACCTGACTGCACATCCCAAACTGGGGTGGAGGGTGGGACCGCCCTGTTGATTATCCCCAAAGCAGTCTGTGAGCAGTGCAGGCTGTGAAGAGTTAACCCCGCAATTGGGTTGCTTTGAGAATTGAGTCTGACCAAAGCCTGCATGACCAGATAACGGGGCAGCCAAGGTCAGAGTGACTCACACCTAAATTCCATTTCCAAAATTAAGAATGCTTTGTCCCTTTTCTTACAAGCCTTGCCTGCCTCAGCAATGTATCCCTAGCAACTATGCGTGGCCCTCTTGCCTGATCCTAGGATGTCACCAGTAAATATCAGTGGTTTTGGATGGCCCGGGTCTTTTGCTGCTGGCTCAGCATTGGCCATCCTGGCTCCTCATTTCTCTCTTTAATTCTGTCTTTAAATTTTTCTTCTTGCATGTCATCGTAACACTGGCCAGGAGATCAGAACCAGCCATGCAAGTCTCTAGTAACAAAACGAAACAGAACAAAGTAAAACAAATGCAATAGCATTGAATCAAGGAGATGCCGAAGAAAGAAGTTATCTGTATCAACTACATCTGCTTGCACTATCTTGATATTTTACCTTTTTATAGGCTTTTAATGAAATGTTAGTAACTGTTTACTTGCATAATAAATTATGGAGTACTTTGCATAACTAAGAGGCAATGTAAACAAAACTCTGTCATTGATCAACAAAAGACCTCCTAAAATAATGGTATTAAGTAATCCATAGAATAGTTTGACTTTCAAGTTTATTACACAAACATGTACAGTGAATCCAAAATAATGGGTTAAGCTACATAGGTAACCGATAGCACATTCTTTATTTTTACCTTGACTTTAAATTTCTACATTATCCAGGAAAAGGCTTCTATAAATAGAATAGGCTAACTGTTGATTCAGCATAATTATAACCTCAATTTTCAAGAAATATAGGCACTCATTTAATGACTTAGTTATGTTTCTGCAACTGGGCCATTAAATGAATTGGTCATTAAATGAGGAACTGTATATAGTGTGTACGTTATAAGACTCAGAACAAAAAAAATGGTCAAAGGAAACTCCAACTTGACAGCCTTGCTTTCATTTGTGTAACTCTTATGAAATACTGTGATGTATAATAGAACGTACAACTACAGTACTCTGCAGTACAATCAGCAAGACTTACAATACTGTATAAACAAGGTGTACTGAACCAAAAAAAAAGACAAGTATGCACTATCAACAAGGTGTACGGAACTGTACAAAAAACAAAGATGGGTCATAAATCTCAGGGGTGGGTTGCAAGTCCAAACAGACGCTTCAGTTGCAAGTCAAAACAGTTGTTAAATGAAGGTCTAGGTCATTAAATGAAGGATATCTATATAATTCCCAGCCCATAACTTTGCACAGATTACCACATTTCTTATTTGAATAAAGTAAGTATTATGCAATAAAATAAATACAGGTTTCCATCCATACACTACTGTTTGGAGCCATTTTTTATTTTTTTAATTAATAGAAATATGTTATGATCTGATTTTTTAAAAACAGTAAATAGTGTGATCTTAAAAGGTTATAAAATAGAGTATGCTTAACGGTCAAGCTGTTCCCACACATAGATCTATCAGAGTGATATATAGTCAGAAAAATTAGCATTATTCTAAAAGTAATTTTGTCTCTAATGTTTAATGCCAAAATGCACAAAGGAAAAACTGTATGTTGCACATACATGTCTGCATCAGACAGTAAATAGTTCTTCCATATATCCTGTGAATTAGCACTAGAAACTTCCAGCTTTTCTCTACTTTCACAAGGCAAGATCTTGAAAAAAAGTGGATAATCCTGGGAACCAGCGGCACCATAAGCACAGTTTTGCCAGCTGACAAATGTCTCATGGTCACTGCCTACCACACTAGCTGAAGACAAGGTCTTGTTGAGCTTGCGAAGAGTATATTAGAAAGAAATTTAACATAAGGGAGCAGTGTAAGTATCAATCCTCTGTCACTGCTACCAAGCTCTCAAAGACGTCAGAGAGAAATGACAGACATCGCCCAAAATGAGACAGGAAGATGACCTGTTTCCTGTCTGAATCTTGGCATCTGGCAGTTTAATCTGATGTTTGC
Organism: Fukomys damarensis; assembly: GCF_012274545.1. Lineage (NCBI taxonomy): Eukaryota > Metazoa > Chordata > Mammalia > Rodentia > Bathyergidae > Fukomys > Fukomys damarensis. The sequence continues at coordinate 16,016,630 of NW_022900916.1, read as the reverse complement.
AGACTTGCTAATGGCAGAGTTTGTCAAGTTTGGTCCACTCCAAATAAACTATTCCAGACAGTAAAGTTAAAATTAAAATTCTGTCCTGACATATGAATCATTTATTTATGTTAAGAGCATCACAGAATAACAATTATCAATGTAGGCCCTGGAATCAGACAGTCACTCTGTCACTTACTAGCTTGAGGCCACTCCAAGCCTTACTTATCTTGAAAGAGTAATAATGACAGAAACCGAATGAATGTCTATATTAAATGTGATAATACATGTGAAGTTATTAACATGTCCCCATAAGCTTGAAGTTAATACATGTATGGGGATGAAATTCAGTATACTATATTCATTTTTCTATCGTGTATGATAATTTATCTCTTTCTCCGTATTTCCTCTCAAGTATTGTTGCAACCACAAACATTCACACTGTACAATGTCACTAATGATAAGATAGCCAACTGATTGTCTTGCTATAAATAGCAATCTCCAATAGCAATTCACAATCTCCATTTGTGAATACCCTTTCTGAAAAACGTTGATTGTGATCTGAAAAACGTTGATTGTGAAAAATGTTTATAGCCAAACGTTGTTTGATTTGTGGTGATCTTAATGTCAGTAATTAGGACACAATTCTCCAATAACTGTGAAATTACTATTTATCATGTCCATTTTTAAATATGCTTCCAGAAGTTTGATTTCAAGGGTCCTGCTAATAGCCAGCAGGATTAATAATGTAAGTCCTTACTGATTATGTACTGTATAGGTCTTTTATTATTAAATCTGATCCTTAATCCTTATAATAGCTGTTATATTTACAAATTATACATTTGAGGAAATCAAGACAGAAAGTAAGTACCTGCCCTAAGGCAAAGAGGTTACATATAGAAAAAAATGGGTTCCTGACTAGGACTACACCACAGTGTCTGCTCTTACATAAGGATAAGCAATTGCTCATTTAAAATGTTAGGTTCATTCACAAGAAGGAAGTTTTTGGATCACTTGACATAAACCAGAGGAACTCATGCGCACAGATGTTTAGAATGGTTTGCATCCTGATGTGAGATAAAAATTTCAAGAGAGACAGGAGAATTTACACTTGTTTTGTCCTGATTTCAATGGAATCAAAAAATAGTCAATCAAGGATCTGACAGATAAAGGTAGAAACAAACAGTCATCTCGGCAGGCAAGTTAATAGGTACTCAGAATGCAGTTTAGTTGTGAGGCTTTGGGCATTCAGAGGGGTGTGCAGGGCACCTGCTAGAGCAGGTTTGCTTCTGAGAAGGCTGGGGTGTGGAGGGGCTGCCCATGCTCTCCCTAAATACTCGCAGCCGGGAGTGAGGCTGGTCTGTAACACACTCAGGGAAAATTCCAGAAAGACCAACTCTCCTTTGCTGAAAGGGGGAGAACTATCCAGTCACTCGTGTTAGCTCATCATGTTCAGACGTGGTGCCGATGGATTGGTGATTCGGCCCGTCCACATAACCGTGGGGCTCCCGTGTGAGTATGTGCATCTCAGTCTGTGTGGCTGAACCTTCAGCGCGGTGGTTTCCTTAGTGTCTGGACCACACTGTTGGGTATATGTGTACAGTTCTTTGTAGGAACTGACATGATAATTGCCGTGAACGCTGTGCTAAGTATTCCAAAGCAGTGGAGATTCTGAAAGCTTGGCTTACTGGCAGAAAACTCAGAGACTCTCCAGAATAGCAGAAATGAAAACTGCTAAGACTCCGGTAAACAAAGTTAGTCGTTATTTATTTAATACTTTAATCATAATTTAAAGAGCAAAATAAAAGGAAACAGGGAGATACATAGACTTTTTTCAAATTAGAGGAGACCAAGAGATGATGGGAGAAGAAAAGAGGGGCAGGGTGATATATGCACACCCATGTTTATAGCGGCACAGTTTGTAGCGGCTGAAACTTGGAAACAGCCCAGTCACTCAACACCCGGAAAATAAAATAAAATAAAAATGCTAAGTAGTAAAATAACAACAATATATTAAAAGGTTTTCTGGTGAAGACAAAACCAAAAACCAGCCTATCAAAATAAGTCAGAATGTTTAGGTACTGTATCTCCAGCAGGCAGTGGGGATGGAGCAGTGGACGAACTGATCAAAAAAAGACAGGACCAGGAAAAAGAAAATCCCAAAGGTACCCTCGCTACACTTTCATTCTCTGAAGACACAGGGGTGGTGAACAGCAGGACAAACTGAAACGGTCGCGGGGAAAGTGTCTCAGAAAGGCGCTTACCTTGTACTTCAGACCTCCCTTGAAGTAGCCCACGAAGTCTGTGGTCTCGAAGCCCTGGAGCTCCCTGCTCTGCACCGGCTTGCCCCCTAGGTAGTCGTCCATCTGGACAGTGAAGATGGCTGCGGCTGTGCTCTCATCCTGCGAACACTCCTTTCCTGCCAGGCAAAGGATAGCGCCTTGGTTATCAGGCAAGCAGCAACAGTAAGGCAGAATTCTTGACGTGAAGGAAATCGGGAGTCTTTTCAATTATGTATCACTACCACACATAGTCCTCTGCAAAATCTCTTTTAAAAGAATCAACATACAATATAAAATACTGTTTGGCAAATAACTAAAAACTGGATTTATTCCTTTTTCCAATTCCTTTAAAAAATTTTAAAGAAACTCTGCTGTCTGAATATGCTTATATTTTAGTATGACTCAGGAAAGCATTCCTTTGGTACAGTAAAAAAGATAGGAAAATATTTCGGAATTGGCTCAAGCTTTATTTGCATTAAACTTTAGGCTTCTAATAATTCACTGTGTTAATGTGGGTCATAATCAAAAGCTTCAGGAAATCAGGTGGTTTTTAAAATAAGAAATGAAAAGAACTTGAACTTATATTCGTGTTTTAGCCTGTTCCCATTTCACTATCTTACTACTTTGGTTTGTTCAGAAGGAAAAGATGGAATGAAGGATCTAGTACAGCAACATTTACTGAATGCTAATGTACCTGATATGGTCCCAGGAATTTAGCACACAATATACCCTCAATTTTCATAATTCTGAAGCAGATCCCATCCAGGCAGCTTCACTGGGGTAGAACAAGATGTTCTAAGAACCAGTGTCTGCAGGGTATGGATCAGGGGCAAGACCATCCCAAGGACTAAATTTTATCAAATTTGATTTGAAACTCTTCAAGAGCGTGGTGAGGCAGTGCACACCTGTAATCCCAGCCCTCGGGAGGATCACAGCAAGTTCAAGGCCATCCCAGACTACATAGCAAGCCTCTGTCTCAAAAACAACACAAAAAAATAGCTTCAAAATCTTTGCTACCTCGGAGCCGCACAAAAAACTCACAAAGCATTCTAGGAAGCTAATAGTTCATTGCACTGTTAGTGCCCCATAGTGGGCTACACACTGTGCTAGCATTTCACACTAACGCTTTTCAAGCAACCACATGAAGCAGAAGCTATTTTCTACCCTGTTACAAGACAGAAAAAAAAGAGGCTTACAAGGGCTGAGCAACTTTTCTGAGGCTAGAAGGCGACCTTTGGCAGAAAAAGACCCAGATGCAGGTTTGTGTGAGCACGAAGAGCAGACTCTTAAAGAAGTACAATATATCAGTAGATTCTTTTTTATACTACAATTCTCATTAGTAGTATAAAATCGTGTGGAAGTCAGGATATATTAATTCCCACAAGATAACTGATGCATAAAAGTTTAGAAAGTGCAACAATAATATAGTTCACCTCAACCACCCCAAGGAAGTATTCTACAATATCGAAGAAATCAGTGACCTATATTAAAGAAAGAATTCTGTTTCTTCACAATTCCCCACTCACACTGAATGGCAACTTATTCAAGGACCTTCTCAGGCAAAACTTTGGCAGCTAGAAGAGTATGAGATATGAGAATAATTTTGTCAGTTTCTGTGGTCAAAGGTCAGTGACACAAAATACACATATGCAAAGGGCTGGGGATTTAGCTTGGTGGTGCCACCACCTGCCTCGCAAGCATAAGGTCCTTAGTTCAATCCCACGTACAAAAAAAAGCAAAAATTGCGATTTTATACAGAGATGCTTTAGGAGAGAACTTTAAGTCAAGGTTAATAAAAAGGTGTCCACGATGATGTACTTGCCATATCTGCCACAAATATCCTCACCTCACTACAAGTTGAAACTCAAATCTTTTTACATAGATATAAATAGATAAGCAGAAACTTAATGAATGAATGGGAATAAATTAAATTATCCTCTCATTTGCTGTGTGTATATACATTGGTAGGCCACAGAAGATCAGTATGAATACCCCACAGTTCTTGCCCAAAGGCATTTGAAAGACCTGAATGAAGCCAATACCAGCCTTTGAATGTGAAAATTACCATCAGATTCTGCTGTATAATGATGAAATTCTACCAATTATTCAGAAATGTAGGAATTCCGTATGAAATTCTGCTGGTGACTTCCTTTGGTTTTCCCCCCTGTGAATTCTATTATGACTTCATTTGTTGTTTCCCTAAGCTAATTTTACCAGTTGTGTTATATTATGTTGTATTATTTTATATTGATATGTTGTTATACTTGTATATGTGTGTAAACCTTATAAATGGGGGGGCATGTGAGGACTCTGTATCCAAAACATACATGAAAAGAGAGGTTTAAACCTAGGTTACTCCAAGACAGTGAGCACTTCAGGAATAAGAGTAGTATCTACAAGTAGCATCTACAAAGAATACAGAGCTAACATAACACTTACATTTTCCTCATAAGATCAAGAGCAATAGCAATCATATCCACATTCACCATTCACTGAGCACAGCACAGGAAATTCTAACCACCACACAACAATACGGTAAGAAAAGAAACAAAGAGCATGCAGATTGGAAATGAAGAAATAAAAACTGTCTCAATTTAGTGATCACAGGATTGTCTGCAAAGTAAATTCTAAGGAATCTACAAAAACCCTCCTGGAAGGGTCGGGGATTTAGTTCAGTGGCACCGTGCCTGCCTCTCAAGCAGAAGGTCCTGAGTTTGATCCTCAATACTTTTAAAAAGAAAAAACCTCCTGGAATTAGCAAGTACATTCGGCAAGGATACAAGATAAGTCAATTAAAAAATGGTCATGCTTGTACATAGAAACAATGAAAACACAGAAGCTAAAATTTTAAATGTAATGCTATTTATAATTGCTATAAAGAAAATGAAGTATTCAGGCATATATTTATCAAAACACATATGGTATCCATCTGATTAAAATTACAAATTGGTAATAAAGAGAAAAAAGAAGACTAAAATGTAAAGCACAATGTCCTTGTATGAGAAGGTTCAACAGAAGAAGGATGTCAGTTCTCACCAATTGATCTATAGTCCTAAAGCTATTCTTATTAAAATCATAGGACATCTTATGATAGACATATACAAATAAATGAAATGTATATGGAAAGACGCAGGCCCTGGCATAACTAAAGCACTCCTGGCAAAGGCACCTAAGGAAGGAAGCATCACTCTTTCTGTTATGAGGGCTTCCTATCAGCTACCGTAATAAAGCTTGGGTGGTATCAGCAAACAGACACACAGACCAACAGGCCCAGTTTCCCTCACCATGACGTCTCATAAAGCTGCAGTGTGATTCAGTGCTCTGTAGTGTACTAAGTTCCACACGTATGGGTACCGTTTTGCGTGGAATCTCACGGTGAGGGTATTCATACCAACAAATTCCAGCTCTCTGGTTCACACCTCCCCAGGTTTACATGTACTCGCTGATGTGTGGGTACAGAATTTAGTTGTACAGAATTTTACACGTGTGCAAATTCATAAATCTGCCCTAACTGAAGTCAAGATACTGTAGAGTTCCACCGCCAGAGAGATCTCTTGCCTTGTCCTTCAGTACACTCCACCTGACTCCTAACTGCTCCACCTCCTCCCTATCTATCTCTAACCTCTGGCGACAAATCTGAAGTTGTTCCACTTCAGAGCTAGTGTATAGATGGAATCCTACAACACATTTTGGCCCTTTTGTAAAACTCAACATAATTCCCTGGGGAGATTCACCCCACTTGGAAATCTGTAGTTGGATCCCTTTCATTGCTGAATAATACATTTGCTATGAGCAATTATGCATAGGTATATATGTATGGAAATAAATATTCATTTCTCTGGAATGAATCGCCATTAATGAAATTTGTGGGTTGTATGGTAGTTGCATATTTAATTTTGTCCCTTTTTTCTTGTTTTGTTTTGTTTTTTTAGATAAGGTCTTGCTATGTAGTTCTAGCTGGTCTTGAGCTCACTATGTAGCCTAAGCTGACCTCGAATTCATGGTGATCCCTCCTGCTTCACCCTCCCAAGTGCTGGGATTACAGGCATGTGGCACCAAACCTGACCACGTGTTTAATTTTGTAAGCAACTGCCGAACTCTTTTCCAGAGTGCTCTAACATTTACATGTACCACCACCCCACAGCCCCAGCAATGTTAGTTATCCAGTTTCTCAGCATCCTCACTCACTTTTATATGGGTTGTGTTGTATATTATAATCAATCCCCAATGCCTTGCACAAGACCTAACCCAGACTAGTCATAATATACATGTGTGTTGCTTCAACATATATTTGTAGAAAGTTTAAAAGTGGCAAGGAGAAGACCTGGGGATTTAGCTCAGTGGTGCTGTGCTTGCTTGGCAAGCACAAGGTCCTGAGTGTGACTCCCCGTATCAGAAAAAAACAAAAACAAACAAACAAAAGCTGGTAAAGAGAATGGTAGGGGATAGGTATTTGTAGCACAGATTGAGGATGTGGCAGGGACCCACTCTCTAACTATTCCTGCTCACAAAGTTGAAGGACCCAGAAGCAGAAGGTAGGCGCATTTAAACTGCTAGGTACAAAGCTGAACTTTTTTAAGGACTCACGCAAAAAAAACTCTTGAATTATATGCAACAAATTCGTACTTTCCGTACATTAAACATATAACATTAACACCAAGTGGCGCGTGGAATAATCTGAGATATGCAAGGAGGTTACAGAAACTGAGAGACCTGGAGAAATGAGTCCCACTCTATTCTCACTCATGATAGGTCCCACCTCTTCCTGTTCCCCTTTTTTTTTCCTCCTCCGTCTCCTGTTTCCTCATTTCTGTGCTGTGTGATTTTCTTTCCTAGTCTAATTCCAGCTTCACTTCTCTTCCTTCCAACTGATTTCCTGACTCCTTTTGATCAAATATGCCTTTCCCCTGAAGTTTCAGTTCTCCTCCCTGGAGCTTTGTCTCAAACCTTCACTCTGATGAACCCTTGTGAATTTGTCTTTAAGTCTTAGAGGAGATTTAGATGAAATTCAATTTGCTTAAGGAGCTCAAGTAAGAAATGCTGGACAATTCCCTCTTCAGACCCTGTCTACTGTGTAAGGTTTCCCACCTCCCCATGATTTTCTCTTGCCTCCAGAGCTCTCTCAAGGACCTTCATTTACCCCATTTCCACCCTGGCCTCTCTGGGTCTCTGTAACCATCTCACAGTCGCCACTAGAGTTACCTCACTCTCTCATCGCAACGGTCAAGTGATAAAGTCTCAGGGGAGTTTTGTAAAGTATTCATCTCCCAAAGGGCCTCACACAGTGCTATTTTGTCTTTGAAGTGGGTGGAGCACTAAGCAAATAATAAAGAGTTAAAGTGAGCCTAAAAACCACACCAAATGTGATGCTTCAGGAACCTACGTGGGTAAGAAAAAAACTTGTGGCTTCTGTTCAAAGCCTACTCGACGTAGTTAGACGTAACTGCTGTGTACAGCATACAGCAAAAAAAAAACTTGTCTTCTGTTCAAAGCCTACTCGACGTAGTTAGACGTAACTGCTGTGTACAGCAAGCTGTCTGTCACATTTTAGCTCCCCCCAATGGCAACTACAGCATCTCAGAGACTTCTTCACTCCATTCACAAGCACAGATAATATACTAAGACTCTGCCGTTCTCTGGTATAAAATATAGATAGACCACTATGCATTAAAACAGAACAGAACACCGACACAGCAAAGCGGAAATCAAATTGTTTCACACTCAGCTTCAGCCTCCTCCATCACCTCACTCAAGCACAAAATTGCAATCCCAAACGCTGGGGTTAAAACTGCTGTCGCTTCTGTGTTTCTTTCTCACCAAGGCCCGCTCCGGGTGTCTGCTAGTGCTTAGCCATTTCTCAAAGTTTCCTATTTACTGTGTTCAGATGCTAGGAATAAAAATGTCAGCTTTTCAGAGACTTATCAATGCTGAGTGTGTGTGGTTTTGTGTATTTTCCTCTGAAATAAGAATAAAATTAAAGAAACACAAGTAGAAAGGAGGCAAAGCTGTTTTCAAAAAAAAGGCCAAAAGGCTCAGACCCGGGGCAGGCTGTTGGACAGGGTGTGCCCGCGGGCGCTGGACCGCACAGTGAGAGGGTGGACACAGGATGTTTACCAGGAGAAGTAGAAGGTGGAAAAGTGGGACATACAAGCCCCAGTGTCCTGAGAGCCTGGCTGGAATGGAGCCCACTGTAATTACTACCGAGCTGGGGAAGGGACCCATCAGGGCCACCCTGTGTCCTTGTTGAAAATGACTAATAATAAACTAATTTTTAAAAGCAGCCTGTCTAAATAAATAAATTAGCCATATAGAGTTATTTATATGGTTAACCCCCACCCCTGCGAGAACTGTTGGGCAAACAGAACCTTGATTTAAAACAACCCGGAAAACTCATCCCCGAAATTAATGGAAAAATACAAGCTAGAGGCCAAAGGCAGCAAATAATAAGTTAATTTATTCACACACACGCTCGCGCGCGCGC
>NW_022900916.1:15976489-16007310 GCF_012274545.1 Fukomys damarensis | reverse complement strand
CTCCAGCGGGAGGGGCTGGGTGCCCAGGCGCGAGTGGCCCGAGGAGTCGTGACTCCCCCTGGAGCGCAGAGCGGGGGCCCAGCGCCCCGGAATCCGGCTCTGGGGGGGTCCACGCCAACTCCTGGAAATGCCTTTTCCCTCGCACCCGAAGCGGGAGACGAGCTGTTCAAATGCACACCCCTCGCCTGCTCCTGCTCATCCTGTTTGTTACTCCGGGGTCTGAGTTGAGCAGGGCGCCCGCTGCGAGGAGAGCAGAGAGCGGACCCGTCCCACAATCCGGAAGGCTTCTCCTTGGACCAAGGCCGGCAGCAAACCCTGCCTTTAAAATTCTCGATCATTAAGGTTATCGTTTCCTGATGGCCCGAAGTTCCTCTCCGTCTTGATCTTCCTAGTTGGAAATAACAATCCCAACAGCAAGTCAGAAGCCTGGGCGTGGCGGTGCACCCTGCGATCCCAGCACTTGGGAAGCTGAGGCAGGCGGATGGGAACACACAGACTAGGAGACTGATCTGGGCAATTTAGCGAGACCCTGTCCCAAAATAAAAATCAGAAAGGGTGGTGATATAGCTCAGTACAAAGACCTTGCGTTCAGTCCCCAGTCCTGAGAAAATAAAAACAATGTCAAGTTTCTTAGAAAGGATCAAACCAGAAACACTGTCCTACCCTGGGGACACAGCTCTGCAAATCCCCTGGAGTTTAGGAGCTGTGGATAAAGTTTATGTCACCTGCCTCCTTTGGCCAAGAAAGTTACAGGAAAAAAAACAGCAGCCATCCTCCAGGGACGCTGTCAGGCAGGGCTGTTTGCAGCTAAGGTTGTATGCTGGGCTGCCTTTTAAATTACCCATTCCCTGATCCAAGGTCCTAATTTTCTCATTGTCTTATCTACAGTTTTTGCTTTGCAGCATGGGCAAAACACTCTAGGACTCTTTGCTTTGCATTAATTTAACAGAAATTGGTATAGCAAAGGAGTCTCGTCACTGAAAAAAGAAAAACCATAGAGAATGTGAAAGACAAGAAAGCTGATTATAATGCACGTAAAATTTCTTGTGCTGTTTCCCAAATAGCAAGAGTCCCTGGAAGGTCACTCATAACAAGGCCATGAACAGATTTCTCCCTTAATTCTATTTTAAAATAGGTGACCACGTTAAAATTACCATGGTACAAAATGTGTGCAACAGAAATGTATCTGCATTTCTCGCTGCCACCCAGGTACCCTCCCCGAAGACAACTAGTTACTAGTTTCTTGTGCATTTTTCCAGATATTCTTTCATCAAAAATGTAAGTAATATAGTTATTTTTAAAACAGACGTGTTAAGTTACACATTGTTCTGAGTCTCTCTCTCTCTGAGTGCGTGTGTGCGTGTGGGCATGTGTGTATCTTGAGCTCAGGAAGAATTTATAAAACCTCCTGAAAATACTCTAAAGAAAAGCTTCCCCCGGCAAGAGAATGTGTGTGTGTGTGTGTGTGTGTGTGTGCGCACAGACGTGTCAATGCACATCTCTTACAGAGCAGCCTCTTCTTATGGTACCCATCAGACCCCATCTAATGGATACATTATAATGCATTTAGTCCGTCCAACTTAGTAACAATTTAAATTGTGTCTATATTTTGTTAAAACAATGTTGCAACTGCTTTAAACATAATGTACTGTGAAAGTGCATTATAACTGAAATAAACTCTTAGAAGCATCATAAGCATCATTGCTAGAGGATTAGAATAAAATAGTTTTAGGGCAGTGAAGATTGCTATGAAACCAGTCATTACCACTTGTTGACAAACTGTGGCACAGAGCGCCCGGATTCAATTCCCACCTCCTTTCCTAGTTCTCAGGGTTTCTGCAAGTCACCTAAACTTGAGTTCCTCATCTACAAAGTGGGACAGCGATAGTTTCTGTTGAAGACTGGGCTTAATGAGTTGACACAAGTCAAGCTTTTGTGTCTGTTACTTAGTAAATGGTCAAGTATTAGGAACTATTCCGAGGTGGTGGTGAAGGTCCTTTGGCATCTCTAGATGCCTTTTCCAGCCTTCTCTGGAGATCCACCTGCATGGTTAAAGCAACCTGGCCCTGAGGTCCTCTGACTTGGGGTTCAGATGGAGGCCAGACAGAGAAGGGTGAGGTCAGAATATGTTTTAGTTCATTTTCCGCTGCTATCACAGAATACCACAGGCTGGGTAACTTACAAAGAAAAGAAATTTATTTCTTATAGCTCTGCAGGCTGGGAGGCCTGAGAGCAAGGGGCATCATCTGACAAGGTCCTTCCTACTTACTGCACATCCCATGGCACAAGGCAGAAGGGCAGACGATGCTGAAAGCAAGACATGGAACTCCCAGCCTGGCCCTGCTGTAATGTGCTCTAATCCACGACAGAGGGCAGCACCCTCAGGCTGAATCCCATCCCAGTTGAAGGCGCCACCTCTTAGCTCTGTTGCAAGGGGTATGAAGTCTCCAACAACTGCTCTGGGAAGGGGGAGCACCTTCGAGTATCAGAAGAACATTTATTTCCTTGACTCCCTCTGCCAGAGGGCACAGGTCCATATAGGGAAATGACTCTAGGTCTCCTTTTCCTCTAAATTTAGGGGACAGTAATTTTTACTCATGTAAATTGTCCCTTTGGATTTCTCTGCCTCTCCATGTCTATGTGTAGCATCTTTAAATCAAAACCCAACTTTTCCTATTCTGTGTGCAACTCATTGTGACAGGTTGAGAGCCTGACTGATAAGTTTCACTACGTACATTTTTCTCTCCTGACCAAAACAATGAAGGGTAGGTATGATAAACTCTTTTCACAGGTGTGGAAACTGTAGCTGTGAAATTCACCACAGGCCACCCAGCTGAAAACCCAAAGGGAGATTCAGACCCACTTATGAATTCCAAGGAGCTTGCTTATTTTATTCACTCAACCCAAGTTATTTTAACAACTTCTTTCACCTAAGTATTCTTTAAATCGCCCTCGTCTTCCAGCTGAGACCTAAAGGAACTCCTGGTCTAGTGTGGCCCACCACGAAGTGTAGTTTTAACATTGTCACTGAGCTGAGATGTCCTGTTTTCCTTATGGTAGACAGAAGTCATTTGTTCTCTTCCTCCCTCTAGGGGAAAAAAATATGTATATGAGAACTGCTGTCTGGATTTAAGATAATTATTGCTTAATTTGTTAATACAGGACCAGACTGGAGGCTGAGGCAAAGGAAATACACTAATCCTGCCTTTACTTAAAATTTTCTATGTTTGGTTCATCGTATTTGCACTAATGTTGATATTTTGCAAAGCACTGAATTAAAATACTATCTGCCTCAATTGCTGTTTTTGTTTTACTGCCTCATTACATTTTATGCCTGAGGCATGTGCCTCACTCCCCTGACGCTTTCTGTCCTGGATAACTGAGTTCAAGCTTCCAACTTCCTACTGCCCACAGTGACACCGCCATCATGTGAGGCAGAAAGTTAGTCACTAACAGGCTGGAGACAAATGGCTGAGGGCTATTTGAAAAGCAAAGAAGGTGTGGTTTTTCTTCACATTCTTATTTAGTCATAGCTAAGATCCCCATAAGCTTGTGGCTTCAAACTTTAGCTCAAGAGAATGTAACATCCTCTTGGTGTGCTGATAAGGTCCAGAGCCCAGAGAAAGTTCAGACCATCCGTAAGAGGTTAGAAAAACTCAAGGTCTCAAAACAAACTAAACGGAGACATCCACCTAAGGAGTAAACAGAGACCTACTTCTCTGCAGCAGCTAAACACTGCCCATTTGGTTTGTACAAAAATAACATAGTTAGGGTTGGAGAAAGAGTCAGCATCATAGACCCTTGCCTGCTGCCCATTAAAAACATGATTTGTGTTTTTTCCTGGGACAGTCAGAGACTCAAAAGCCACTTTTGCTATGAATCTTAACTCTCCACTTGTGCCTAATGGGTAACTAAAAGCAAAACAATTTTTTTTTTACATTTCATTAAAGATTTATTTATATTTTCATGTAATATACTCTCTAAATACAAACTAAGAAGTAAATCCATCATTTATTAGGACAGTAGTGTCATGTGTGTGTGTGTGTGTGCGTGTGTGCACACACACTCTCACACTTAAAATTTAAACTTAAACTTTAAATTTGGGAAAAGGCAAAAATAAACAAATGAATCTTGGTGATCAAAAATTTAGCTGAACATTTGGGTTATATCACTGAACTCAACAAATATCGATGTTACTTCACTAACGTTACTCCAAAAGTTTAGCCAGGCATAAACTACTATAGAAAAAATGTTACCCCAACTTTAACAAAGCTATGTTATAATTAACCAGTTTGCTAATGTCAACATTAGATGACAAAATAGGCGGTGTACATCAGTCATAAATAAATTAATGCAGTCTATATTACAATTGTCTGGGTGATTTCAAAGTTTGACATAGCTCAGATATTCTTCCACAATGCAAATGTATATGTGTATACATACAAACATGTGCACATACACATACAGGCACATCTTTTTGTGTTTTATATAACTGAGGTATAGAGCACGATGTTAGCAAAACAATTTTTTACTTTTACGTTGTATCCTTTGTTGTTGGTGTAAAATTTGGGTCAAATCTCTTCTCAGCTCAACATACAGATATGTTAATCACATAGGGAGTGCCTGTCTAAAAATTGCTGAACCCAGATTGTTTAGTATAATTTACACAATCTCACTCGCTTCAAAATCAAAGGCGCCAGGATGGACAATTTCCAGGGACACCCAACTCTGTGTGAGAAGTCTCCAGTCTCGGCCCTGAGCCTGCTTGTCCTAAACCTGTGATCACCTGGGAACAAAACCATCCCGCAGCCGCACAGATTCTAGAACTACAACCCCAGGACTGAGATAGTGAACAACCAGACCCCATCCCACCCGCTAATCCTTCAAAGTCTGCCTCCCCGCTTTTCAGACGGACCAATCTGAACTCCTGAATCGGAGTTTGCCCTCTCTAGCTGCCTAAACTGGAGTCTTTTCCTATCTTCCCTCCAACTTGCCAGTTAAACCATTTTTCCCCTCTGTAACTTTGTGCTTTGGTTTTGATTTCTACCCCAGCTCTCTGGTGGCAATAGATAGCTAATTAATCCTGTCCGCATCAAGATCAGCACGTTCACAATACTGCCATTTTTCCTCCAAACCTGCTTCTCACGTTTTTTTCCAACTTCCTTAGGGGCATCATTTAATTTGGATTTAGCAATCTCACTTTATCTTCACCTCCAATCAACAGAGCTGAGTTTGCCTTCAGAGCTGTGATGTAGGGTTGAATACTCGATCTTCTGTCCTCTAGGCGCTTGCTCTTGAACAATTTTCTTAACATTACTGGACCTCTGTCTTCTCATCTATGGAATCATCACACTAATAGAAATTACCTTTGTAGGCTTGTCAAAAAGAATTAAATGGACAGATACACATAAATGTGGAATATATTGTACCTGGCACGTAGCAAGGGGCATTGAACTCAGCCGACAATGATGAGAGACTGAGTCCCTTCTCCTACCAGATCCTATAGGAATAAGGTTCCCAGAATCCTTGGGACAAGGCTGCCCACTTCCTACACAAGAGAGCCTCACAGATCTGACGCGAGTTTCCTTAAAGGCCTTTACTACCCTCCCCCAGTTTCCTAAAAGTAAATCATTTTCTCTGCTTCATGTTACTGTCTTTCTTCCATATGTGTCTATCAAAGTGTCTCTCAGTCTTTGTAGCCTAATGAATGGTGCACAACCTCATCGTCATTATCTCCCTGGACCCCGTAAGAAGTCTCGCGCCTTGTGTCTCCCAGCACTCTTGACATTCTTTCACGGTAGAGCAATTCCACACCCTGAAGTGTGTTTTCCTCACTAACACTTAAGCCTTATTATTTTATTCTTAACATATGAATAATAGTTATTACTATTTTATTCTCTACAGTAACGTGTTGAACATGGATGATTGAACCGTTGATTTGGGATTATTGCATTACTTTTTTCAACACAACCCTCTCAGTCCAGGAGGAGACAAGACAAATAAATCTTTATACCAAGAGTCTGGAGGTTTGAGGTGTGGAACTTTTGGCTGAATTCTAGGTAGATGTCGTAGTGTTAATGTCCAAAGAAAGTGGTGCATAGTTTAATCCCTGAAACAATGATAGTGTCACATAATATAGTTGATTCATTGTGCACTTTCTTGGAACAGGCTGGTGAGAATGAGGTAACTCCAGCTGACCTTCGTTCCTGAAGTCAAAGAATTTCAGAATTGAAACAGGGGCAGTAGCCCACACCTATAATCCCGGCCTCAAAGCGGAGTAACTTGGCAACTTAGCAAGACGCTGTCGCAAAATAAAAAATAGTTTTTAAATGGGCTGGGTATGGATGTACAGTGGTAGAGAATTCCTAGGCTCAATCCCCAGTACTTCCACAAAAAAAAAAAAAGTTGAGAGGCACCTTATTTTATTTCTATCACTGCATGATAACCACAAAATTGTTCAAACTAAATATATATCAGAGACAGGATGTGCAGCGCTTCCTTTTTTTTTAACTACAGACAGAAATGCTTCAAATATACTTTCCTTTCATTATGGGAAATGAAAGAACATAATGAAAACACACCTATATTACTAGTAGTCCTGCTAAATTGTAGAAATTTATTTCGATTTGCCAAGTGGTTGGCTGGTAAAAGTATGGAACTTGAAATCAGAAGACTTAAGCATTGTGAGGATTCAGAGGTGATGTATGTCAAAGCCTTGAGCACACACAATCAATAAACACAGTTAATAGGCAGCCAGGCCCATAGCCCAGCACCTAGCAAAGCTTTATAATTGCCATGAAAATGCACTCTAGGGGACCCCAATGTACACAAGAAGCTAAAAGTTTATTGTCAATATTCACCTACGTTTTTTAAAAGCACCAATCAAAATCTTGAATGCTGACCTTTATGAATGAGTTACTTTAAGGTTGCACATCACACTATAACTATAAAGGCATGGGGTTCATGATTCAGGACGAAGGTGAAAGTTGTGCTGATCTTAAATGTCTCCTGCTATGATAATTATTTTTATTTTTATTTTCTGGTACTGGAGATTGAACTCAGAAGGCACTAAGAGACACCCTCAGACCTTTTTTATTTTATTTTGAGGCAGAATCTCAGTCAATCACCCAGGCTGGCCTCGAACTTGCCAGGCTCCTGCCTCAGCCTTCTACTGAGTGGTCAGCATTACGGTGTGAGCCACCTCCCCTGGGTCATAATTCATTTTTTGTAAACCTATTTATCACAGCAATTAGTTTGTGTGGCATTTCCTTCTTCACACTGTCATGTATTTATTACCATCATTATTGTTATTATCTTTATTACATAGGTGATAGCTAACCTCTATGACTATTACTGAGAAAAGACAGTTTAGATGTTAGACC
The DNA here is from genome assembly GCF_012274545.1 of Fukomys damarensis. NCBI lineage: Eukaryota > Metazoa > Chordata > Mammalia > Rodentia > Bathyergidae > Fukomys > Fukomys damarensis. The sequence goes on along the minus strand of NW_022900916.1, from coordinate 15,999,928 downwards.
ACAGTAGAGGTTGAGAATCATTGTCTCATGGAAAATTGTGATTTAAAATGACAATTTTTTCCTTTAAACTACAGCTTTTGTACATGGAAATCAGATAGTTTAAAAAATATTATATAGTTCAGGCTTAAACTGTGAGGCCATCCCAAGATTTTTTTTTTCCTTTTGGGGCTGATATTTCTACCTGTATTTATTTACTAGTAATCACAATTAACCTTTTATCAAGTTTTGTTTGTTTGTAGCCCTGACTTTACCAGAACAGAAGAAATACTTCAGATTTTCAAGGAATATGTCAATAATATTTGAATGTCAGAACAGTGGGACCAAAGAAAATGACAGAAGTCCATGACCCAACTGTCATTTTATTGTAAAGACACACAACTCACCTACAACAAAAGGAAATTTGTTTTACAAAGCCTTGAAGATTACCTTCTGCGAGCCTGTCTTGCTCAACATTCTTAGAAAAACCACATAGAAGAGAACTTTTTTTTGAGACTATTTTGCTGTGTTGCCCTGGCTGGCCTCAATTTCATGGATTCTCCTGCCTCAGCCTCCTAAGAAGCAGGGATTTCAGGTGTGTGTCACCATGCCCCACTGCAGGTGGCTTTCTTAATATAATGGTATAATAACAAATTGTGGCAAAAACATTAAATTGGAAAACTTTAGAAGGATTTCTTTTAAAGTTGGTTTGAAAAACAGGAAAAAAAATAATAGAAAACCCACAGTCTCAATACTTCTCAACAAGGTACAAAAATCTCAGACAATGCAAAGTCTACAGAAAAGATATTAGAAGGGGCCGGGGATCTAGCTCAGTGGTTCTGGTGCCTGCCTTGCAAGCACAAGGTCCTGAATTTGATCCCCAATACCAAAAAGAAAAAGGAAAAGGAAAACCTAAGAGGGGGAAGTCAGGCATGAACTACACAACACCTGTGCCCTGATGTCCACTATCCAAATGCAGAACAAAACAAAAATAGCAGCAAATATCTAAAAGCTATTTCTCCTTATCCAAGTGATAGATGTTTTAAATGTTTAATGCATCAATTAATGAGTTATCAAGATAAAAGAAACTACTTAGGTTTTACAAAAATGTTCAAGACCTAAAGAATACAACCAAGAGAATTATAAGATAGGAAATATACAGTGGTGGCTCTAATTCCATTTTTATGAGTGTACTTTCAGCTTTGTGACAAAAAGAAGAATCTCTACTTCAGGAAGTCTTTCACATGAACTGTACAGCCCAGGTTACTCATTTACTATTTTATTGCTGTATGGCTTACAAATGTGTAGGAAAAAAAAAAAACACTTGTTCCTATGACCTGAAATTTTACAGTCTTACAAAATATGTTGCAAAAAGGTTCCGATGATTGTCAAGGAAAATGTACTGTAGGTTGCATTGATTTTGGCCTTTCTTGCTATTTAATTCCAAAGCTTATCGGACCCCATGAAGCATATTTACTTCTTGAATCAAGGGAACAGCAAAGCCAGGCGTGATGGCACACACCTGTAATCCCAGCACTCCAGGAGGCTGAGGCAGGATGATTACAAGCTGGAGCCCAGCTGGGGTAGTGCGGGGCCTCAGTCAGACCCTGTCTTAAAATAAAAGGCAAAACTAAAAAAGGTCTGGGGATGTAGCTCAGTGCAAAGGTCCAGTACAAAAAGAGAGAGAGAGAGAGAGAGAGGATCAGCAAGAAAAAAAAAAAGCAGCTTAGTAAGCACTTAAAGTAAGAGAAAGCAGACAACTAAGGGGAAATGTTTCTTTCAGTTATGTTCTGAGCAGTGAGTACAGAACATACTCTAACCCAGCCAGGAGGACATTTGCTACTGTGGGGCCTCTGAAGAAATCAATAAGAAGACTTTTTAGTCTTCTGTAGTCTTCTGCTGCATCAAAATCACCACCGGCAAAAAAACTAAAGACTAAAAAGTCTTCTTCAGTGCTCTGATGGGGAAGGTTTACTTTTGAAGTAAAGGAAGTTGCTATTGAAGAAATCCGGCTGCAGAACACCACTGATTGAGTTAGAAGAGATGGGACCTTCATTGGATCTTGTTATGAGGAGGACACACCTGGCTGCAGGTGACCTTTACAAATGATCTGTGGATGCCAAAAGCTCTCAAGCCAAAGAAGAAGAAGACTATATCCCATGGTACTTTTGATACAACTTATGGAATAATTCATATGCAAAAACAAGACCTAAGCAAACTGCAAACCAGGAAAATGAAGGGATTGAAGAAGCAACCTGCAGAGAGGACAACAGAAGACCAGGAGAAAAAGCCAAAGAGAATTAAAGAAAAATAATGGAAATTCACCAACAGCTAGCGTTTTATTGTAATCTATTTACTATGGGAATCATCAAGCTTCAGTACAATTCAATTTCTTTTATTGCTTTTGTTTTTGTTTTTTCTGGTACCTGCCACTGAACTCAGTACCTTGTGCTTACCAGCAGGCACAGTGCCACTGAGCTACATCTCTGCCCTAACACAATTCAGTTTTTTAAGACTTCATTGTATATTTTGATAATGCAATAACTTACTATCTATTATTGTGAACAGTGATATACCAGTTTTTAAAGAAGCTTGTTACTTTCTCTGCCAGATCCTGGCATGCCATTTTCTCACTGATGTCATATCCCTGCCCTCCCAAGACTCTTCCCTTGCTGGGTGAGGGAGGGAGGAGAATCTCCACAACCATTGGTGTTTCTGTAAAGTTTTTGGGCAATCAGTTCTGAGATAGAGGGAGAAACCCAGGCAGAGCAGAACTGACTCAGGGGCCACAGATGTGCTCTGCGTGAGCCACCTGGGAAGTGACCCTTCCCCGCCCAGTGTACATCTACATACAGCTTTTATTTTTTACTTCTCGATTATTTTGCCTGAAGTCCTACCAGTTAAGAGAATTGAGATTTTAAAGAAATCCTCGCCCTGGGATGGAGCTCAGTGGAGAGTACCCGCCTAGTATGTGCAAGGCCCTAGGTTCCATCCCCACCCACCCCCCACCTCAGCCTCCCAAAAAGAGAGATTCTGCTATAAGTGCATCCTCACTGCCCTTCTCTTAGAGAAGGGAATCTTTGATGTGGTAGAAATGAGAAAACAGGTAAGCTTTAAGGCACAGGGCACTTTAAGTAGCTAGCTGGCCCTCAACAACCAAAGATTGCATGACCGGCCTAAGTGTAGGAGTAAGCCAGAGCCTGGCCCTGTTTTGGAAGTTTCTTAAAGACCATCCCTCTGCCCGGGGGAAACTGGAAGACACATTCTACTCTCTCCTGCTAGTGTTGCACACTTGTTTTTCCAGGTAGTAAATTTATGTTCCTTGACTGAGTTGTGGGAAGGAACCTCCTTTATTCAATGTGAGCCGGTTACATTGTCTAGAAACATCAGCGTACGTAAACTCCTTTTCCGTGGTGTGCAGATGGAGCTCACAGTTTCATGCCCCACCTTCATGCCTGTGCATCCAGGCGCTTTAAGCTCACACGGCTGCTGGTCCTCAGATACTACATATATTCTCTCTGATGATAGTCTACTGAGGTGTTGAGCGAAAGCTAAAGTCTCAGTTTACCTTCTCTGTCCTCTCCCTTCTCTCATGAACCCATGCTCTTGCCGTACTTCTCCCCTTCCGTTCCAGGAGGGGACTATTCTCCCCCCGAAAATAAAGGCACTGATAGCCCTGGTGCATAATTTTTAAAAATTAAACATGAATTGAATAGTAACAATATTTGTATCCACATTTATTATGATAGTTCAAGATAATTTAAATGTTTTAAATTGTGAGTAAAAAATCACAAGAGATCAGTGGTAGATTGACAAGATAGCGCTAAAGGCTTCTCCCTTGCAGGCTTTAGACTACGACAATGTGACAGAGTCTGTGACTCTGGCTTCTTTCCCCTATCACAGCAAGTAAAATAAGCTTGCTTTTTAAAGAATGGTGACATCTTTAAAATGTCCTCATGAGATTAATTTTTCATTAGATTATCCAAGCAGATTTGCAATTTAAATGTCCTTCTATTTTTCCTTTTTGGATTAGGAGATGAAAAGTGAATCTCTTCTACGGAAAACTCTCAGCCCATATATCAAGAGCAGTTTAAATAAATAATTGAGGGCTGGAAGGCACCTCAGTGGGAGAGAGCTTGACTAAGGCCTTGAGGTCAAAGTTTCATAAATGAGGTTGAAAAGAAAGAGGCAGACAGACAGGAGGGAAAGAAGGAAAACAGGCAGACTTGAAGTTCTACCTCAATGACAAGAAAACAGTTTGAGTCTTGAATATTTTAACTTTGTATTTCAAACAACAAAAAAAATGTATTTCTTCCTAGTCATTTTTAAAAATGAAAATTATCTTTGTTTTAAGATTTTCTTCTATCCTAGAAAACATAGACAAGGCATTCTCCATGTGCACATTAGTGTGTACCCAAATATGTTGGAAGAGTGACTCAGGAGCTCAGACTTAGCAGTAGTTTTCTAAGTGATAGAATTAGCAATACAAAGACTCTTGAAACCCCCTCTGTCTGCCTTTGAGTGCTCTGGGGGCTCCCAGACTACAGGGCTAGGAATCTGGATGTTGTGACAAAAACAAGTTGAACCTACCTTTCACTTCCAGATGTTCCATTTATGGCCACATCTTTGACAAATTAGTAAATTCCTCAACCTCCCATCTATAAAATTATGATGATATATTTGTGAAAATTGTGTATGAAAATATATGTGAAAACTATGTACATAATTATAAAATTTAGGCCTTCTCCCGCCCCAGCAGCCATCGTTTCAGCTCCAGGAAGGGCTGCCCCTGAATCCCCATAACTCCCCTTACCTCCCCACCCAAGCGCACTCTCAGACCTCCTGATTGTGCCAGTCTTTGGACCCACTCTGCAGAGCCAGAGGTGGTCATCAAGGGTATTTTTCTGAGTTCCCAACTTTGAACATCTTTAAAGAAAGGGTGTAGGGAACCTGTAGTAGAACGGGGTGGAGTTCAACCATTCAGAAGGTTGGAGAACTCAATCCGGGCCTTGCAGCCTGAGTGCAGTGTGCGTCATGGGGTTCAGTCATCAGCTAACTGAAATCAGGGGTCTTGCATCCTAGCTCTGTCTGAGCCATTAAATGGTAAATATACTATTATGAAATTTTGTTCACTGCAAACATGTTCTGGACTGCTTCTTGATTTCAATTTAATTCAAATGACTTAAGGTTGATAGACTACTGAATACCACGGGTGGTCAGTTTCCAAGTTGTGCTTGATCTTAATGTGCTACTGATTGTATCAGTTGGGATAAAGCATTGTGGTTGATTTAATGAACTGTTTTCTCTGATAATATGAAGATGAGAATGTCTGGGGGGTCATTAGAGATCCAGAAGCTAGGGCACAGCTACATCCGGAAGATTTGGGTGATAACCCAGAGAATAAACCAAGGACAGTCCGAAAACAAAAATAAAAATGAGAAAACACTTAAGCAAGACACAAGGACAGACTTCCAGTTCACCAATGGCAAACAGTAGGGCAAATGAGGATGAAAAGGCTGATAGTGAATCACCAGGACACCCTGAACTCAAAGCACAAGAAGTAACAAAACAGGTCAATCAGGCTCCAGAAAAATTCAAAACAGAAATAATTTCCCAGATAACCATAGAGATAGTGAGCAAAATGGAAGTCATGATTCAAGACTCTAGAGCAGAAACGGACAAAAAAATACATGAGCTCAGGACCATGATAGAAGCCATGAAGGCCCAGCATAAGAAAGAAATGGAAAAAATAAATGCCCAACATAGGAAAGAAATGGAATCCATAAAACAGATTCAAACAGATATCCAGGAGATTAAACATGCCATTGAAAGTGTATGCAACAGAATAAAAGAACGTGAAGATAGACTCTCAGATATAGAAGATAAGATTGCAGTCAGTGACCATGAAAAGAGAGGTCTCTTAAAAACATTAGGGGATCATGAGAAATCGATCCAACAAAGCCTAGATGATGCAAAGAAGAATAACATAAGACTGATAGAAATCTGTGAAGTAGAGGAGAAAATACAAATGACTTAAAAAAGCTGTTCACAGAATTAATGACAGAAAACTTCCCAATCAGAGGGGAGGAATTTGACATACAGATAAGTGAGGCATATAGGACCCCAACTAGCCACAATTAAAAAAAAATCTACACCTATACATATAATAATTAAGATTTCAGAAACCCAACAGAAGAACAAAATACTACAAGCAGTAAGAGAAAAGAAACAAATCACGTGCAAAGGAAAGCCCATCAAAATCACAGCAGACTTTTCAACACAAATCCTTAGGGCAAGGAGAGACTGGAATGAGACATTTCAAGTACTAAAAGACAACAACCTCCAACCTAGACTGATGTATCCTGCAAAACTCTCTTTCAAAATGGAAGGGGAAGTAAGATACTTCCACGACAAAGAACACCTGAGAAACTACATGAATACCAAACCAGCATTACAAGCAATTCTAAACAAGATTCTAGAAAAACACAGTGAAGGTAACAACACCATGAGGTCCAACAGAGCAAATCAAATAGGCAAGGCAAGAAACTAAGAGGAGAAGGTGAAAAAGTAAAAAGAGTCAACCAAAGGTCAATAACAGGACAATAATAAGTCAGTACATATCAGTTATAACCATCTATGTCAATGGCCTCAACTCACCAATCAAGAGAAATAGACTGGCAGAATGGAATAAGAAGCAATATCCAACAATATATTGTATATAAGAGACACACCTAGTGCAAAAAGAAGCCCATAGACTGAAAGTGAAAGGATAGAAAACAATTCTCCATGTGACAGGAGCCCAGAAAAAAGCAGGGGTAGCAATCTTATTTGCAGACAAAGTAAATTTCAAATCGAGACTGATTCTAGTATTATTGATGTAGGACGGTACTGTATCATACCTCTGTGAATGTAAAATATCTTGTACCTGCTTTATGATACATAGTAGTGACTGTGCTTTATCAGAGCTATTTTTAATGATGTTACTCTAGAATGTTCTTTCCAGATGATGATTAAGATGCTAAAAAAAAAAAAAATGGTGCCAGGTACTACAACAGCAACAGAACTTTGCTATTTTCTAGTTATTATTTTCTTTGTTTTTTTGTTTTTGTTTTTTTAATGGAGTATGCTGAATGTCTACAATTTTGTTCAGAACCTGGAAAAGCTGTTGCTTTATTGATGCATAGCATACTGCTATTATTGGTCTTTTTATATAAATATAAATATATATATACATATATATATATATATAATTTGAATTTTGGGAAACTTTAATGGTGCTGTCAACTTTGGAAAAAGTTATCCCAATTTACTGTGTTGAGTTGGCATTATACAGAAATGGACAGCCATATTGGTCTAGAAATGTTAATTTTTTATTTTTATTTTTTTTCCATTTGTACAGGGTTAATGTACTATATTAAATATGTAAGGTCATATCTACGTGGGCTTGATTCCAGAAACTAATAAAGTATTCTCTAAATCATGAAAAAAAAGAATAAGATAAGACTACGAGAGCAGGAAGCAATTTAAATATGTTCAGGGACCATTTTCATCTTCAGAATTAAGGAGTATTTTAATGTTACATCATTGGCTTTTCTCTTTTACTTTCCTTTTTAGTTTTATTTTAGGATTCCCTATTTTTAATGTTCATACAGAGATTTCTTTAACTGAAATACCAAATAGTTTCTCTGGTGTGAAAAACTATAACAGTACACAAGATCCTAATGAGATAATTAATAATGTGAAATAGGAAGTAAAGGGCTAAAGGTGTAGGGAAAGTGGGAAGGGTGGGGGAAAGGTAATAAGGGAGAGGAAAAAATATGAGAAACTGAAAAAATGGAAATAAAGTGTTTGTAAATGTGGAGTGGAGGAGGGGCTGAAGGGAGGACAGGGACAAGGGGAAAAAATGAGAACCAAGACCTATTATGTAAAGGTACAGGATTCCAATAATGAATGCAACTGTATTGTATACCTGGATTGTACCAATAAACTCAATAAAAAGAAAAAAATAAATTGGATTATGCATAAAATAACTAAATTACTTAGAAAATGTGCTTAATAAGAATTAGTTTCATTGCTCTCAGTTAATGTTCATACACAGCAAAAATAGAAATGTTGCACATAATAACTATTTAGAAAAAAAGTTTTAGAACCTTACCTGTTTGAAAGAAAGAGACAGAAGTCTAGCATGTGGTTGCACAATTGAAAGATTCTGAAATTTGTCCTGAAAACCACTTGAAAATACAATTTTCTCCTTGGAAAGCCACTTTTGAGTGTTAGCCTGCAGGTGGTTTGCATTATTAGCCTTAGAAATCACTTTTTGTCCCTAAAATAAATGCTTGATCTTAAAAAAATACCAATAAACTCAATGAAAACAATAAAATACAAAATAAACACTTGATAATTTTTACCCTGACAATGACATCATTTACTATTTTTTTCTTACATGACAAAGCTTTTCAATTTCTCAAAACTTTCTCAAAGAGAAATACAGGCAGCAGGTAAGACTTTAGCCTTTACACTTGTTAACACAATTGTTTGACCTTCTAAACATGGAGCAGTGGCTCACATGCCTAGCACAGATGAACAGGCACAGAAAATGTGGTATTTACACACAGGGGAGTAGGACTGTGCTATGAAAAAGGATATGTTTGAGTCATTTGTAGGAAAACAGACACACTTTGAGACCATAGATGTTAAGTAAAACAAATCAGACATTCAAGTTTTAAATATCATATGGTTTTTCATGTATGAGAAGTCCAAAGTATAAATAAATTAAGGGGCAAAATAAGGGACATAGAAAGAATTAAGATGTGTTATATACGTGTACCAACTCCCAGGAGGAATGTAATGATTATGTACTGAAAATATGTATTAATATAAATTTTTAAATTTTTTAAAGAATGTGAACTGGTTCATCTATAGGTCATTGTTCTTGTACAACCTGACCATTGTACAAGGTAGGCCATTGTCCTTATTGCTTTAAATTTGGAATAATTAATATTCTCACCATGCCCAGAATTAGATCACTATTAGCATGGTTTTGATACCAAAAAAAAAAACCTGTGTCTATCATTTTGCCCAAAAGCTGCATTTATTATCTAATAGAACCTTAATGTCTTTAATTCACTGATCCTCCATTGGATTCCACAGAGCTATTGATTTAGAGATCAAGGCTAGAACTCAACTGCTTGCTACTGGAGAAGAAATGGCTTCCAGTTTTTAAATTACAGGGTGGGAAGGACCCTCCAAATGTTCAGGGATGGCTCAGAGGACCTTGGGGTCTGCAGAGCTCGACACCACTCACCAGGTCTTGCGTCTGCTGTCCACCTTCAGGCTGACCCTGCTAGGAGAACCTTCATGGAAAGGTTAAGAGGTGCAGATTCCAGAGGTCAATTGCATGAAATCATTTCCATCTACCACACCCATGGGCACATTGCCCAAAAGGGAGAATACTAATCTCTAGTCCATAGAGATGGTTGATTCTGAAGGTTCCTTCAGTCAATTCATGCAATTGACAAAGCAGAGTGCCTGTCACAAGTCGGGACCCAGTAAATATTAGGTGCTCTGGTAGACACACAGCCCAAAGCATGTGTGTACTTACATAATGGGCATAAATACATACATTTCCACATAGGCACACATGAATACTCACACAGATGTATTCATGTGCTTACATATACGCAGCAAAATGGCATCTCTGTTGGATTTGTCATGCAATTTTTACTTACTATAGACTGTTTTTAGACTAATATTTATAAATTCTTTTTGAAAATGACTTTCTAGTACATTATACAAATGCCCCGCTCTTACACTGATTGTGATTGGTATACTTTTAAATTTTCTTTCCAAATAGTTTTACTTTACAAATAAAACATAGGTACAGGTTGCCATACATAAGTTTTCATATGAGTACTATTCTTTTTTTTTTTTTCAGTACTAGCAACTGAACCCCCAGAATTTTCACACTGAGCTACCTGCCCAGAACTTTTTAATTCTTATTTTAAGATAAGTTCTCATTATTTGCAAAATTGCCCAGAAAAGGCTTAAATTTGCAATCCTCTTACTTCAACCTCCCTGAATGCTATTACAGGCCTGTACCAGCACAAACACAAAAGCGTATCTATCACTCTTTTTTAAAGGATTGTGAGAGGTGAAAGTGAGAGACCATTATATTCACATTTTAATAGATATTTCCAAGATATTCTCAAAATATGTCATATTATTTTATGCCCCTAAAAACTGTGTAATACAGCTATTTTCTTGGGCCTTAGCAAGTACTTCATGCTCCCCATTTATTTATTTCAAACCAAATTTTTAAAATTGTATTGCCTTTACTTTTAATTTGCATTTGCTTGCTGCTAGTGAAGTTGAACTATTTGTTTATATTTTTGTTTGCTTCTGAGTATTTTGTAACTTTGATGTTCATGCTACTTATGCATTTATCTGTTGTGTGGTTTACTTAGATTTTAGGTAATTACATATATTCCAAGTATTAACTCTTCATCTCATATGTTTTACAAATATTTCCTCCAAATCTGTTAACTGTGTCTGGGCTTTTTCCTTCATTAAGATAGCCTTCCTATACCGAGCTTTAAAAATATTCCCCCGAGTTGTCTCCTAATAATGTTTTAGTTGTATTTCTCTTTAGACATTTACCTTCATATAAAAGCTTTCACATATGGTGGTTGTAATTATATAGCTTTCGTTTTATCTATACAGACAGACAAATTTTTTTTCATAGTTAAATAAAAAGTCAAAGATGGCCATTGTGAGGTGGTAGATAACACACTCAAAATTGTCCAGTGAATGGTCCTGATCATTACTCGGATGACTAAGGCCCAACCCTACATGGCCCACCACCACCTGAACAATCCCAGTGTCACAATCACTTGGTCTGAAAGTGGAGACTTCACGGCTGGTCTGAAACTCTTCCTGTGACACTTCTTGCCACATGGGTCAGGATTAAGCAATCTGTAGGGGTATCATTTTCACATTTAGCTTCCCCTTCTAGGTATTTTTGGCATTCCCTGAACTCATAAGCCATTCAGGAATTATTTCAAATAGATACCAATGACTATTGAAGCTTCTTAAGTTTTTATTTTTAGAGCTTCTGACCGAGACAATTTCTGCAACTTCTGGTTTGGCTAATCCTCCTCTGAAAATAATAAAATTTAATGTTACATTGTGTAATGTCTACCACATATGAAGATATTCATATTTGCAGGTCAGGCAAAAATGTAGGAAAATACATGCAGTTTGATTTTTTTGTTGGTTTGTTTTTTTGGTTTTTTGGTTTTTTGAAACAGGGTCTTACTATGTAGTTGAGACTGACCTGGAACTCACTATGTAGCCCAGGCTGGTCTCCAATTCACAGCGATCCTCCTGCCTCAGCCTCCCAAGTGCTGGGATTACAGGCATGTGCCACCACACCCGGCGCGTGATTTTTTCCCCCATGAAGTTTACTGGTACATTTAAAGAAAACAATACAGTTACATTCATCATTGGGCTCTTGTACCTTTATATGATAGGTCTTGGTTATTGTTTTTTCCCCCACACCCCTGCCCTCCCTTCACCCCCTCCTCCCTTCCCTATTTACAAAGACTTTGTTTCCATTTTGTCCATTTTTAAAGATTTTTACTTTCCCCTCCCCTTCCCACTTCTCTTTTAGCTTTTTTCTTTCTATTTTACCCTCTCAATTATACCACTTGAACCTTATTTACACTTTCAGTTTTTCACACCAGAGAAACTATTCGGTATTTACTTAAGTGTGTCCTATTTCTTTCACTTAAGAGTATAGCCTCAATGTGCATCCATTTAGCAGTGTCTCTAGTTTCCCATCCTTTATGGCTAAGTAGTACTCCATTTTATAGAAAAGCCACATCTTCTTTATCCAGTCTCCAGTGGATGGGCATTTTTTTCCAATTTTTAGCTATTACAAACTGTGCCACTATAAACATGGGTGTACACATATCACTGTGGCATGATTCTTTTAATTCTTTTGGAAAGATACCCAGCGGAGGGATAACTGGGTCAAATGGGACATCTAATACTAGTTCTTTGAGGTATCTCCACATTGATTTCCACAGTGGTTGCACCAGTCTGCACTCCCACCAAGAATGGAGAAGGGTTTCTTTCTCCCCACAGCCCTATCAGCATTTGCTATTGGTTGACTTCTTCCCCACCCCCACCCCAGTACCAGGGATCAAACTCAGGACCTTGAGCTTGCAAGGAAGGCAGCGGAATCATTGAGCCAAATCCCCAGCCTTTGGTTGATTTCTTGATAGAAGCCATTCTTTCTGGGGTGAGATGGAATTTCAGTGTTGTTTTCATCTGCATCTCTCCAATGACCAGTGATGTTGAACATTTTTTCATATATTTATTTGCTAATTTACTTCTTTGTCTGAGAAATGTCTGTTCATTTCAATTGCCCATTTTTGGATTGGGTCTTTGTATTGGGGGGGTCTGCTTTTATTTTTTTTTGAGTTTTTTATATATATTCTAGATAGTTGTCCTTTGAGGAGTACCTGGTAAAAAAATTTTCCCACATTGTAGATTGTCTCTTAATTCTGTTGATGGTTTCTTTTGCAGTGCAGAAGCTTTTTAATGAGATCCCACTTGTTGATTCTTTCTGCTAGTTCCCATGCTACTGAGGATTTGTTCATAAAGTCTTTTCCTGTGCCAATGTCTTCAAGAGTTCTGCTTAACTTATCTTCCAACAAGTTTAGTGTTTCTGTTTTAATATTTAGATCTTTAATCCACTTGGATTTTAGGTTAGTACATGGTGAAAGATAGGGATCTAGTTTTAGTCTTTGGCAAGTTGAAATCCAGTTTTTCCAACACCATTTATTAAAGAGGCTCCCTTTCCTCCAGTGAGTATAGTTGGCTCCTTTGTCATGGACAAAAGTTTTAAAATGATAATATGTAGCTTAACTTTTGAGAGGGGATTTTAACTGAGTTTAGATCTTTATTAGCATTATTTATTAGCAATTTTGGTGTATTTATTGACTTGTGTAACTGTACAAATTGAATAAATTTTGGAAAATATATAAAAGTATAAAGAAAAATTCTATTTTGACATCATTACTTTAAATATTTTTAGATATATTCCAAATGTTATATTTGGATATATGATTTGAAACAAAATTAATATCATATTAACATGATTTCTTTTAAATTTTTACTTTTATCACTTAAAATAGAAAATTATAAGATTGAACACTAACTCTGGAAAAGTTGGTGGCAGTTCCATTTGTGTGCCCTTGCTCTTGGAGAAAATGTATCTCTTTCACACGATTTTAATTTTTGAAAACTTTCTCAATTCTCTGATTAGGTCTTTTATTTCAGAGGCTTCCATTTTTTTTAATTATTTGTCTATTGTGAATATGTCCTCTGTCCAAGGAGTAGCTGGCAATAATCTTTTTCCATTCCATAGGTGGTCTCTTCATTCTTGTTTCTTTGCTGTTTTGTTATTTATTGCTGCAATTGAGGTTCTGTTCAGAAATCCTTGTCCATGCCTGTCTTCAAGAGTTGTACCTATTTTATCTTCCAGCAGATTCCATTTTTCTGTTTTTATATCTAGGTCTTTGATCCATTTTGATTTTAGTTTAGCACACAGTGAGAGATACCAATCTAGTTTCAACCTTCGGCATGTGGATAGCCAGTTGTCCCAGCACCCTTTGTGAAAGAGCCTCTCTTTTCTCCAGCTATATTTTTGACCCCTTTGTCAAAGATCAGATGGCTGATGATACTTGTCTACATTCTTAATCTTTAAAAATTTTTCATCACTCTTTCACAAATCTAAGTATGTATAATAGTCAAATTTCCAAAAATAGAAGTGACCACTTTAGACATAACAGAATATTTTCCTTTAATGTGAGCCTGGAATATGCTAAATTTTCTAAAAATTCAATTTAAGATATCAATCAATTTTTCCCTTGCAAGAGACAAGTATTTGAAAGAAACGAAGAATTACCACTCTAAGAAAGCACTGTGTGCTACTTTATATGTACTTCTGAGAGGATCCAATGTGGCTGATTAGAGGATGTGGTACATCAGAGATACCCAGAGAAGAGTCATTGAATACATAGGCACTCTGAAATGGGGGAAGCAATCACACCCAGAAACAGAAAGAGGATTTGTATAGATCAAACCAAACATCTAGATTTTGGGGAAAGGGAAGAGACAAGGCTATAGCTGGACTGTATCTCCTGCTCCCCACACCCTCTGGGGAGCCACCATTTTGAGAGGAGCCCTAACAGCCTGAGGGGAGGAGCTAAATCTGGGAGGCCAGACTCCTGGGACAGACTCTTGTGAAACCAGCCCTTTCCCCTCTTCATCTCCCAAACACCAGAGAATGCTGTGTCCTGGTGGCTCCTCCCAAGCACTCACTGGAATCAAGAGGGCCACCCTTCCCAGCTCTAAGAGAGACTAAACATGGCAGATGGTGGATGGTGCCAAGTACACCAGTAGCGACCCATGGGTCACATCCCTGGAGACAGAGAGGAGGGAGTGAGGCTGAACTGGTGATCCAGAGTGTGCTCTTCCCTGTCTTTCCACAAGGATCAGGAAAACTTGAGGTAGCAGGAAATTGGGAACAATGACAGAGTCACACTCACGGGAGAAAGTGTCCTTAAACCAATCTTGGGGACTGAGTCAGATTCTGAGGACTGGAGAAGTGAGCTCTGAAAGCAGGGTCAGTTCTGAATCTGAGTGCAAAGGGAAAGATGGAATAGGCTGGAGCAGACATCTTCTGGTGACCTACTAGGTGGAAAATCCCTGAAGCATGAACACAGATTCATTTGCTCAGTATCAAGGAAAGCAGGCATCAAGGAAACTAACTAAAGGGGAAGGCAAGCTTGGTGTCAGGAAAAGAATTCCACATCCTCCTTTTCTCAAATTAATTGAGGTGCTTGGATAGTGAGACAGAGACAAAAGACTGCAGTTTTCCACCATCCTAAGCACAGCTTGCATCAGGCAAGTGGGCTCAAAGAAACTGATATGCTCACCAGTCCCAGGCCGGCTGGTAAATAGCTACAGCCAGGTTGCAAACACACTGAGACTAAAGCAGGAAGGGAACTGAGTGGGCACCCAGACTTCATGGCATGGTGGCCACAGGGGGATTTATTGTACCTTGTCCCTGCCAGGGTTATGAGTTCTCGCTGGATTTTGGTTTTTAGATATACATATATTCTGGTTGTTGTAGTAGTTGTTGTTGTTTCTTTTAGCTCCCTCTTCTCTTTTTCTCATCCTTATCTTCAAGTCTTGCTTCTGTATCAACGTTAGTTTTTACTTTTTTCTAGTTTTTAAATTTTTCTCAAGTTTTTCCCCCACACTGCATTCTGTTCTCTTCATTTTTCCCCTCTCATTCTTTCCTTTCTTCTCTCTTATTAAGCTCCTGCCCTCCCAGATCTGTTCTTTTTGCTCTTCCTTATTTTCCCTGTCCCCCGTCTTTCCTCCCCTCTTTTCCAACTTTCATGCAATACACATAGCAGATGCCAGCGCTGTATTTCTAAAAAAGTGAAGAGGAACAGACCAGTGCTTTAACTTGAACGGTACTATTCATGGTCATGTTAGGGTGCTCCCAACAGAGCTGTGCTTAGAGGATTCACACAAAACTAATCACAAAGGAAGCTACCATGATAAAAACAGCTTGGTAAAGCAGAGCGGGCACCAAGGGAACAGAGTGGAGGACATAGAGTCAACCTGACACTTTCAGCCACCTGATCTGTGACAAAGAGCCAAAATCGTACACGGGAGCAAAGACAGCCTAGCTAGTGAATGGGGTGGGGCTAACTGGCTATCCACATGCCTAAGGTTGAAGCTAGATCCATATATCTCACCACATATTAAACCGAAAGCAAAATGGATCAAAGACCTGAATATTAAAAGAGGAACAATAACCTGCTGAAAGATAAAATAGGTAAAACTCTTGAAGTCATCGGTGTAGGCAAGGACTTTCTGAACAGAACTCCGACTGCACAAGAAATCAACAAATGTGATTATATCGGATTAAAAACTTATGCACAGCAGAAGGAACACCCAACAGAGTGAAGAAACAATCTACAGAATGGGAAAATTGTTTCGGCAGCTATTCCTCAGACAGAGGACTGATATCTAGAATCTGGAAAGAACTCCAAAAAATGAGATCCCACAAAATAAAAATCCCAATCAAAAAATGTATCCATTCATTCAGAAGAAATACAAGTGACCAGTGAATACATGAAAAAAAATTGCACGACATCACTGGCCATTAGAGAAGCACAAATTAAAAGAACACTGAGATTTCATCTTGCTCTAAGAAGAATGACTATTAACAGAAAATCAAATAATAAATGCTGGTGAAAAAGGAGTCCTCCTCCAACGCTGGTGGGAATTATGGATATCCACGGGGAGATTCCTCAAAACGCTAAAAGTATAAATTCCATTCCTCCCAGCTGTTCTAACAGATATCTTCCTGAAAGAGTCCAAGGCATCATATTGCAATGATCCACGTGTACCCATGTTCATAGCAGCACAATTCATAATAGCTAAGTGTTAGAAGCAGCCTGTATGTTCCTCAGCTGACACATGATAATAAAATGTGGTGTCTGTGCAGAATGGAATACTGTTCAGCTATAAAGAAGGATAAATTTGAGTCGTGTAAGAAATGGATGCACCTTGAAAACATTACATTAAGCGAAAGAAATCAGACACACAAGTTTAAAACCCACATGGTTTCTCTTGTATGAGAAATGCAAAGTATAAATAAAAGATAGATAAAAGCACACAGGAAGACAGATCTTTTGCACATTGGAAGGGGACCAAGAGAGGGAGGGTGTGGGCAGGAAGAAAAAGGGACGTAAAAAGAATTAAGATGGGTCGGGTACATGTCCCAAGTGTCCACAGTAAATGCAATTGTTATGCGTCATAAACACGAACTACAAAAAAAAGAAAATGAAGGGAATCTAGAGACTGAGGGGCAGAGGAAAAAAGGGAATAAAAAGATTTAAGATATGTTAAGTACATGTGCCTACTCCCTGACATGGACACAAACATTATGCACTGCAAACATGTACTAATACATCGTTTAAGTAAAGAAAAACACTTTTGCAATAAGTAGGTACTGTTTAAGAAAAGTTTGTCCTTTCAAACAAGCAAACACCTATCTCTCATTCTTGGAGATATTTTAATTCCAGTACATTAGAAAACCAAATCAAATGGGTAATTAACTCAAAAGTAAAAAGTGACAAAACTGATAAAAGATGAATAACAACTTTAACAGAATCATAGCTACTAAATATATTGAATTACTAATTGAACAACTTCTCTTTTAGAAAATACCAGACAAGGAAAATTTCATAGTTAATCCCTACTCCAAATCCAAGGGACAACATTAATCCCTACTTTTAAAGAATTGAAGTGGGGCTGGGGATTTTGCTCAATGGCACTGTGCCTGCCTTGCAAGCAAAAGGTCCTGAGTTTGATCTCTGGTACTGAAAAAAAAAAAAAAAATTACAAAAAAGGGAAAATGTCAGTCTTTGTTATGAGGCCACATTCCAGCTGCATTTCTTTGTAAACATTTCTACCTTTCAAAATCATTAAGTGAGGAAACTTTCCTGGCTTTATTTCTATTTTCTTTTCAACTTAGTGGCTTCAAATTTTTATTTTTTTATCACTAGAATCAGAATTACTCCTTTCTGCTTTCCATCTATCAAGAATAAGACCAGTACACAAGGCAAACCAATGAAGTATCACTCAGAGATGACACAAGTGCTGAATTTTATTGCACAAGAAAAAAATTGGAGGGGAGAAGGGGGTGAAGGGAGGGCAGGGATAAGGGGAAAAAATGAGAACCAAGACCTGTCATGTAAGGTACAAGATCCTAGTAATGAATGTAACTGTACTGCATCCTTAAAATGTAACAATAAACTCAATTAAAGCTGAAAAAATTAGAATCAGAACTTCTCTCCCTTGGTAATCTTTTAACTTTTTTTGTTGTGGTTGTTAATATCCTTAAAATGTAACAATAAACTCAATTAAAGCTGAAAAAAATTAGAATCAGAACTTCTCTCCCTTGGTAATCTTTTAACTTTTTTTGTTGTGGTTGTTACCGGGGATCGAACTCAGGACCTTGTGCTTGCAAGGCACGCAGTGGAACCACTGAGCCAAATCCCCAGCCAAAGTGATGGTTTAACATTTGATGAAATAGTGTGCTCCTGTATTTATCTGTAAGATTTTTTTTTGGATGTAGATTCTTCCTGTTTGCTCTAGAAAATAGAAAAAACATGTCCAGTGTAAATAAAGAATGTAAATACATGTGTTCATATGACACGTCCTTACTTTTTATTTGCATATAAATGTTTAGTTATTTAATGCATCTGGGCTCACAGAGTTCATTTTGAAGTTTTCTGTACATAGTATAGCTGATAATAGATCAAGCTTTGTAGTTACGAAGTCTGGTGGGGTTTGGTTTTTTTTTTTTTTTTCAGTCCTTTTATTGCCTTTGTAAAATATGGAAACTTTCTTACCTTTTTATCTCTGATATAGAAAATTTATCTTTAAAAGATTTTGTGACGATTAAATTAAATGGTAACTATAAAAAGGTTGAGGCTGGCTTATAATAATTCTCTATTATATATTAGTTATCTGTGCTATGATGAATACTACTAGAAGAGATCGATTATAATTTATGGTTAAAAATTAAGCTAAAAGATTAACCATCCATATATGACTGGTAAAAATATCTTTAAAATAACTTTATTTACAAAACACATGTATTTCCAGGTGTGGTGGTGCACACCTGTAACCTGAGCATTCAGGAGGCCGAGGCAGGAGGAATGCCAGCTCAAGGCCAGCATGGGTTACACAGTGAAACCTTGCCTTTAAAGGTGTGTGTATTTTTTATTAAATGAAGCAAAGCTGCACAAAGAATCTTTGCTATTCTTAATATCTTGGGGTCCAGTCAAAAAGACTAAGGCTCTTGGCTGGAAAAGTTAAGAAAAAAAAACCCAAAACTTGAAATAAGGCCAAAGAAGTACAGCATGACCTTTCCATATCATCCTGGGCTCTGGGGAAGAATTTAATTATCTGAAAGCACATGGTATGGGAGCCACACGCAGTGACTCCGCGCTCGATTGTTGGAACTGAGGTGTGCCGTAAAATGCAAAATGAGCAGCAGTCTTGGGAGGCTTAGAATAAAAATTAAAAATGCAGAGTATCTCACAATTTGCTTTATTACATGTTAAAATAATATTCTTGCTATCTTGGATTATATTGTTTATTGTTGAAATTATTTTTCTTTTTCCATGTGCCTACTAAAAAATTGTAAATGACCTCTATGGCCTAAATTGTATTTCAACTTAGGTGGACGGTGCTGGTGTAGAGGAATGCAGCCCCGTGTGACTCACGGCTCACTATTAATCAGTTTTGTTAATAACCTAGGACTCTTCCTGAGATATTTTTTAAGCTTGTGTTTAAATGCACAGAACTCAAATGATCTTTTAACCATCTTAGCTATTTTCTGATTTCTTTATTCAACAGTCAGAAAATCTCTGCCATGTACTCACTCTAGCGATTTAATAGATATAATTCAGAAGAGTTCATTTTCAACTAATGCTCTTGAAAGTCTTTTTTTTTTAACATTCTGAAAATTATACTTTGATGGAGCAAAGTCCTTACTATCTCGTAAACACCTGTGAATTATCTTGGCTTTTACTGTTCCCTATAAACTAAGTGTAAGACATTTTCCCTAAAATTCAACGATGCCATAGTTTAATACTGCACTCAGTCATCTTGCAATTCAAAACTCACAAACAATACATAAAGAGAGACTTGTAACCAGAAGTTTAAAGCACGACCCTTCTGAATTATCTGCAAGGTATCAGACACAGAAATCGCAGTTTTATGTTAATGTGGACCATTTACGGCATGCGGCCTTGAGCAGTTAATCATTAATGTTCTTGGTAACCTTAAGGCTGTGCTGATATTTATGTGGCTCTGATGAGAAGAGTTGAACTTACCAGTTTTAAATGCAAGCATTTTCCCAAAATTTTTCATTTCTTACTTGATGGGATGGCATTTCCATTTTAAAAGCAATGAACAAGGAAAACAAAATACTTTGCTAAATGAAGTGAAGCTGTAGAAAGATTCTATTTGCTATTCTTTTTTTAGGGGGATACCAGGGATCAAACTCGGAACCTGGTGCTTGCAAGGCAGGCAGTGGAACTACTGAGTCAAATCCCCAAGCCCTCTATTTGCTCTTCTCAATGTGTTTGGATCCAAGAAATCAACATGCATGACAGGTACAAAATAGAAGACGATTCTGCTCCACAGAAATATGAATTTTGAAATCAAAATGAGTTCTTACCTAGAAATCACAGTGAGTTCTCATTAACCTGAGACGTCACAGTTAGTCCCCGGCCAGCGCTAGTAGATGACTTTGATCTCATGGGCCCCTAGCAGTGGGAACCGGTGACTAGGTCATTTGTGCTTAATGCAGTGTTCTGACTCCCACGGAAGTCATTCACTGAACAGCTACTTCCTGAGCCCTCATTGTCCACCAGCTTCTCACACATATGATACAAACCCCTGCTTTCATGAAGTCTCTCTGTTAGTGGGAGAACTGTAGTGATTGGAGAAGAACAAATCAGAAGAGTGCTTGTACGTGAGCAGAGAGGAATATTCACGAGCTAACAAAGGACCGTGTAAGGTGTTCGCCGTCTTTCTTCACCATCTTCATTTGCGCTTGATTCAATCTGTTATTCTGTCCATCCTGGCTCTAGGAGCAAAGAGCTATTATACACCCTATATCCTAGCTGTGTGGTAGGCTAGGTTTGTGTAACTATGTTCTATGGAGTCCACCTAACAATGCATTTCTCAGAACGTCGCGTTGGTCTAACGGACACCAACCACATTCTCACTAATCCAGTTGAATCAAGGAGCTACAAATGTCAGTAGTTTATATACGTCATCTCCTGTAATTCCACAAACTCTGAGAGAACAGTCTCCAAAAAGTTAAGCAAATCATCCAGGATCACACAATTCCAGGTGGATTATTTAGAATTTGAAGCCAGGGGGTCAAACCCAAGCCCTAACTCCGCCCACTAATCCCTCAGAGGTGGAGGAGGAGCACAGCACGTGAATAAAGGGCCTGGGAAGCTGGAGAGCTCCGCAGGACTCACACTGGCCGCCCTGTGTGTAAGGACAGCCCTGCTTATGGGCACTATACAGGCGAAGCACCGAGGAGACGCTGGCTGAGCACCTGCCCAAAGCCACAGAGCGAGGCTGGGGGTCCAGGGATTGGTTATGCTGCCTTCGAGGACTTGGGTTCAGAATTCCAGTAAATCTAGAGGTGATTCTCTGTAAACAAAGTAAGAATGTTTGCGGGCAAAACAAACAGGAAAGCTAAAGAAACCAGCTCAGTGTGGAAGGAGTTTAACCCCTGGGGAGCACTTGTGACCTGCTGTGGGTGGCATCACCTGCCACAGAGAGCCCTGGGGCGAGGATACGCAGATTCTGGCTGCAGGAAGTCAGGCAAAATGCTCTGTAATAATAAATATTGTGAGGCTGTGAGGAGCACTGACGGTTTCTGAGAAAGAGAATTGCTGCGTGGCTACTGGTAGTTTTCCAGAATTCGTTAAAATTTTGGGAAAATATTTCATCAAGGACCTGGATTCCTTCAGACTTCACTTCAAACGGCTTGAGTACTATACATAAACTTTATTTAAAGTTCCTATGACATTAGAGCTCTTAGAGGATAAAGAACATTTCATTTAAAGCAGCAACTGAGTGGTAATTCTAAAGAGTTAATATAAGTATTCAATGACAAATACTACATTTTTTGGCTACTCACCCAAGTCTTCATGCATTTTCTTCCACGTGATTTCTGCACACATCACAGCACTCACCTCCTGTGTCACTGAAGGAACAGGAGACACAGGAAGTCGGTGAAAGCAAATGTATTACGTTTCACTGTTGTTTTTGAAATGGCAATTTAATAATACTTGCTGCAAGAGCGTATCTGTATGCCAAATTGACAGTCTTGTTCTGCTGAGACACCAGAATTTACAAAGCAACCACCTTTGCCTGGGATGGACTTTGAGCCATGATAGAAGCGTAGGCTCCCGTTACTTTTTATGACTGTATCAGAGCATTTCTGCCTACTTTTCTTACTTGAGTGTAAGTCACTGAATTGCTTGCAGGCTCCCAAATGTAGGGGCAGGGGTGATTTAGAAAAACGTTTCTCCAAATGTTCAAGCCTCACTCTATCATACCAACAACTATCTTTGGATTATGAAAAGAAAATTAAACTTCTAGGTAATCCACTGTTTGCATTTCAAGAGAAAAGGGAGGAGCTTTACTCTTAAAGCCTGGAACAACTTTCATTCTATCGATGATAATTAATTTTAAAAGTCTGTGCTAAAGTGCCCTGGAAAACAGTGTGGGGGGCTGTTTCTCAACAGCTGTGGAGACAGTGTCAAACTCACTGGGCATGCAGCAGATTTACTAGGCCACTGGGACTTTGCTAAAATTGGGTTGGAACTGAGTATCTCCTATTCATCACCTGTCAGTAATTGGTATCTACACAGAAGCCATATTAGGACAGACAAGAAATTCAGCAGTGACCTGTTTTTTTTTCTTTTTATTGAGTTCATTGGTAAAATCTAGGTATACAATACAGTTACATTCATTTTGGGGATCCTGTACCTTTACATGATAGGTCTTGATTCTCATTTTTTTTATTGAGTTTATTGGTACAATCTAGGTATACAATACAGTTATATTTATCATTGGGATTCTGTACCTTTACATAATAGGTCTTGATTCTCATTTTTTCCCCTTGTCCCTGCCCTCCCTTCACCCCTTCCTCCCCTCCCCATTTACAAACACTTTGTTTCCATTTTTTCAGTTTCTCATATTTTTTCCTCTCCCTTATTACCTTTCCCCACCCTTCCCACTTTCCCTACACCTTTATCCCTTTACTTCCTATTTCACATTATTAATTATCTCATTAGGATCCTGTGTATTATTATAGTTTTTCACACCAGAGAAACTATTTGGTATTTCAGTTAAAGAAATCTCTGTTTGAACATTAAAAATAAGGAATCCTAAAATAAAACTAAAAAGGAAAGTAAAAGAGAAAGGGCAATGATGTAAAATTAAAATAATTCTTAATTCTGAAGATGAAAATGGTCCCTGAACATATTTAAATTGCTTCTTGCTCTTATAGCCTTATATTATTATTTTTTTCATTATTTAGAGAATACTTTATTAGTTTCTATAATCAAACCCACAAAGATATGACCTTACATAAGTAATACAGTGTGTTACTCCTGTACAAATTGGTAAAAAAATTAACATTTCTAGACCAATATGGCTGTTAATTTCTGTACAAGGCCAACTCAACAGAGTAAATTGGGATAACTTTTTCCAAAGTTAACAGCACAGTTAAAGTTTCAAAAAATTCAAATTATGTATGTGTGTATA
>NW_022900916.1:15964767-15976460 GCF_012274545.1 Fukomys damarensis | reverse complement strand
AGACCAATAATAGCAGTATGTTATGCATCAATAAAGCAACAGCTTTTCCAGGTTCTGCAGTCATCTGAACAAAATTATAGACATTCAGCACACTCCATTAAAGAACAAAAACAAAAAAATAAAGAAAATAATAATACCCAGAAAATAGCAAAGTTCTATTGCTGTTGTAGTACCTGGCACCATTTTTATTTTATTAGCATCTTAATCATCATCTGGAAAGAGAACATTCTAGAGTAACATCATTAAAAATAGCTCTGATAAAGCACAGTCACTACTATGTATCATAAAGCAGGTACAAGATATTTTACATTCACAGAGGTATGATACAGTACCGTCCTACATCAATAATACTAGAATCAGTCTCGATTTGAAATTTACTTTGTCTGCAAATAAGATTGCTACCCCTGCTTTTTTCTGGGCTCCTGTCACATGGAGAATTGTTTTCTATCTTTTCACTTTCAGTCTATGGGCTTCTTTTTGCACTAGGTGTGTCTCTTATATACAACATATTGTTGGATATTGCTTCTTATTCCATTCTGCCAGTCTATTTCTCTTGATTGGTGAGTTGAGGCCATTGACATAGATGGTTATAACTGATATGTACTGACTTATTATTGTCCTGTTATTGACCTTTGGTTGACTCTTTTTACTTTTTCACCTTCTCCTCTTAGTTTCTTGCCTTGCCTATTTGATTTGCTCTGTTGGGCCTCATGGTGTTGTTACCTTCATTGTCTTTTTCTAGGATCTTGTTTAGAATTGCTTGTAATGCTGGTTTGGCATTCATGTAGTTTCTCAGGTGTTCTTTGTCGTGGAAGTATCTTACTTCCCCTTCCGTTTTGAAAGAGAGTTTTGCAGGATACATCAGTCTAGGTTGGAGGTTGTTGTCTTTTAGTACTTGAAATGTCTCATTCCAGGCTCTCCTTGCCCTAAGGGTTTGTGTTGAAAAGTCTGCTGTGATTTTGATGGGCTTTCCTTTGCATGTGATTTGTTTCTTTTCTCTTACTGCTTGTAATATTTTGTTCTTCTGTTGGGTTTCTGGAATCTTAATTATTATAACTCTAGGTGTAGATTTTTTTGGATTGTGGCTAGTTGGGGTCCTATATGCCTCAGTTATCTGAATGTCAAATTCTTCCCCCCTGTTTGGGAAGTTTTCTGTCATTAATTCTGTGAACAGCTTTTTTAAGTCATTTGTATTTTCTCCTGCTACTTCACGGATTCCTATCAGTCTTATGTTATTCTTCTTTGCATCATCTAGGCTTTATTGGATTGATGTCTTATGATCCCCTAATGTTTTTAAGAGACCTCTCTTTTCATGGTCACTGACTGCAATTTTATCTTCTATATCTGAGAGTCTATCTTCACATTCTTTTATTCTGTTGAGTACACTTTCAATGGAGTGTTTAATCTCCTGGATATCTGTTTGAATCTGTTTTATGGATTCCATGTCTTTCCTATGTTGGGCATTTATTTTTTCCATTTCTTTGTTATGCTGGGCCTTCATGGCTCCTATCATGGTCCTGAGCTCATCTATTTTTTTTTTTTGTCAGTTTCTGCTCTAGAGTCTTGAATCATGACTTCCATTTTGCTCACTATCTCTATGGTTATCTGGGAAATTATTTCTGTTTTGAATTTTTCTGGAGCCTGATTGATCTGTTTTGTTACTTCCTGTGCTTTGAGTTCAGGGTGTCCTGGTGA
This sequence comes from Fukomys damarensis, assembly GCF_012274545.1. NCBI lineage: Eukaryota > Metazoa > Chordata > Mammalia > Rodentia > Bathyergidae > Fukomys > Fukomys damarensis. The sequence continues at coordinate 15,974,765 of NW_022900916.1, read as the reverse complement.
TTCACTATTGGCCTTTTCATTCTCATTTGCCCTACTGTTTGCCATTGGTGAACTGGAAGTCTGTCCTTGTGTCTTGCTTAAGTGTTTTCTCATTTTTATTTTTGTTGTCGGACTGTCCTTGCTTTATTCTCTGGGTTATCACCCAAATCTTCCTGATATAGCTGAGCCCTAGCTTCTGGGTCTCTAATGATCCACAGACATTCTCATCATCATAACATCAGAGAAAACAGCTCAACAAATTAACCACAATCCTTTATCCCAACTGATGCAATCAGCAACACATACAATCAGCAGCACATTAAGATCAAGCACAACTTGGACACTGACCACCTGTGGTAGTCATTAGTCTATCATCCTTAAATCGTTTCAATTAAATTGAAATCAAGAAGCAGTCCAGAACATGTCTACAGTGAATAAAATTTCAATATAGTATATTTACCATTTAATGGCTCAGACAGAGCTAGGATGCAAGACCCCTGGTCTCAGTTAGCTGATGGCTGAACCCCATGATGCAGACTGACCTCAGACTGCGAGCCCAGATTGAGTTCTCCAACCTTCTGAATGGTTGAACTCCACCCCCTTCTACTGCAGGTTTCCCACGCCCTTTCTTTAAAGATGTTCAAAATTGGGAACTCAGAAAAATACCTTTGATGACCACCTCTGCCTCTGCAGAGTGGGTCCAAAGACTGGCACAATCAGGAGGTCTGAGAGTGTGGGGGTGTTTGTTAGGGGAGTTGTGGGGGTTCGGGGGCATCCACATGGCTACTTTCCTGGTGCTTGAGTGATGGCAGCTCCTATATATATATATAAAGATTACACTATTACCAAGAAATTTCAGTCAGAATTTGAATTTTCCCAATATTGAACATATCAATGACAAAATGCAATTTTGAGTATTCTGTTTTATCATTCAAAGCAGTTTTAATAAAAAAAAAATGTAGTTCCGGTGATCAAAGAGATTCCTAGTAGAAATTTCTCATACCCAGAGCTTTGCTGGGAGGGTTGGCTGGCTCCTCTGTCCTTTTGTCAGTCCCACCGGGTCTGGCCCTCCACCCCTCAGGTTCTTTTTGTCATTTTGAATAAGCTTCCAGGTGAACTATGAAAGATTATGATGAACTTCTAAAAACTATGAAGTATATGAAACTATTGGGACAGGTGGTTCTGCAAAGGTCAAACTTGCCTGCCATATCCTCACTGGCAAAATGGTGGCTATAAAAATCATGGATAAAAATGTACTAGGGAGTGATCTTCCTTACTCAAAACAGAGATTGATGTCTTGAAGGTCAAAACAGAGATTGATGCCTTGAAGAATCAGACACCAGCATTTATGTCAGCTCTATCAAGTATTAGAGACAGCCAAGAAAATATTCATAGTGTTAATATTCTCGAGTACTGTTCTGGAGGGGAGCTGTTTGACTACATAATTTCCCGGGGTCACCTGATGGAGGAGGAGACCCAGGTCATCTTCCAGCAGATAGTAGCTTTAGTTGCTTATGTGCCCAGCCAGGGCTATGCTCACAGGGACATCAAACCAGAGAAGTTCTTATTTGATGAATATCACAAAGTAAAGCTGATTGACTTTGGTCACTGTGCGAAAGCTGAGAGTAATAACGATTACCATCCACAGACTCCCTGAGGGAGTCTTGCTTATGCAGCACCTGAGTCAGTACAAGGCGAATCATACCGTGGATCAGAGGCAGATATCTGGAGCATGGGCATACTCTTATATGTACTTTCGTGTGGCTTTCTGCCCTTTGATGATGACAAGTTAAGGCTTTGTACAAGAAGATTATGAGAGGCAAATATGATGATCCTAAGTGGCTCTCTCCCAGTAGCATTTGGCCTCTTCAGCAAATGCTGCAGGTGTCCCCAAAGAAACAAATTTCTATGGAAAATCTATTGAACCATCCCTGGATCATGCAAGATTACAACTGGCCTGTTGAGTGGCAGAGTGAGAATCCTTTTAGTCACCTTGATGATGATTGCATAATAGAACTTTCTGTGCATCATAGAAGCAGCAGGCAAACAATGGAGGATTTAAATGTCCTTGTTACGACATAGTCACCTTACAGCTGCCTATCTTCTGTTTCTGGCCAAGAAGGCTCTGGTAAAAACCAGTTCATTTACAGCTTCCTTCTTTTTCCTGCTAGTGCCACCCCAAAGTCAAAGAATCTGACTCTGGAAGGTGTGAGCACAGATGGGTAAAAATTGTGTGGCTGGATTAATAGACTATGAATGGTGTGAAGACAATTTCTCAACTCCCCCAACACCACAGTTTTCCAAGCATTGGACAGAATAAAATGGCCTGGAGTCTAGATCATTAACTCCAGTATTATGCAGCACATGTGCAAATAAATTAAAGAACAAAAAGAATGTGTATCCTCCTAAGACCACTATAAAGAATGAAGAGAACCTCATATTTCCTGAGCCTAAGACTCCAACATGAAACCATAAGAACCAACATAGAAAAGGAATACTACACCAAATCATACACTATGCCCTCAAAAGCCAGAAACCAGTGCCAGAAAGAAACCCCAAATAAAACACCAGTAAATGCAGTAGGAACAGATGAGTTAATGACAGGTGTCATTAGTCCTGAGCGGCAGCCCCGCTCAGTAGAAGTGGACCTCACCCAGGAACATATGGAGGATACTCCAAAAAAAAGGAACCAAAGTGTTTGAAAACCTTGAAAGGGGATTGGAAAAGCGCATCACTGTGCTTACCAGGAGGGAAAGGAAGGGCTGTGCCAAAGATGGGCCAAGAAGGATAAGGCTTCACTATAATGTGACTACAACCAATCTAGTGACTCATGACAGACTCTTGAAAAAATTAATGTCTATTCTCCCAAAGAAAAATGTCGACGTCGTACAAAAGGGCTATATACTGAAGGGTCAAACACAGGCATATTTTTGTAAAGTGACAATGTAGTTTGGACTAGAAGTATGCCAGCTTCAGAAGCCTGATGTGGTGGGTATCAGCAGGCAGCAACTTAAGGGTGATGCCTGGGTTTACAAGAGATTAGTGGAAGACACCCTGTCTAGCTGCAAGGTGTAACTGATGGGTGATTTCTATCCTGCCTGCTTGAACGTAAGTGTGATACAGCCTACATGAGGACTGGTATGATTCGTTTGATTTTAAAGTCCATTGGAACTACAAACTCATTTCTGAAGAGCTGTCTTAAAGATACCTTTGTGTTTTTAAATAAAAGGTATTATTTTGTGGATGAAATGAAGGCAAGCCCATCTGTCATTATCTGTTACTGTCTTTTTTAATCATGTGGCATTGTTTATTAGTAACTGTTGACCTTCCTAGATTCTGATGTAAGCTCTTACCTATATTTCCTTTTAATGTGTGATTTCTTTCTGAAATAAAACCATTTGTGAAGGTAAAATAAAAATAATTATACTCTAAGATTCAAATACTATAGACAACTCATTGCCTGGTATAAAGGAAAAATTCAATTTCCTTGACCTTGCACTTGTGAGGCAGGCGGCAGAACCACTGAGCTAAATCCCTGGCCCTCAGATAGTTTCTTGATCAGTATGAAATTAAGAAAATCTATTCAAATTATGGCAACTTGATCTTAAATGCCCATAGAATTACCTTGTTTTTCTGGACTTAAATTATTCTGGAAACATAACAACAACAACAACAACAAAAAAATACTGAACAAAGCTAAATAATTTGCAAATCCTGGAACAGAGTAACTACTGACTATTTTTAGTAGGTTATAAATGTTTCAGAATATAGCTCTGTGGTAGAGCGCTTGCCTCACACAGGAGAGGCCCACCAGTATGGCCAGGATAAAAAAACAAAAGTTGGAAAACAAAGTAGTATTTTGGCAGAATGGTTTAAATGATCAAAACAAATAAAACACTAGAAATGTCTGTCAGAACCTGAATCAACGAGGCATAGAACTGTGAATACAGAAGGTCTATAAAGTTATCTTGGTAACAAATGACTCTAGCTTCTGCCATAACACAGAAAAATATTGAAAGTTCCAAGAAGGAAGGCTCAGGTACAAGATTTGTTTTTGGTTTTTTTGTTTTGTTTTGTTTTGTTTTTCACACTTCCATCAAGAGCTCTAGGACAAAATCCTTCAGTTGAGGTTCAACTTGTGACCATACTGACACCTGGTGGTTGCATAGTTTATAACATTCTGCCTTGTGATTCATTCATTCATAGAAACATTAATTCAGCGGCAAGAAAAATAGCCCTCCATTTCTTGAATTTTTTCCTAAACCTTATTCTTTTTTTTTTTTCTTTTCTTTTTGGTACCGGGGATTGAACTTGGGCCCTTGCACTTCCGAGGCAGGCAGCAGAACTACTGAGCCGACTCCCTGGCCCTTCCTAAACCTTATTCTAATTATTCCAATAAACAAATGACATTTTAACATCTAGGTGACGTCTCACTTCTAAAAACAATTCCTTTCCTATAAACAGAAGTACTTAGGTTCCCAGAAAAAGAAAAGAAAGATACCGAAAATAGTTTCTCTAGTATGAAAAACTGAAAGTGTAGATAAGGTTCAAGCAGTATAACTGATAGTGTGAAATAGAAAGAAAATGGCTAATGAGGAAGTGGGAATGGGGAGGGGAAAGGAAATAAGGGAAAAGGAAAAGTGTGGAAAAAGGAAAAAATGGAAACAGAGTCATTGTAAATAGGGAAGGGTGAACGGAGGGCTGGGGAATGGGGAAAAAATAAGAACCAAGATACATCATGTAAAGGTGCAAGATCCCAATGATGAGTGTAACTGTATTGTTTGCTTTTAATGTACTGATAAACTTAATGGGGGGAGAAAGATATTGACTATGGCTTCCTAGGTTTTGCAACTTTTATCTTAATAGGCTAGACCTGGTTGTAACCAGATTGTGATTTGCATACACCATTTCCTTCATCACTTCAAATGACTGCGTCAAATGTAGCATTGTCACCACATGCTATAAATGAGGCAAGGGTCCTGGGAATTTACCCAAAGTTATTATAAAACAAGTACACCCCATTGCTGTGTACAAAGTCACGTATGTTAATAAAAACAAAGGTAGGGGCCGGGGATTTAGCTCAGTGGTACCCGAGATTGGATCCCAGGTACCAAAAAAAAACAAACAAACAAACAAACAAACAAACAACAAACCAAAGATGGACAGGTCCAGGTGCAGGTGGGCAGAATGCCAGGCTGCAGCAGGAATGGAGGCATGGGTGAGAGGTTAAGCAATGAGAGACAGAGTGTCACCCATCATTCTGAGAAATCCAGACAGGAAGAAAAGCAAGAAAAATAGATAGTGGCACTGGGCGTGGTGGTGCACACCCATAATCCCAGCACTCAGGTGGCTGAGGCAGGAATGCCATTCTGTACTACATGAGGAGCTCAAGGCCAGCCTGGACTACATAGCAAGACTGTGTATACAAAAATAAATAAATAAAAACAAGATGGTGGCCACAGAGGGTAATGGAAGAAAGCTTTGATAGGATAGGAGAATCTTAAAAAAGTATCAACAGAAAAATGAGCCCATGGGAAGAAACAAATAGTCCCAAGCAGACCGAGCACAGATCTAGGGCTGTGATTTAGCTCTGTGGTGCCACAACCTGCCTCGAAAGCTCAAGGACCCTAGTTTGATCCCCGGTACCACCAAAAAACAAAAACAAACAAAGAAAAAAAACTAACAGACAGAGCATAGTCCCATTGAGAATGGGAGGTTGGAGACCAGGGTAAAGGGTAGGACCTGAGCAGCTGATGTACCTTGTCTGACTTTTGAGGAAGAGCCTGGGTGAGAAGATAGTTAGGTCTGTAGAAAGAGAAGGGGACACAGAGAATCATCCTGGTGGCTTTGCAGTCTCCCTGAAGGATGGGTGAACACCTGCCTCAGGTTGCCTGGGACTGAGGGCTTTCCTGGGACAGGAGTCAGTCTATTATCTGCCCTCTCCCTCCCTTCTCTGGCCCTTTCCAACACTTATTCTCTGGCCTACAAAACTGGGCACCTGAGCCTTACCTGTTTCGTATTTTTGCCATTGTGTGGCAGTCTGTGTCCCCACTTGGGAGCAGGCTCCAGGAAGAAAGTGCTTCTATGCCAGGAGGTGCTGGAGCATAGTAGATCCCTGTTGCTTCGCAGGAAGCTGTTTCCCAGTGAAGGCCGGAGAGTAGGCTTTCCCGGAGCAGACCTTCCTAAAACTGGGATTGGTGAACCCTCTTTCAGAGACACAGCCTCAAACCAGAAAACCATCAGTGCTCAGATGCAACACAAGGAACCTTTTCCTCGGCATCAAACCCTGCTCTTCCTTTCTTTCCACAAATAATAAAAGTAGTAGGTACTCTTGTTAGTGTGCATGCTGAGGCAGCGTCTTCTCAGCAACCCATGAGGCAGGTGTTACTCCCATCTCACAGATGGGGCCATCAAAGTGTGAAAGGTCAGTATCTTGTGCTTGAGCAGCAGAGCCAGACTCAAACGCAAGCGCTTCCAACCCGCAGTCTTCCTCTCTGTTTGTGTGATCTTCTGGCCTGGTGACCATTATTCCAGACACAGCTACTAGCCATCATGTGGGCCACATCCGGCTGCTCACCTTCCACTAGGCCAGAGGCACCAGGCTTTAGGCTCATCTCTCTTTCACACTGACCTCCTTCCTCAGAAATAGCCAGCTGCCACCTGGTGTCCCTCCTACCCTATTCCTGGCCGCCATTCACTCCAAGGGCAAGTCAGAGGCAGTGCAGGCAGCTGGCAAACTCTCCCTGGCTTCATTTAGTTAAACAAGTCACATATCGAGCAGTGTCCTATCCCCTCCCCAAGCCCCGGGATGACCACATGAGAAAGTTGTACAGACACAAGTACCCAACCCCAGCGCAAAACTAGGGAGTTTCAAAGGAAGTTCCACACTCAGAGCATAGACTGCGTTGATTTGATGAGGGAAATGATTACCAAAACCCCTTTGTAACTTCTACAAATAAAATGGAAAGAACCTGGTTTTTCTTTCTGCTGTATTCAGTGGAGGTTTTTTTTTCCCCCCCCAAGCTCCTCAGTTGTACACCAAAGGCTGCCTAATGTCTTTTCCTTCACTTTCTTTCTGAGTTATGAGAAACTGTTTCTGAGCCCCTAAGTGGATGGACAGTAGTTCAGGAGTTGAGCCCAGCTCATCAATAAGTAATAAGTAAATAAGTTTGCTAGAGTTGAAAAGGTTGCAGAGTAGAATTCAAAGTTAGTTTGCTTCTAGCAATATTTTAAAATCACTGTAGGGCATGAGAAATCAGATACATTTAGCATTTGAGAAGCATATAAGAAGCTATTAACTGTTTTTTTAATTGTTCAGTCTTCTCCATTTGCTCATCAGACAATAAATGCTCTGCAGCTGCAGGGCTCTGCTCCCAGGAAGAGTATTCCTGATGGAGTAAGCTTTTCGCAATCCATTTCCTTGGCATGCATGAATAATGAATCAATCATCTTTCAAAATTTAAAAGGGGACTTGAGAGTCACAGGAGCTCAGAAATAAAGAAAAAGTAGGATCATGCCTTCCTTCTCCTAAATTCAGTCCTGTGTGTCTCACCGTCCATTCATTCTGCATCTGAAATATTTCCCTTCTTCCTCCATCGGGGAAGACATCGAGCACCACAGCCTCACAGGTGGACTCTGTATTTCACACCACGGCTGCTTTCTCTGCTCCTTTTCACCTGCACACACCCTGCATTGTTGGCCCAAAAGCAAATATCTGCAGCAAAATCCCTAGGTACAGGTGGACCCTCAAGTTACAACTCACCTGAAATAGAAACAACTTGGGTTAATTAGGATAATGGAAGATTCATCTGTCTCTCATTATCCACAACGTGTACCCAGGTAAACAAGCAGATCTCAGCTGCATTGAATTCCAACTTACTTGAGTTACAACCAGCCCTCGGGAACTGATCCCAAGTTCGGAAGTCAAGGGTCCACTGTATTTTATTGGCAATGCTAATCTTCAGGGAGAAAGAAACAAAAAAATGAAAGTTTCATTCTGACCAATTACGTGATTTCTTATAGGTCCACTTCTTGTCCTCCTCTTAGTAGGGTGAAGGAAATTTAGGGGTAACACAGGTTTTGTCTAAGTTTAATCTTTTGCTGAGTAACTAAGTGTAAGACAGGCCCAGCTTGTCCTCTTCACCATTTTAAAGGTTGCCTCCATTGGCATAGAGGTAGAGCCTCCCCTTACTTCAATGTTTTCTGTCCTCCAATGCAGAGATTTGAATTTGCCTCATTTTGTAGTGTGTGACTGTTACTGGTTTCGGTTGACTCACTGATGAATTAATTATATTTTTATCCCACTAACTCTAAAGGATAGAGTTGTTTGTAAGTCCAACCTGTCATATAAGAGGAGGAACATCTGACCATTGCTTACTATTGTCAGTCTCCAGGGAGCATCTTCTCCTAGCAAAGAGCCTACTGTGAAGGGCTGAGCCTAAGAGGGTCCTTTGCCTTCTCCCTACTCCCTTTCTCCTCCATAGAGTAGTTGTAGACCCTGGATGGCACAGCCCCAGGAGACAGTTACATTATGTACCATTCTTCCTTGTTCCTTTTCTGTGCATGCCCCAATCATGAGACAATCACACTATATTCAGCCTAGGCCATATAACACTAGTTACCCCACCTTCTCTTCCTATTTGTCTTGCACTATAAATTTAAAAAGTGGATTTCCATGAGCACAGCCAGCAGCCACAGAGCTGTGGGGACCCGGGTGGGGATGAACTGGGCAGCAGTAGCCAACTACACTCAGGTTAATTTAAATAAGAGATCTGACCTGACCAGCCCAACTGTACAACTTTTCAAGGAAAATTATTATCTGCTGTGAGAAGAAGTGACATAGAGGTCCACGCCTTCTCCCGCCTGGCAACCATAGCTCCAGAGCCAAGAGGTAGCCTGGGCCCCAATCCACCTCGGGAAGGAGAGCCACGCCTTCTCCCGCCCCAGCTGCCATCGCTTGAGTTTCGGGAAGGTAGCTGCATGGGTGCCCCTGAACCCCCTAAACAACCCCCAGCCCCCACACATTCTCAGACCTCCTGACTGTGCCAGTCTTTGGACCCACTCTGCAGAGGCAGAGGTGGTCATCAAAGGTATTTTTCTGAGTTCCCAACTTTGAACATCTTTAAAGAAAGGGTGTGGGAAACCTGTAATAGAATGTTGTGGAGTTCAACCATTCAGAAGTTTGGGGAACTCAATCTGGGCCTTGCAACCCGAGGTCAGTCAGCGTCATGGGGTTCAGCCATCAGCTAACTGAGACCAGGTGTCTTGCATCCTCGTTCTGTCTGAGCCATTAAATGGTAAATATACTATATTGAAATTTTGTTCACTGCAGACATGTTCTGGACTGCTTCTTGATTTCAATTTAATTGAAATGATTTAAGGATGATAGACTAATGACTACCACAGGTGGTCAGTTTCCAAGTTGTGCTTGATCTTAATGTGTTGCTGATCGTATCAGTTGGGATAAAGCATTGCGGTTGATTTGATGAGCTGTTTCTCTGATGTTATGAAGATGAGAATGTCTGTGGGTCATTAGAGACACAGAAGCTAGGGCACAACTATATCAGGAAGATTTGGGTGATAACCCGAGATTAAACCAAGGACAGCCCGACAACAAAAATAAAAATGAGAAAACACTTAAGTTAAGACACAAGGACAGACTTCCAGTTCACCAATGGCAATCAGTAGGGCAAATGAGGATGAAAGGGCCGATAGTAAATCCCCAAGACACCCTGAATTCAAAGCACAGGAAGTAACAAAACAGATCAATCAGGCTCCAGAAAAATTCAAAACAGAAATAATTTCCCAGATAACCATAGAGATAGTGAGCAAAATGAAAGTCATGATTCGAGACTCTAGAGCAGAAACTGATGTAAGACTTAACTCTCACTTTTACTCCTGGAGCGTGAACAGCCAAGAGGCTTCCACAATGCTGGGCTCAGAAGCTCAGCGAGGCTCCAGGAGCTTGTCGCACAGCAAGACTCACCCAGGAAGGAACACACCAGGCAAATTGGCAAATA
>NW_022900916.1:15920285-15964625 GCF_012274545.1 Fukomys damarensis | reverse complement strand
ATCTGAGCTAGTGGTCGTCATGTACTAATGATCAGCAGAGCGATTATCCCTTGTTCCGTTTACAACCTAGATCATCATAAAGTTCAGAACATTCAGACTACAGGCATGCAAGGAGTGGCGTGACCTACGTTGGGTCTCTGTGTTTACTACAGTTTCCACCTAGTTTCCCAGCTACTCCAAAACAGCCACCTAACAATTCACAATTAATCATTAGTTATCCTATAAGGGATGGAGGGAGCAACAGTCCCTAGGTCATTTGCTGGTCAACATGGAGTCGCTCTGGTTCAGTCAGGCTCCTACACTGACAAAAAAATAGATGAGCTCAGGACCATGATAGGAGCCATGAAGGCCCAGCATAAGAAAGAAATGGATAAAACAAATGCCCAACATAGGAAAGAAATGGAATTCATAAAGCAGATTCAAACAGATATCCAGGAGATTAAACATGCCATTGAAAGTGTATGCAACAGAATAAAAGAATGTGAAGATAGACTCTCAGATATAGAAGATAAGATTGCAGTCAGTGACCATGAAAAGAGAGGTCTCTTAAAAACAGTAAGGGATCATGAGAAATTGATCCAACAACTCCTAGATGATGCAATGAAGAATAACATAAGACTGATAGCAATCCATGAAGTAGCAGCAGAAAATACAAATGACTTAAAAAAGCTGTTCACAGAATTAATGACAGAAAACTTCCCAAACAGAGGGGAAGAATTTGACATTCAGATAACTGAGGCATATAGGACCCCAACTAGCCACAATCCAAAAAAATCTACACCTAGGCATATAATAATCAAGATCCCAGAAAACCAACAGAAGAACAAAATACTACAAGCAGTAAGAGAAAAAAAACAAATCACATGTAAAGGAAAGCCCATCAGAATCACAGCAGACTTTTGAACACAAACCCTTGGGGCAAGGAGAGCCTGGAAGGAGATATTTCAAGTGCTAAAAGGGAACAACCTCCAACCTAGACTGATGTATCCTGCAAAACTCTCTTTCAAAATGGATGGGGAAATAAGACACTTCCACGACAAAGAACACCTGAGAAACTACATGAATACCAAACCAGCATTACAAGTAATTCTAAACAAGATCCTAGAAAAAGATAATGAAGGTAACAACACCATGAGGCCCAACAGAGCAAATCAAATAGGCAAGGCAAGAAAGTAAGAGGAGAAGGTGAAAAAGTAAAAAGAGTCAACAAAAGGTCAATAACAGGACAATAATAAGTCAGTACATATCAGTTATAACCATCTATGTCAATGGCCTCAACTCACCAATCAAGAGAAATAGATGGCAGAATGGAATAAGAAGCAAAATCCAACAATATGTTGTATATAAGAGACACACCTAGTGCAAAAAGAAGCCCATAGACTGAAAGTGAAAAGATAGAAAACAATTCTCCATGTGACAGGAGCCCAGAAAAAAGCAGGGGTAGCAATCTTATTTGCAGACAAAGTAAATTTCAAACCAAAACTGATTCTAGTATTATTGATGTGAGACAGTACTATATCATACCTCTATGAATGTAAAATATCTTGTACCTGCTTTATGATACATAGTAGGGACCATGCTTTATCAGAGCTACATTTAATGATATTACTCTAGAATGTTCTCTTTCCAGATGATGATTAAGATGCTAATTAAAAAATGGTGCCAGGTACCACAACAGCAACAGAACTTTGCTCTTTTCTGGATATTATTCTTTTCTTTGTTTTTTTGTTTTGTTTTGTTTTTTTAATGGAATGTGCTGAATGTCTATAATTTTGTTCAGATGACTGCAGAACCTAGAAAAGCTGTTGCTGCTATTGATGCATAACATACTGCTATTATTAGTCTTTTTATATAAATATAAGTATATATATACATATATATATAAATTGAATTTTGGGAAACTTTAACGGTGCTGCCAACTTTGGAAAAAGTCATTCCAATTTACTGTGTTGAGTTGGCATTGTACAGAAATGGACAGACATATTGGTCTAGAAATGTTAATTTTTTTATTTTTATTTTTTATTTTTCTTTCCACGTGTACAGGGGTAACACATCATACTAAATATGCAAGGTCACATCTACATGGATTTGATTACAGATAATAAAGTATTCTCTAAATAATGAAAAAAAGAATAAGATAAGACTACAAGAGCAAGAAGCAATTTAAATATGTTCAGGACCATTTTCAACTTCAGAATTAGGGATTATTTTAATGTTACATCATTGCCTTTTCTCTTTTACTTTCCTTTTTAGTTTTATTTTAGGATTCCCTATTTTTAATGTTCATACAAAGATTTCTTTAACTGAAATACCAAATAGTTTCTCTGGTGTGAAAAACTATAATAGTACACAGGATCCTAATGAGATAATTAATAATGTGAAATAAGTAAAGGGCTAAAGGTGTAGGGAAAGTGAGAAGAGTGTGGGAAAGGTAATAAGGGAGAGGAAAAAAATATGAGAAAATGAATAAATGGAAATAAAGTGTGTGTAAATGGGAAGGGGAGGAGGGGGTGAAGGGAGGGCAGGGACAAGGGGAAAAAATGAGAATCAAGACCTGTCATGTGAAGGTACAGAATCCCAATGATGAATGTAACTGTATTGTATACCTAGATTGTACCAATACACTTAATAAAAAGAAAAAAAAAAGTGTCCAGGCAGCCATTAGCTCCCAACAGGCTATGGCTCCACCTGGTCCCAGCTTTCAAGCATAATCTTGGTGCTTTCTTTCTTTTTTTGGCAACAAGGATTCAACTCAGGACCTTGTACTTGCGAGGCAGGTGGCAGAACAACTGAGCTAAATTCCCGGCCCTCATGTGCTTTCATTTTTCTTCTTTCCCACCACTCTCCCCAGCTTTGGACTCTACACTATGTGGGTCATGGTAACCTACAGAATGTCTTCTGACATTTGCCGTGGGAGGTTCACTCAAAACCTAGACTTGATGGATTCCAGCATAACCAGTGTGAGGCTCAGGCAGGGTGACTCCAATGGGCACCCATGCATCCGGCCAGAGCCCTGAATACCACTGCTCCTCTCCCCTCAACCTTCCCAGGCTTCCCTCAGGCAAGAGGTAGACCAGGCTCCTCCATTTGGCTGCTATTTAGCCCCCTCAGCCATCACAGAACCAGGCGCTGGCTCACAACTCCACTGTGAGGAGAGCCTCAATGCCCTTCAGAAAGATCTTCAGCCAGGGCCCACACAGGAGCTCAGGACACAGGGAAAGGATGGGTTGGGGATGCAAACTGAAAGTAAAATTGGTGGAGGAGGAAGTCATGCGCTCCTCTGAAGACATCTGTGGGGCTTTGTCGAGAGATCACTAATGTTATTATGTTGCCCCACTGTTAATGTGCAGTTTAAATTCATTTACTTTTTTAGGGACTTGTGAACAACAGAGCAAAGGGCTTTCTATCATTTTCCCCATTCTCGCTCTCCTTTAGCACAGAGGAACATCCTGAATCTCAGACGCTGAGGAATGTGCTCAAGGCCAAACTCAAAGAACCACAATCTGAATCCAAATTACTACAAATCCATTTTCTGTCCAGCTATCCTAATGAACAGCACTAGAACCCTTACAGCTGCGTGTGTGTGTGTGTGCGTGTGTGTGTGTGTGTGTGTGTGTGTGTGTGTGTGTGTGTGCGTGTGTGTTGCTAGAAACCAAATCCAGGACACCACCACTGAGTTATATCTCTTGTCCTTTTCATTTATTTTTGAGACAAGTTCTCACTAATTTCTCCAGGCTGGCCTCAAACTTCTAATTCTCCTGCCTCGGCCTCCCAACTAGCTGGGATGACAGGTGTGTGCTACCACATCTAACTCACAGCAGCTTTCTGAAGAATGAATTCCCAGCCCCACCCCATGCCTGCTAATCTGGAGCCCAGAATCCAAGAATTCAGGATTTGTGAAGCCTGCCGTGGGACACGGGAGTGGAAGTTTGAGAAACTATTCCCACCAGATCGTGGTTACAGTGTGTCACCGGCTTCTTACTCTGGCTTCTTTGGGTGGCCAGGAGACCCTGTGGAGAGCAGGCCACTGTGTCTGCACCCGGAGTAGCATCCAGCACAGGGCTGCATGGTGCAGCCCCCACTGTCCAGCACAGCATTCATGCTTAACACTTCTATTAAATGGCATTCAGTTTGCTCTGAATTGTTTATCACTGCTTTTAAATTTTTTTTATCATCCCTGTAAAAAGTAGACTTACATTTCAGTAATTGTCTACCCACGGGGAAAAAATTTTTTGTATTAAGAAGACTTTATCAAGTAAGAATGATCAATAAGATGCCAGAAAGAACATTTTTATATTCCCTTTTTTGTTGTCTTTTTGGTTTTGATTGTTTTCTGTTTGTGTTTTGTTTTTCTTTGTAGGTGTAAATACACTTCCTGACCGTGGAAACATAGCTTACAGTCCTAAGGTGCTTTCTAGCTTTCTCAGCTTCTTTTGGGAAAACCCCTTTCCGGGGAGAATAGATTACCAGCCTTTTCTGATGATATATTTCTTTTGCTCATCCTTCTCTACTGAATATAAATAGAGTCATTATTTTAGCTGGGATAAAATTATCCAGGACAGGTTTTTTTTCCATAAAATTTTTCCTTCTAAGCAATAAATAGTGGTAATAACATAATACAGTCTGTGCAGTACACTCCAAGACACCCCAGTCCAAATGACAGGCTCACCAAATTGTTCCCCTTTCCACAAGCTGTTGGTAGTGCAAACAAAGCAAGTGTTTTGTGTTCTTTCTAAACCTCCTGATTTGCTTTGTACCTGGCCCTAGAGACTGGATGCTGGTGTCTGCAGTCCCAGACAGATGACCCTGGTCTCTTACGGAGGGACATGTTTCCTGCACTCCTGCAGGGGCAGCTCAGGCTTTGTAGAAAGCTGGGACCTCCTAGTTACCCCGGTAGCCTCAGGGTCACAGTAGAGTGCGGTGGGCAGGACTGGGCAGGCTCAGACAGGGCGTTGCCAAGGGAGAAGCGTTTGTGCAAGGCCTTTGGACGTGGGGTCAGATTTTCATAACCCTCCCCTCCTGGCTGGCAACAGCAAGACGGGCATGCCGGTAAAGTCCACTATCAGAAAATGGTATCTTCCTGAGGCTCCTGGGAATATGTACAAAGTCCAAAAATGTTGTAAAACTTTCTTTTCCTATCAAGACAAGTTAGGTCAGCGCAGTGTGCTCCATTCTGTTTGCTTTTATTCCTTTGCCTTTAATGTCTCGCTGACTCCTCCCACTGCACCCTGACCTCAAAACCTTTATTCGGGAGAGGCAGAGGGGATCCTTGCTCCACCTAAGCAGGCCAGCGTGAGTCCTTCTGTGCCTCGGAGTAAGATTAGGAAAACAACAAACCTGCTTATACTGATCGCTCCTCACAGCGCGATTATTCTGCTGAAAAGCTCTCGCCTCCAGCCCCTTCATTCAGCGCGACAGCCACATGACTACAAACACACAGCACCGGCGTCCTCGGGTGCGGTGGAACTGCCTCGGTTTCCTCCCGTTGGGCCGCACAAATTACAGTAACGCTGGCATTGGGGTTTCTAACACTGTTATTTCTTCTAAGCCTCGAAACGATAGTGTGAAATGGATTTTATAATCGTCCAATGATACCCAAAGTCACAGTCAGCGATCACGCAGGGGGACTTCAACCACGAAGTTGGATTCCCGCGCTTTTTAGCCACTGCAATTGACTTCTGTAAAACTACCTGTAGCCAGCTAATACTTTTAAATATGTTGAGTGGAAATTTCTAACTGGTGAATCCAAAAGCCAGGAGCTTCCCAAGCTGGGCGGTCAGAGGGGTCAGCGTACCTCACTCAGTCTGAGCAATCCAGGCAGACAAACTGAACAGATGGAGTCACAAAGACAGTGGATGAAATGGCTACACTTCATGCCGTTAAAGCCATACATTTTTCATAACATTTATTGCTGAACATAAAATATGTACACTGTATAAGTAGACAGGAGAAAATGACAGAAAAGCAAACAGAAAGCAGTGGAGAGTCATTACATCAAATCCCCTGTGTTACCTGAAACCACACAACAAGAAGTCCTGATAACAAAGACCTTTTCAACAGATCAACAAGAATTTTCCAACACAAATTTCAGATTTTAAAAATGTTGTTCTACATCGCTATTTAGGTTAAGGGGAAAAACGTATGCTGTACAAATGTTTGAGTGCAAAAAATCGGTAAGTACAATATTTTGTGTTTATTCCAAATCAATGAAAAGGGTACTAAGGCAACATCTTCCTCATGAGAAGGTAAATAAAGTTTATCTAATGCCTCGTGCATCTCCCCTTTCCCACACTTGCAGGTGAGCACCCCTAGAGTAGGGTGATCTGCATAGGCAGATAATAAATATCAGTTGAATTAATTAGGCTTTTTCTGTTGATCCGTGGTCCTAGCACATGGAATCCATGTTTTCACCAGCAATCACCAGGCAGCAACTTGCTATGAAGCCCACCCAGCTTGCTACAAAGGCTTTCACAGGAATCTGCAAAGGTGTGTGAGGTACCATGAACCTCAATGGCACAGTGAACTCCAGACCAAGCTCTTTCAAGAGAAGGGCTCAGTGTGTAACAGGATCCTCCTGCTTTCCGCTGGTTCTCTCCCTTGCTAGGCACCCACCTGACCCCATTACAGCTGAAGCACCCTACCAGAAAGTGAGACTAAGCTCACCCCTTTCCAGCTGCTGACTCCAACCCTGCTTGCCTCAGAACTGCTCACATCCCTCACCCAGACCTGGTACTGCTGATCAAATCTCCCACCTGATGAAGTGCACTTTCTCAGTTCTTAACCCTGAACTCTCCTGGGAAAGTAGGATGCTCCAGAGACTAGCAGCTGCTCTTGGAAAACCATTTTTTTCAGTTCTGTTCGGAGTCCAGTTGGTTGAGTCGCTGCATGATCATATTGTTGATTTTCTTAAGATCAGCTATGTCCTTTCCCTCGGCTGCTAATCGTCTTGACACATCCTCCATCTTGTTTTCAGTCTGAACTTCAAAATGGAAAACAGACTGTGTTACAATGGTGTCCAGTGTGTTCCACTGGGCTCGTCATGCCTGCATTGGTGCTGAGTCCTCAGAGGCACTCTTGGCAAATCCCCTGTTCTTACATCATGTATCTCAGAGGCCCATGAGAGAAACCGGTGAAGACTGAATTATTTTTACAACCCCGTGGTGCCAGCCTGGACCACCTATGGCAGCTCTACACAGAGTTTGGCTGAGAAAGACATGGCTGGGAACAGCCAAAGGAAACTGCCAAGGTTTCTGATTACTTCCCCAGCAGTGACTGTCCTATCTACTCATTGGCAGTTCCAGTGTCAGAAAGGGGCCTTAGCTTATCCTTGGAAAATGACATTCTTTGGGTCCCAGCCTATTTTGACATGTCTGCTGGTTCTAAAGTACCAGCCAGTTATGAATGTGTAATAATTCCCCTCACACCACTCCTGAGAATAGAACCCAATAAATATATTTTTTCAAATAAACAGAACCCTTAGCAGTATAGTAAGCCAGGAGATGGAAGCCTTTCAGGTCTGTTTATCAGAGTTAAAATTTCCAGGAAATGCAGCCCCAAATCAGTACTTTATATTTGAGCTCCTTATCATTTCCCTTGCAGGCAGGTTTTGTACAAAAAGTATCTTTCAGGAGCTAATGGTGTGGACAACATGCTACTAGGCTTACTGATAAATGAACACAGGAAGGTAAATTAGATGTTAGAGGTTCACCTCTCGACCTTGGGACAAATAGGCCCAGCAGTTATTTCTCCTTCATGTGTAAAACATCCTGCTCAGTGAGACATGGTCCAGGATATGGGAGACAGGTCTTAGCTGGACTTTGTTGGTCAGCCAGGCAGAGATATCACTGGCTTCTTTGAAAAAGTGTGAAACTGAAGTAAACCCACGATGTATAAAATCATTTCCCCTCCTGGGACCTTCCTATGTTGATCAAGCCCAGAAGGAAGTAGCAACCGTGTTTACCTAAGTCTATTCCACAGTACACTGATCTGAAAAGAGAAATGATTAATGCACAAAAAAGTTGGAGCAAAATTACACACCTACCTGCCCGCCTTGAGGAGTCACGTGAAGTAGAGAAACACTCTGAGATTACACAGGCCAACAGTTCCCAAACCCAATGGACAGAGCCCTGGCGCAGCACTTGGGGTCCTGTGGAATACTCTGTCTGCACACTGCAAACTGCTTCGGGGGGCAGACAGGCAGCCACAGGGATCCCTTCTTGCTTGTTCTCCGTTATTCCTCTTTAGCACAGAGCTGATGACAAAAACCTAAGGCCCAGCCATTTCCTAAAAATGTGACCCGCCTAAACATTCTTGTTTCTCTTGTGTAAAAATGCCAGAGTTGTAAAGAATATAGTTTTGTGGACTTTGGCTAAAAGAACAAATGTTTGCGCTGAAACCCATTGAGAACAAAATGATTCCTCTGTAAAAGATGAGCAAAGGTAAGTTCACGTGCAGAGGCCTGGGCTGACCTTGGGTCCTAGGCTGAATTAAGGTTTATCTGAAAACCACAAGCAGATTTTATTCTTGGTTCAACCCTGCCCACACCTCTCCTGATCACCACCTGCACCTCCTCTATACCTGAATGAACCTAAATTAGACTTATTCCAGAGCCAGGAGGCTCTGATTCTCACTTAGGATGACTGAAGGTGACAAGCGTGAAAGGGTAGAAAAACAAGTGTGGAAGAGCCACAGGATGGCAAAGGGTGTTGTTCCGGTCTCAATCAGTGATGCCCCCACAGAGGGCTCCTACGCTCACGTTGGAGCTTTTAGAAGGTGATTAGGTCATGGGGGGCACTAACTTCATGGATGGATCAGTCTATTGATGAGTTCATGGCCGAATGTACTGTTAGGAGGGGCGCCCCCTGGAGGAAGCAGATCACCGCGAAGGATGTATCTGTCCCCAGCACCCCCCACCCTCCCTCTCTCTCCCCTCCCCTCCCCTCCTTTCTCTCTCTCTCCTTGTCTGTCTGCTTCCAGCCACCAAGAAAGAGCTCAAGCATGGATTGAATCTGTGAGCCACAATAAGCCTCGCCTCCTTTAAGTCACAGGTGTCAGGTATTTTATCCAAGCAACAGAAAGCTGATTAATACAGATGTCAAAGATGACCCATACCCAAGGCTCCCTGAATTCCTAAGTGGTCTGGGAGAGAGTGAAAATAATTGTAGGTTATAGTGTGTAGGGGAGCTGAGGGAGAAGAACGGTGGGCTGCACAGGAAGGGCCACACGCAGGAGGGGACAGGCCTCCCAGGTGACAGCACCCCTCCCCTCATCCAAGCAAAGAGGGGATGGCACTGACAGCTCAGGGGGTCTCCAGGCTGAGGAGCTGATGCGGGAAAGCCCGCGTCACCGAGCACAGGTAAGACGGGCATAGCCCAGGGCAAGAGCTGACAGAGCAGGTTATATCAGGAGGACACCAGCCTGGACAGTGTCACACGGGAAACTGTCACCATCGTCACAACCCCAGTGCCACTTCTGGCGTTTTTCACGGGTGCTTCAAGTTGATTTCTGGGATGATGGGCAAGAAAGAAAAACTAAGAGGGAGCCTGGAACCTCATTGTGACTATATGACTGCAATGGAAAATCTGTGTAGTGGATAAAGAAAACCTAGCGTTCACTAGAGTAAGTTGCCTACCATGAGGCAGCCAGGTGCTCCAAGTGAGAAATGAAAGTGTTGTGTAAGTATTTAACATTCATGCTCGGATGGCCTTCTGCAGTCGGCCTGGGCCCATCCCCTAGCAAAGAAATAGGAATTCACTCGAGGCCTTCGCTCCTCCCTCTTCCAGGGAAAGTTTTGAGGCCCCTAAAGCACTGACTCCAAAAGCAAAGTTAAACCTCGCACTATGAAAACCAGGTGAGGACCCGGGATTTAGCTCAGTGGTCCCACTGCCTGCCTCATAAGTGCAAGGACCCAAGTTCGATCCCTAGTTAAAAAGAAAAGAAAAGAAAGAAAGAAAGAAAACCGGGTGGGAAGTAACTGCTTATAAGTAGGTAAATACTTACTTATTAGAAATATCACGAAGAAAACCAGTGCCAGGCTGACAATCAGCACAATTAGCAGCCCCACAAAAAACAGACTCCTGCTTCCGTTTCTGGAGTTAGCGCCAAGGCCTGGGGCTTTCTCCTCCAGCGCTAATAGGAGACAAACAGCAAGGAGGACAGCGTTAACTTGCAGCAGGAGTGGGCAGAATCCCATTGTTGGAGAGACGTGAGTCATGAATACACACATTTTTCTCTCTGACAACTTGGAATGCGGCTTATGCATTAGGAATGCCTTTGGACTGGAAAAACTTTTGGAATTGTTTACCTTCTTCCATATTGGTATTCACAGAATGAGCAGGGTTAAACCACCTCCTTCAACCTCTTTGGAACATTTTTTTTTTTTTTTTTTTTTAAGATTGTGCTATTACTGAAGCAGCAAGACATGTCTTGTTCTTGGGGCGGGAATAAGGGAAGAGCAATGGAATCTGTGGCTCTTCTCCTGAAGCAAACAGAGCTGAGTGAGGGCTATCACCTAGGAATCTCTTTTTATCACAGAAATACTCAAGTATTCATATAAGCAAAATCGGCCCAGCTGTGCTTTGATATTTTATTTTCAGGATGGACGCACTCTGGAAGCAGGGTTCTTTTCAACATTCTGTAGTAGCTTTATTCACCTGACTGAACTGTCTGCATCCAGTCACCATTTCCTGAGGGCTTCGTGGCTAATTCTAGTCAGGCTGGGGCAGTGAAAGTCGCTGAGGTACTTTTTTGTACATACAACTTTGAATTGGTGCCACACCCTCTGCTACGTGATGATGGCTTGAGGGGTGACTATGTCCCATGCCTAATAAGCACATCCTGTGTCACCTCCCTCCACAGCTTTCGCTTCGTAATCAAAGCAAAAGCATAGGCTGGCATCTAAACATTTTTATTGAGTGTGGCTGCAGTAAAAGCAGGTGAAGAGCTGAACAAACCTGTTAGAATGATGAGAAAAACATGAGTCAGAAAGTATTTAGAAGGGGGGGTGACAGGGACAATGAGTTTGAGGGCGTATGAAATAAGTAGCAAGCGGACCACCTGTGTTTAAGCACTAGGGCTTACGCTGGAAAAGCTGGGGTTGGAAGGATCTGACAGAACCCACTTAATAATATTTAGGGAGCAGGATAGATACTCAGTATTCAACGGGTTCGGTGTGTTGCACTCCCCCACACATACAGCTTTTTGTAAACTTTAAACGGGGAAATTTCTAAGTAGAAAATGAAGGGCTTTTTGCTCAACAGAATTTTAATGTTTAAAACGCTGGGAGATGTGTTGAGCATGTTCTCATCAATTTACTCTGAAACAAGGCCCCAGAAGAGAGTGGGGACGGGCACGGACCCAGATGTTATACCAACAGGCACAGCAACAGCCAAGCCGGCTGAGCTGGCCTCCAAAGTCCAGCTCTGCCGGCTCCACCCCTACCCAGGGACAGAGACTCCACAGCACTTCCTCAGAGTGTTTGAAGACAAGAGTTCAAACCTCGCAGAGGCGCTAAGAAAGCCCATAATCCTATTCAGAGAACAAAAGTAACTGCCTAATGATAAATGTCATTTCCAAAGCCAAGCTACTGCTAATGTTAGCCCTGCCCAGCACACCCACACATGCCAGGAGGCCTTTGCTATTTTTAGGCAGCCTACAAGCCAGGAAGGGGCGACACGTACGGAACAGGTGCTGCGATCCGGCAGGACAGAGGTTTAGTTTGTTTAAGTCATTTATGGAATCCACAACATACAGCTTTCCATCTCCGTGTGTGCCGCAAGGGCCAGTGTCCTGGAAAGAATGATTCATTGTTCCTGGAAAAAAATACTGGAATTAAATAAGAGGCTGGCGTGGAGCTCAGCCAGAGCCCAGCGCCTGTAAGAAGCTAGACAGATAGATAAGGAACCGCCCTCCAAGGCTATGTCCACAGAGGTTAGATCTAGGAAAGCTTTGTCTACCCCGAAGAAAATACTTCCTTTAGTGGACAGCTTTGTAATTAGTCTTTTTGCTTTGCTATCGAGGAAGCTCAGAATCAAATGTGTAGCCCAACTTTAAGAATCGTACAGCTGTTTACCAGCTGCTTCTTTGCAAATACTCTTCTCCTCCTCAGACTTCTTTTTTTTTTTGTTTCTTTATTGTGCATTTAATATTTGCCCAAAAGCAGAAGTGAATGCCACTGTTTGCAAATCACATCAACAATAACTGAAAGTGTGAACATGCTCAGACAGTACTTCTTTTTTGCAGTGCTAATAATCATGAAGCTTGCAGAAAACAGCACCTTGTGCTTATTTTTTTTGTTTTGTTTTGTTTTTGGTTTTTTTTTTCAGCTTTAATTGAGTTTATTGGTACATTTCAGGGATACAGTACAGTTACATTCATTGTTGGGATCTTGTACCTCTACATGACAAGTCTTGATTCTCATTTTTTCCCCTTGTCCCTGCCCTCCCTTCACCCCCTCCTCCCCTCCTCCCCTCCCCATCTACAAACACTTTATTTTCATCTTTTCATTCTCTCACATTTTTTTCTTTTCCCTTTTTACTCTTCCCTTACCCATTCCACCTTCCCTACACCTTTAGCTCCTTTCTTCCCATTTCTAAATGTCAGTAATCTTATGAGAATCTTATGCATTGTTGCAGATTATTCACACCAGGGAAACTATTCGGTATTTACACAGGTGTGACTTATTTATTTCACTTAGGAGTATATCTTCAATATGTATCCATTTTCCTATGAATGAATCTATTTTCTTCTTCTTTATGGCTGAGTAATATTCCATTTTATAGAAAAACCACATCTTCTTTATCCAGTTTCCAACGGATAGGCAAATGGGCTGTTTCCAAGATTTAGCTATTACAAACTGTGCCGCTATAAACATGGGTGCACATACTTCTCTGTGAAATGATTCTTTTAGTTCTCTTGGAAAGATACCCAGCAGAGGGATGGCTGGGTCAAATGGAACCTCCAGTCCAAGCTCTTTGAGGTATCTCCATATTGATTTCCATAGTGGTTGCACCAGTCTGCACTCCCACCAACAATGGAGAAGGGTTCCTTTCTGCCCACAACTCCGCCAACATTTGTTATTCTACCTTCTTTCCTCTGAGTGTGTTCTTTATTATGTAATTGAATTAATATTTTTCCCACTTTTTATCACACTTTTCACATAGTGGTGAGATGCCTCAAATCCTCTGTGCAAGAAGATTATGTACAATAGAAGGACAAAATTAAGTTAGTCGGCCATGGCCATAAAGATTCAAAAAGAAGAAAGTATTATGAACCATTATGATTGAAAGAGGTTTTAACACATTATTATTTTATATCTCCTTTCATACGGCATGTGCCCTTAGCCTTAAATGTATTCTTTAGCCAGGAGGTGTTGGCTGGTATTAAAGCAAATTTTAATGTTGTAGAGAGGAGTCCTGCTCGACACCAGGACCTCTGGGGTCTCTTCTCCCTGATTCCCTTAGGCTGAGGTCAATTATGTAATAAACATTTTACCTTGATTTTACATTTAAGTAATATTCTTTCATGATAGCAAAACATCAGCCCTGAAAAGCCTGATTATATTAAAAGAAGGCTCATAGCAAGATGTCTTTCTTTGGTTTTGGTTTTGTTTGGTTTTTTGAGACAGGGTCTCACTATGTATTGAGATTGACTTGGAACTCACTATGTAGCCCAGGCTGGTCTTGAACTCACAGTGATCCTCCTGCCTCAGCCTCCCTAGTACTGGAATTACAGGTGTGCACCACCACACCCGGCTTGCAAGATGTCTTTTTAAACTACTGTGATAAAAACAGCATGGTAATGGCAAAGAATAAAACCAGAGGATCAGTGGAATAGATTAGAAGATACAGAAACAACTCCAGATATACTCAACTAACTCATCTTTGACAAATGAACCAAACAAACATCCTCATTGGAGGAAGGATAGCATCTTTAATAGATGATGTTGGAAAAACTGAATTTCAACCTCCCAAAGATTAAAACTAGACCCTTATCTTTCACCATGCACTAAACTAAAATCCAAGTGGATTACAGATCTAAATATTAAAACAGAAACACTAAACTTGCTGGAAGATACGTTAGGCAGAACTCTTGAAGACTTTGACATAGGAAAAGACTTTATGAACAAATCCTCAGTAGCATGGGAACTAGCAGAAAGAATCAACAACTGGGATCTCATCTTATTAAAAAGCTTCTGCACTGCAAAAGAAACCATCAACAGAGCTGAGACAATCTACAAAGTGGGAAAAAATTTTTACCAGCTGCTCCTCAGACAGACTATTATCTAACATATATAAAGAACTCAAAAAAATCAGGTCCCCCAATTATAAAGATCTGATTCAAACATGGGCATCTGAAATGAACAGACATTTCTCAAAGAAGTACAAGCAGCAAGTAAATATATGAAAAAATATTCCACATCACTGGTCATTCGAGAGATGCAGATGAAAACAACTCTGAGATTTCACCTCACCCCATAAAGAATGGCTGCTATCAAGAAATCACACAAAAACACAAATGTCGGTGGGGTTGTGGGGAGAAAGGAACCCTTCTCCATTGTTGGTGGGAGTGCAGACTGGTGCAACTACTATAGAAATCAATATAGAGATACCTCAAAGAGCTGGGACTAGAGGTTCCATTTGACCTAGCCATCCCTCGGCTGGGTATCTTTCCAAAAGAATTAAAAGAATCATGCCACAGTGATATATGCACACCCATGTTTTTAGCAGCACAGTTTGTAATAGCTAAAACTGGAAAAAGCCCAATTGCCCATCAGTTGGAGACTGGATAAAGAAGATGTGGTTTTTCTATAAAATGGAATACTACTCAGCCATAAAGCATGAGAAATTAGAGTTATTCATAGGAAAATGGATACATAATGAGGATATACTCCTAAGTGAAATAAATAAGTCACACATGTGTAAATACCGAAGTTTCTTTGGTGTGAAAAACTAAAACTGTAAAAATGAAAAGCTCCAAATTGTATAACTGACAATGTGAAACAGGAAGAAAAGGGCTAAAGGTGTAGCGAAAGTGGGAAGGATAGGGGAAAGGAAAGAAGGGAAAAGAAAAAAATATGAGAAAAGGAAAAAATGGAAATAAAATGTTTGTAAATGGGGAGGTTAGGAGGGGGTGAAGGGAAGGCAGGGACAAAGGGTAAAAATGAGAACCAAGACCTGTCATATAAAGATACAAGATCCCAAGGATGAATGTAACTGTACTATATACTTAAAAAGCACCAATAAACTCAATGAAAAAATATATAAATAAGCCGGGCATGGTGCTCACGCCTGTAATCCCAGCACTTGGGAGGCTGAGGCAGGAGGGTCGCTGTGAGTTCCAGACCAGCCTGGGGTACACAGTGAGTTCCAGATCAGTCTCAACTGCATAGTGAGGCCCTGTCTCAAAAAACAAACAAACAAACAAAAAGAAAAAATATATAAATAAAACAGAAGAAAAAGATATCTTTGCAGCACAACAGAGATCTTGTAGCCATTTAATTATGTAAAAAGAAGGTTCTAGAAAGAATTCCAATGACTGAAAAAGCTTCCTTTTCAGGCCATCTCTATAAAAAGAAACTAATGGCGATACTGGGTTTGTTGTTCTGTGAGGGATTTTAGCTACTGCTGTGGCTTAGAGCTAAAGTCCACCTCACCCCATCCTCACCCATTCTCACGTGTGTGCGTGTGCGTGTGTAAAGTGGTTGAATCTGGGAATGTTGTGCTCATCAGTAGATGCACTGATGAATCCACCAATGAGGTCAGAGCTGGCTGTGCTGTCAGGAAGCAGGGTCCGGTTGGAGGTGGGCACGACCAGAAGAGTGGATTCTTGTCCCCAGCTCCAGCTCCTCCCTTCTGTCTTTGCTTCTTGGCTGCCATGGGTTGAGCACCTTTCCTTCACCAGCCCCTCTGCTGTCCTGTTTCTGCCTTGGAAACAGCGGACCATGGACTGAACAGGAGCCAAAATAAACCTCTCCTCCTTTAAATTGTAGGTGTCAGGTATTTTGTCCCAGCAAGGAGAAAGTGATGAAGACAGCCCGACTCCAAGGCTTCAGTGCCGTCCTTTCCACAGATGAAGGAGGACGTTGAAGGCCAATGCCCAAGGTCATGTATTTAGCCAGCAGCAAAGCTGGAATTGGGCTCTTGTTCATCAAGTCTTCCCTTGGGCTACCTTTCTTTCCAAAACCCCTCCCTCATCCTCTCTCAAGACTCAATGCAAACATAACTTTCTCTAGAACCAATTTCTTTCCCTTGTGTCATTGCTGGATACTCTATAGTCTTATTCTATCAGAATATCTAGAGCATTTTATTAATTTTGTTTTACTTACATCTTTGACCTCCTCAATAGACTGAAAACTTTTAGGGTAGAAACCAATTCTATTCATAACAAATACCCAGTACCAGGTTTAGAAGTCAGGAATTTGTGTTATTAAGTCAGAACCTCTAAAGTATTTCTTTAGGACTTAAACCTACTTTTTACAAGAATTTGAGGCAGTTAAGGATATACTAACAGAAGTAAGATTCAGGGTAAAAAAAAAAAATTCCATGTGACATGTATTTGGACTACAGAAAAATCAATGCAATAAATACTGTGCCTGCCTGGAAATGGCAACACATTACTTACTTCCTGTTAGCATTTTTTTAAAAGCCCCTTTAAAATCCAGCTACAGAATGAAGAGGGCTATAACTAGAGTTAGGAGAAACTGAATTTAGAGGGGAAAAGTATATATCTACAAAAGATCTGAAAAAAATATCAGCCATTTACTGAGCATTGGAAACGCTCCTATAAAAATATTAAACCTAACAATTTCCCAGTAATACCTAGCAACTACTTGCACTTGTGGAAAATGTGCTTCCAGAAACCCTAACTAAAAACAATTGAGGTCAAAAAATCATGGGCTAGAATTTTTTTTCAGAGTTAAAATGAAAAGAGTGTATTTTGGTTACCCCAAAACTTTAACAAGAACACAATTCCCTGTGTACAATGGAGCACTTTTGATGGTGACATTACTGAATTCCAAAATATACTTCATGGAGCACTCCTAAGAGAACAAATAACTCAACATAATAAAAGCAAAAAAGCAAAAGCAGCAGAAGCAGCCTCACAGTAAAAGAGTCATAGAGATAAAATCTTATTC
Source organism: Fukomys damarensis (assembly GCF_012274545.1). Classification (NCBI taxonomy): domain Eukaryota; kingdom Metazoa; phylum Chordata; class Mammalia; order Rodentia; family Bathyergidae; genus Fukomys; species Fukomys damarensis. Next base: position 15,947,491 of record NW_022900916.1, on the reverse strand, counting down.
CTTTGCAGAAAAAAGGCCCTCAAGTGTTCACTGATGCAGTCAGATTCCTGAACCATTCTTCTAGAAGTGTGTCACAGTTTATCATTTCTTTATGTATTATTATCCCAACCACTAATATTTGACCAGGGAAATAGGCTGTATGTCTCAGCCCACAGGATCCTCTTTCTCAAAGAGGTTTCTATTTTAGGTTTGGTAACTGATGTGTTCATTTTGGTATCTCTGACTTAGTACCCTTAAGCGTTAGCTTCCCTGTCAGGAATTTAACTGCTGTTACTTACATCTCATACTGAGATTTCATCGGTGAGGCTGACTAGCTGCATAAATCATGGCTGAAAAACAAGACTTAAAGGTACAGCTAAAAAAATATTCAAATTACTGGCCTTTCCACTTAGTCAAAAGATGATTCCAAAGACTCTAGGACAACATGCTCCATCGACAGATTTTGTAAAATGACCTGCAATCTACAAACTGAAGAACTAGCAGAGAAAACTGAGTTGAACGCAGCTGATGGCTATGAGGAGGCCAAAAGTGCCTCGGAAATGACTCTGCTAGAAAATGCGTAGAGAGAGGGAGGTCTCGTGGCTGGAAAGCCAGGATTCACAGCTGTCTGACCCCCAGGGGTCATCTTTGGCATCTCCAAATGAGGGCGTCGGGACAACCAACAAAGCTGGAGAGACCAGAGTGTTACTAGAAACTGCATCATGCTAACTCCACTTTCTCCTAACTCCACTATGAAAATCTGCTTATTCACCAAGACTGGTCAAAGTGTATCCTGCTAATGTAACCCTTTCTAATGCCTTCAGCGGAAATATGTAATTTCATTTTCCTCTGGCTAGTTACCACTAACAGCTGGTATTTTTTGTCATTTAAGAATTGACTACCTACAATTATTCTGACAAATGCAGTTTTCCACAAAAAACACTTTGTGTCACCCAACCTAGGTGCCTAGTATCAAACCACAAAAATAATTCCAGCAACAATGTTTGCTGTGACAAGTCAGAATTATTACAGTGGGCTTAATTCAAAGCTAATAAGGTTTATTGAGTGAGTCGGGGTAATTTGCTCTTTAATTCCAGCTCAGAGTCTATGCCTCTCCACATTCAGGAAGTAGTTTTTAAAAGAAATCTTAAATTATTTCTATCAAAAGTTCAAAGCACAGAGCACATGCAACAAAGACTTTTCAGATTCAAGAGTCATGATTTAGTCTCAGTAGACCAACAGCATGCAAATTACTTACAAAAAATGAGCTTTGACTACTTGATTGCCAGGAAAAAGCAACTAGTTACTCAGGAGCAACAGTGAAACTTTCTACAAACTTGGTAGTTCTCTCTTTGCCTTCCTTCAGCACACAAGTGCTCCCACGAGCCCCATAAACACTGGCACAAAATAGTGGTCTATATTTAGTGTTAATTTAGCCAAGCAATTGTAAGACTTGAAATACTGGCTTTTCCCATAATGTCTAAGATTTGCAGTAAATATATTACTGAAACTACACCTTAAAACAACAAACCAAACCCTGCTGTAGTTGGTAACTGAGGAGATTAGGACTGAAGAAGTCTCTGAGTTAGTTGGAGACTGTAAACCGACACCACATTTCCAGCGCTTGTGCCAGTGTGTGTCAGAATATAAATATCCAGTAAGGGCAGGAACTGCCACTGTGACCTCTGACTGGCAAGGACTCTGAGAGCTGCAAGAGAGAGCGCATGGCTGTGACATCATGACCAGGTGGCAGGGCTGTCCGTTTTTCATGACTATAACAAAATACCTGAACTAAACCAACTTTCAAAGGGGAAAAGCTTGTTTTGGCAGAATTTCAGAGGTCTCAGTCCATGGTCACTTGGCTTTGCAGCCTGCAGGGCTGGGGTGAAGGGGAACATCAAAGCACATGGCAGCAAAACAGTGTGCCTCATGGCAGCCAGGAAGCAAACAGCAAGGCGCTGGGGTCCCCCCACCAAGTCCTTTCAAGGGCATGCAGGGCATGCCAACAGAGACCTAACTCCCTCCCACCAGACCCAGCTCCTGAAGGATTACCATCTCCCAGTGGTGGCCCAGGCTGGTAGCCAAGCCTTTAGCACAGAGTTTCTCAATGTGCTTGGCACCAAGGAATGGTTTCATGGAAGCCAATTTTCCTGACGGGAAAAAAGGTGATTTGGGGCTTAGGCTCTCCTAAGTAGTGCACAGCCTAGATCCCTCACATGCACAACTCAGTAGGGTTTGTGCTCCCATGAGAACCTAATGTTCCACAATCTCACAGGAGCCAGGGCCGAGGTAATGCCAGGGAAGGGACAGGTGTAAATACTGATGAAGTTTCATTTACTCATCTCGTCACTCACCTCCTGAGACCTGGTCTGGTTCCCAAAGTGTGGGGGAGCTGGGGACCCCTGCTTTAACAGGAGGCTTTGGGGGACACTCAGGATTCAAACTATAGGTCAAGAAAATCCTTGGAAAAAAAAAAAACTCACTCCTTGGGCCACCAAGTCACCACAAAATGCAGCTGCGAGTGGGGAAGTCTTCCTATGGCTACTTCTCCCGTTGGTGAAAGCACTTCATCTCAACCTTTTTGAAAGGCTTCTTCCATGAGTTTTTGCACATCCTTTCTGTACTTACAAATACAGTAACTGCATCTTTTTTGAGCTTTCACTTTTCTCCTCTTGTAACTATACAGCCCCTCTGAAGTACTGACGTTTTCTCAGAGATGAGAAATAGGGAGACTAAAAAATTTAGATGCCAAAGGAGGCACAAGTAGTTAAGGGGCAGAGATGGAAATGTGAATGCAAAGCGACAACTCAACATCAGTGAGGATGAGACTGGCTTTCAACAAGATTTGTAGAAAACCACCAAAGAGTAAAGCAAGATGGCCTATTTCATCTTATCTACTGCTTACCTGAAGAAAATATTCTCACAAAAATTGTTTCATCTGGAGATATTTTAAAATGTTTCTTCAAAGTCTTTGTAAATAGGGGAGGGTGAAGGGGGTGAAGGGAGGGCAGGGGTCTGGGGAAAAAATGAGAACCAAGATCTGTCACGTAAAGGTACAAGATCCCAATAATGAATATAACTGTACTGCTGTACCTAAAAAGTACCAATAAACTCAGTCAAATCAAAATAAATATTTCCTGCTTTTTCTTTTAAATATCTTCTAGGTATCCTCTAGGTCCAATTCCTAGGGAATTTATTAGTTGCCATCAAAGATGTTGATTGCAAAATTAATTCGAGTCTCAAAATAAAGAATAGGGACTATATCAAATTCAAGTCTTTTCACAGCACCTTACTACTTTCAAAACTCTGTATTCTTCCACACTGGGCTCCTAGCAATCACTGTCTAGCAATTACTCAATTTCATTAAAAATGAATGCAAACTCATGGTTTGGATCTAAAATGTCTCCCTGAAATCTCATGCTCAAAGGAGGAAGGCAGGCAATGGGATGGTGGGGTGTTGAACTCATAGCTCTGCTGTGTGGTGGGTCCTGGTGGGAAAAGGAGCATCCCTGTATGAGTGACCTAGCTCCTCCCTTCTCTGCTTCCTGGCTGCCAAGTTGTGAGGAGCTTTCCTCTGCCAAACCTTCCTGTCACTTCTGCTTGGAGCCAGTCAACACGAACTGATTCCCTAAAACCATGAGCCAAGTCAAACCTCTCTTGCTTCAGGATGTTGGTGTCAGGTACTTTGTCCCAGCAGCAGGAAAGCTGACTTAATACAACTTTTTCCCCAGAAAAAGGTACAATAAAAATTTACAAAACCATAAAAAACAAAAATAGCAAATTTAGCGAAGAGTTCAATCCATGTACTCATGAGGGTGAGAGTGGTGCCTCTGCTTAGTAGGACTCTCACTGATGAGGAAGCTGAATGACCCTACGGGACTTAGTCAGGCTCCGGACCTGCAGGCAAAAGGACACAGCTAAACACAGGCAGGTCATTTAACATTATCCAAAAATAAAGTGCAATATGCAGAGTGGAAAAAAATTGAGGGCTGGGGATTTAGCTCAGTGGTGCCGCCGCCTGCCTCACAAGCACAAGGTCTTGAGTTTGATCCCCTGTACCAAAAAAAATAAAGGCCTGAAGCTCAATTCCAAGCTCTAGTACTTCAGGCAGTTCTACATCAAAGAAAAAGCTGGTGTAGCCGGGTATGGTGGGGGACACTTCTAATTCCATCATTCGGGAGGCTGAGGCAGAACTGCTGCAAGTTTGAGACCAGCCTGGGCTGCACAGTGAGTTCCAGGTCAGTCTCAACTACATAGTGAGACCCTGTCTCAAAAAATGGGAAAAAAAAAAAAAAGCTGGTGGGATAAGGGTAAAAAAAATTTTTTTTCAGATTGTCAAGCCCACCAAAGCACACATCACGCAATTTTTACAATACTAGTGAGAGATTTTCAAGAGCAAAAGCTAAGACAAAACAGATATAAAACTGTACCAAATCTTACCACTGTGCCTAGAAGATAATATAGCAATGCTTTCAAAATTCTGAATTTGAATACATACACTGGTCACTTACTTTAAATCCTGAATTTCATTTTCTACCTAGAATTTCATATGCTAAGCATATTATCTTTTAGATATATGAAGCCTGAAGATAACACAAAACCCGTATATCTTTCCCAAGAAACTACTGAAGGAAGCATTCTAACAAACACATGAGCTAATAAAGACATGGAGTCCAGAAAATACGGAGCCCAAATAGAGGGGAAAACACCTTAGCATAATTGTGATATTTCAGGAAAAGAGTTGGACACTTAGAAGAGAGAACTAGTGTACAATGAAACAAATAGTTCTACAAATTTATTTAGTACTGTTTTGGAAGAAATAATGATGTACAAGTAAGTAAAAAAAAAAAGACAATTTTTAACTCCAGGACAAAATGCTCTGAGAATAAATATGTAAGTACAATAAAATAGCTCAGGAGTGAAAACAAGTATCGTTAAAATCATGCAAATGATAGTGTTAACAAAAAAAAATGTACTGGAATAAGGGGAAATAAAAAAGACAAGTCTTGTTATAATAGGACATAGACAAATACCTAAAAATAATAAACTAAGAAATAGCTGTGTATTACTTAGAAACATGAAACTGGTGTGCCAGGAAAAAAAAAATTGAAGGCTGAATGCCTCCAGGGATGGGGAAGGATTGAACAGGAGGCTCTTTTCCCTATAAACTTAGAAGTACTACTATTCAACTGTGACTTTAGTAAAAATTCATTCTTATGGAAAATTTAGAAAAAAAGCCACTCTTCTACAATCTCTTCTCCGTGGACCAAGACTAGTTCGGATATAAGGAAGTGACACACACAAATTCAAGGCCTACATCCCAATCCACCTCACACTGTCCTAGACCCAAGAGATGGGACTCCACTACCATGCCACAGCAGGTCAGTGGTCTGGCCTCGAGGCTGCTCAGCCCTTCAGGGGGTTGCTGGGGATGTGGTTGGGACAGGAAAAAACCTAGTGTGGTAAAAATATCAGAAGTGATTCTGGTACTTGTGGTGCATGCCTCCCGTCTCTCAACTGTTGTCTACAGCAAGAAAGTAAAAGATGGGCCGGGGATTTAGCTCAGTGGTCTGAAACCTGCCTCGCAAGCACAAGGACCCAAGTTCAATCCCCAGGACCAAAAAGAAAGAAAGAAAAAAAAAAAAAATCAAAGAAACAAGTCCATGGATTCTAAATTGCACATATTATTTAAACTATTTAAGTTTAATATAATAATAAACTATATAAATTTTAATACATTACTAAAAAGCTTAAACTTTTTCATTAAAACAAAAAAAGCCTCAAGACAACCAAACAAAAATTCTTAAAGTCAGTAGCTAGATTCCAATTTTATATTGCTAATTTATTTCATTTTAAAGTTTTCAAACATTTCCTACCTGGCTTGAGTGTTTTGAACTCTGTACCCCTAACTTATAAAAACTGTTTCTATGAGAGAACAAGCACTTTCAGTGTTTAAAGATCTTTATTTCCAAATAAGGTCTCACACAGCAGATAAAATGAGTGTTACTGCCCTGAGAGGCTCAGATCAGCAACCTCTCTGGCACAGGAGAGCTCACTGTGAACTCCCAGCAGTGGCAATGAATGAATAAAAGTGTAGCTCTTGCAAACTCTAGTGTATAATTCCTTTATTCATCCTAGTGACAAAATTAAAATAGCTATATTCCATTTCAAATTTAAAATACAGCAGCTTTTTCCCAGGAACTAGCTTCTAAACTCTGTATCCAGAACTCAAATTTAAGGTATTAACTTATCTTATATGTATATCATTAAAATCACCAATATTTTGACAAGCACAGTATAAGAAATCAAACCCTTTTCAACATGAAATCAAGTGAAATACCATCTTTTTTGCTCTCTTCTTAAATAGAACATGACCAAACATTACACTTTATGTTTACTGATTATATTTAAAGAATAATAATCAGAATGTCATTTACAATACTGTACATTAAGTTAGAATATATAATCCACCCCTACTACAAAAATGATATAACTTGACCCAAGATAAAAACTGTTTCTAAGGTTTATATACATTAAAAATAGGAAAAGAAATTAGAAAACAGTCATCAAGTACAAAAAATCTAGAAGAACTCTCCAACATCTGCTCTCTTATCCCGACACTTGCTTCGAGCTTTTGTCCGTGCCTTGAAAGCTGCAGAGTTATATAAATGCTGAAATCAAGAAGAGGAAAATGCATGTGAAACAGTACGATTTAAGGTGTCCTTAGAAAATTAAAAAAGACAAAATCGTAACAAATGAACTGATTTGACTCATCGATATTTTAAATATTTATAAAATGTACACAAAGAATGAGGCAGAAAGTAAGTAATGCAGTTAATGGCGACTCCATTATCAAGAAATTTATTAGGGCCAGAGATTTGGCTCCGTGGCACCACACCTGCCTTGCAAACGCCACGGGGTCCTGGGTTTGATCCCCCATACCAGGGGGAAAAAAAAAGGAATGAAATGTAATAGCTAAGTATGTAAACAGTAAGTAAATTCCAACTAAGGCAGGCAAAAATGAGCATCAATTAATCTGATCACAAATCACGACTAACACAAAAGGGTCCTACTCGGCTGTCAATTAAAGAAAACAGTGGGGCTGCAGATTTAGCTCAGTGGTTCCACCGCCTGTCTTGCAAATGCAAGGACCCGAGTTGGATCCCCGGTACCAAAAAAGAAAAAGAAGAAAAGAAAATAGTGTTAGGGAGCTGTTTTAATACCAATTAAATTAACTTTTTTCTTTCTTTCTTTCATTTTTTTGTGGGGGGTACTGGGAATCAAACTCAGGACCGTGGTGTGGTGCCACTGAGCCAAATCCCCAGCCCTTCCTTGTTGCTTTCTTTCCTTTCTTCCTTCCTTTTTGAGATGAGATTTCACTATGTAATCCAGGTCAGTTTTTGAACTTGCTGTGTAGCCCAGGTTGACCTTGAATTCATGATCCTCCTGCCTCACTCAGCCTGCCATGTGCAAGAATTACAGGCATGTGCAACCATGCCCAACAATTAACAGTCTCTGACAATCTATTGTCTGACAAATCTATTGCTGTCAAATCTGCTTGTAACAGCAACATGCCTTCATTCACTGCTGGAGACAATTAAAAATGACAGAATAACTTCAGAAAGTAATTTGGCAAAATCTATCAAATGTTCCCATCTGAAACTGCATTTCCAAGCAGAAGAAATAATCCAAAAGAAAAAGATAGTAAAAATACTTAATTTTATCTGAAAGTCTTAACTATGTGACTATACTTTTCTTGAACTTTTATATTTAATTACCAATAATCAAGCACATCACATCTATTAAGATGGCCATAATTAGAAACTGAGGGCCGGGCACTTAGCTCAGTGGTTCTGCCACCTGCCTCACAAGCGCAAGGGCCCAAGTTCAATCCCCGGCACAGCAAGAAAGCAAGCAAGCAAGGAAGAAATTAAAAATGAGTAACAAATCGATGAGGACGGAGAGTGGAACTCTTAAGCACGCTGATACTGATGCAAAATGGAGCAGCAGACCTATGGGTAAATTTGGTGGCTCCTCAAAAAGTTCAATATAAAATTATCAAAAGACCAAGCATTCCATTCATAGGAATACACCCCTCCAACACTGAAATCTTTCAAATCAAAATCTGTATGTCAGTGTTCACAACAGAACTATTCACAATGGCCAAAAGATGGATGAAGCCCAAATCAATTTAGATGAATGTATAAGTAAGTCATGGAATGGCCATAGAGTGGAATATTACTCAGCAACAAAGAGGAATGCCACTCTGATACATGCTACAACATGGATGAACCTTGATAATATCATGCTAAGTGGAAAAAGACAAACACAAAAGGTAGCATGTTGTATAATTTCATTTATATGAAATATCCCAAATTGGTAAATCCAGAGACACAGTACAGATTAGTGCTCACCCATGGATAGGAGGAACAGGTGGAGGTACTTCTTTTGGGTAAAAGGTTTTCTTTTGAGGTAAGGAAAATGTTTTGGAAGGAGACAGAGGTGACTAGTTGTAAATACCATGAATCTCACAAATGCAAATGAACAGTACACTACAAAATAGTCTCCTACAGGGCAAGGGATTTAGCTCAGTGGTTCTACCACCTGCCTTGCCAGCACAAGGACCCAAGTTCGATCCCCAGTACCAAAAAAAAAAGTTTCACACATAATTCTTACCTCAATCAAAAATATATAATATTAAGGATATGTGAAATGTTTAAGTGAAACTCAAGAGCGTATAACTTCACTAAGTATAATATTTCATATAAAAGAAATATTGTAACACTCAAAAATAATTTTTAAATTAAAGCAGTATGGTTATGGGTAAAAATTTTAATTAAATCCCTCATATTCTAAGTGCAATAAAGCTTCTACACCTTTGGTTCAACCACTTGGTGTGAGATATAATGAAAAACTAAAATTCCATGCATCAGGAGATACAGCGAAGTTCCCATCACCAGGGAGAACCGGTTTTACCTCCATTTTTCTTTAGAACATTTACTTCTGTTATGAACAAGAACAAAAACCTACCCTTTCAAAACGAGAAATCTTCATTGTTTTAAGCATTGCAGCATCAAGCATCACCGGAGGTCCAAGTTCAAACACATTGCGAAGGAATTCATTTGACTTATGTGAGAGAAAGAAGTAAGGCTCAATGTTAAAATAGCACAGCTCTTTTTTACTACACAGAATGAATCTGATTAACAGAAATTATGTACGACTAAGGAGTATGAAGCTACAATACATATTTCCTGTTTCTCAGTATGAGAGCAAATTGTTTTTCTAATACCTTGAATTCCAGAAAGCCATCTGAAGCTATCTGCTTTTATCAAAAGTACCAATAACATTCGAGCAGACTTCTACCATAAAAAGTTTCATTTATTCAGTTGCATATTCACAAACAAATTTACTGTTTTTCGTGAGCTACATTAAAGCAAAGATAGAGAAATGTCACTCACCTGCAGGTGGTACTGCATCCCTGATCCAAGAATCTCTTTAAAGGTGTCGTAGGTGTGTTTTTTAACCCATGTATCAATATACATGCGTTCAGGACCAAATTTAACAGTTTCTGTTGGAAAATCCCGTTCCTAGACAAAGCAAGAGACAAAATTATCAGATATGGAAATGGCCCAGAAAGATTTTGCATAAACACAACTTCTAAAGAGACAGATAAATGAGATAAATGGATATATTTGTCAATAACTGGCACTTCCCCAGATGAGATGTGGAAAGCCTCAGAATTACTGTCCTATGTGCAAGGATAGAGAATTTGCCTAATTGTATAGACCTGAAGACACAACTGAATTTGAATAAATATGAATGAAAAAACCACCCTGCAGTGAACATTTCAGAATTTCAAAGGCAAGCCAGGTGTCTGCACTGTCTGGGATGGGAGATTGGAATAGTAAGTGAGATGAACAGCACAGGGCCAGGGTTGAGGATGGACAGCAGGGAGCCGGGGAAGGAAGACAAACAGGGCTAACAGAGCAAGCCCAATCAGAGCCAGCACCTCGGCGGCTCCACCAGTCAGAGACGTAAAGAAAGTACTCTGTGAGGCACAGACGTGACCACCGGCGTCAAACAGCTCAGAAACTCTGGCGGGGCAGCATTCCAGTATCTCAACCTGGACTTCAGGAAACCCCGACACACACGGGAAGAACTCCACTTCCCACCCACCGACCAACCATCTGCGTCCTTCCTAGTTCCTCCTCCCTCCTAAATGTAACAAGCCCTTACTTATATTTTCAAATGTTCCTGTTCCACTGGTTCCCTTTCCCATAAACTGTCTCTAGCATCCAAAATGAAACAAAATAAAACAAACCCTTCTACACTCCAGCACTACATCCCAGCTATGCATTCTCTTTCCCTTCCCCATACAGCCAAGCACTTTTAACAGAACTGGGGAGACGCCCTTTCCACGTCCTGGTTCCCCAGCCACTTTCCAATACACGTCAATCCGGCTCCTCTCGAACCGCGCCCACTGACACTGCTCTTACAAGGGTCACCAATGATCTAACCACAGATCTAATGATCTAATGAAATGGTCGGCTCCCTCTCAGTCTATCTGCAGCTCTTGGCCCTGTTGAAAAAACACAGTACTGAGGATCAAGTTTCAGTTTTGCTACTTACTGTTTTGGTTACTGACTGTTTGTTGTTTGTCTGTTTCTGTGGTACTGGGGATTGTAGCAGAGCCTTCACACTAAACTACATCCCCAACCCTTTTTTTCTTATTTTTTGAAACACTCTTGCTAAATCACTAAGTTGCACTGACTGGACTCAAACTTGTGATCTTCCTGCTTAAACTTCCCAGAGAGCTAGGATTACAGATGCCTTTGGTATTCATTTTTCCTTAAAAAGGAGTAATTCAATACCTAAAAGTTACAAAGGAACTGAAATAAGTAAACCATATGGCAAAGCATCTAATATATTAAATGTTTGTGGATTTATGGACTAATGAGCTTTAAGCAAAGGTTCTGGGATAAACAGAAATGATGGGCAGCCATAATACTCTGGCTGCTGAGCAGTCTTCCTTTAGAGGATCGGTCAAGGGAGCAGGGTCCTCCCCCAGGAGAGGTGGGCTCCAGTCTGAGCGTGGCTGAGGGGAGCCCTTTTTTGGCAAGCGCACTGAGACAGAGACTGGAGACTGGGAAGCCCAACAGAGGCAAGGGAGGTACTTTCACCCTAAGCTGAGGAGGAGAGGGCGGCAGATCGCTGCAGGGTAAGAGTGGCTCCGAGTCCGCGGTGCCTGACAACGCCAGGGACAGGGCCTGGTACTGCTGTGTGCACTCAGACTCCCTTGTCTTGCTCAGGATTATCAGGGCCAAGCAGTGCTGCAGCTGAGGTGGTGGAGGGGCTTATGAACAGACTGTCATGTCACGCTGAACTCTTACAATCGACTACCCAGCAAGACACAGAATCTGAAATCAGGTCTAATCCAGAAAACCTAGGATATGTCATCACCTTATCTTTGGAGGCTACATGGTCCAAAAACAAAACAAAAAATAATTTATAGGAGTTGGGCACGATGCAGCCCAGTACTCTGGAAAACTGAGGCAGGTGGAGCAGAAGTCTGAGCTCAGTCCAGGCAACTTAGTGAGACCTATCCCAAAAAAGATAAATAAAAAGGAAACAGCGCAGTTATTCAAAAAGAATGGCCCGCATCAATTAGGAACACTGCCACACTAATCATGAAGCAGTTTCAATTCTTAACACTGCTGTCCACTCAAGTTAGGAGGTTTTATTTTTATTTTTAGATTACATTGCTACATATATTACTACAGAATATATTTCTAGAATGTGACTATAGTCCCCATCAACAAATCTATTTAGATCCCAGAGGATCTGATTTATAATGTAGGTTTTGTTTTTATAAAAGTAATTAAAACAGAATCACAGACATGCATCAAAGATGGCTATGGAGAGGGCCTCGGGGTGCCCGATGAGCGCCCATTATGAATTTTCATATATTCTATACGCTTTGATGACACACTTAGCTCAAAAGAACTGCCTTCAAAGTTAGAAATAATCTGAGAAATTACCCTTTGTACCTAAGAAATATTTCTTACCTGGCCAACCAAAACAGTTCTTAGACTGGGGTATCCTCTCCTGCCCTATTCTACAGCTCATTTTACATAGGCATTATAATCCCCGAAGGTTTCTTACTCAGTGTCTTTGCCATACAGAGCGTCACACGACTTTAAGTGGCTTGACAGATGCTATATTTTGTTTTTCAATTCCCACAACCTGGCCTTCCTAGAGCGATCACAAAGGTCTTTGCTTAAAGGTAAGGTTAAGCTGGAGACGTAGGGATACACAATAATTTAACACATTCACAAAAAACACTGCCCTAATTCTTAAATTCAAAGAAAAATTCTTCACATATGTTATTAAAACTCTGTTGGAAGCCAAGTGTAGTGTCACATGCCTGTCATCCCAGAACTTCAGGAGGCTGAGGCAAAAGGACTACAAGTTCAGGGCCGATCAGTGCATCTCAAAGTAAAAACTAAAAAGGGCTGGGGAGGTAGCTCAGTGCAAAGGCTCTGGATTCATTCCCAGTGCCATTTGATTTGGATGAAATTCAATCAACAAAATGCCCCAACTGTCAAGTTCAGCCTAAAACAATTATTCAAAATAAGAAACTTTACAGCATTTAACAGGCCTACCTCAACCGCCCTCAGGACATCTCTGAACACGGACCGCTGCTTTCTCTTGTCCACTTTGGCCCGATGTTTATTTCCATCTGTAGCCAAAGCCCTCAGCATCTGGGTCAAAGATTCTATGTCTTCATAAAAAAAGTCCTGGGCAAGAAAAGAGAAGCAAGTTTTTTCACTGGTTTCTTCTTTCACAACCTAGAGTCAAAAAAGATCAGACTAGATTTCTCCTGGTGCTCTGGGAGTGAGGCAAGAAGATGGAAAGCACACGCCCAGCCCAGGGCAACTTCATAAGATCTTGTCTCCTAAAAGAAGTGAAAGGGTGCTGAGGATGTAGATCAGAGTGAAGACCTGGGTTTTATCACCAGAAGCCCAGGACCACCACCACCAAAAAGAAAAGAGAAGGAAAAAAAACCCACAAAGATTCACTTATTTAGCTATCTAAAACTAGAGCTGATATTTCTAAGAAACTAAAAGTGAGCAACCTCTAGGTATAGTTGTTTGTTTTTGACATGTTTGCAGTAGATGTAATAATCATTTAACTTACTCCATTAAAATAAGCAGTTCTCACCCAATAGTCTTAGAATTGCACACATAATTATATAATCACAAAATTAAAGATTGATGTTACTGTTGGAAAATAAGCTTGAATTAATGGGACAATCTTGCTTCGAAATATTAAACTTTGTAGTATCGCTAGTATTTCAAATCCCATATTTTGAATTATTTCAATAAATGTTTTCCTTAAAGGTGCCAATTCCATCTATGGTTAAGTTAGACACAACTCTAGTTTAAAAATCCATTATACATAAAGAAACCAAAATTCTAATGTTATTTTAACTGGTTTTAAGAACTGAGAACCACGACCAGTGATTCCAACAGGAGATGATCTTACCACCCAAGGGATATTTGGAGGCATCTCTGGTCGTCCTAACCGGGAGAGGGGTGCTAAGTGGGTCAAGACCAGGATGCTGCAGAACATTCTCCAATGTGCAAGACGGCCCCGGGCTGTCCAACCACAACGACTTATGCAGCCCAAAATATCAGGGGGCTAAGCCTGAGAAACTCCAATGTGATCTCAGCCATGGAAACTCTCAATCCAGTTTATAGTAGTAAAGCACTAAAACCTGGAAAAGATTCCATAAAGCACTTGGGCATATAATATATGTAGTATTAAAAAAAAAGGGAAGAAAGAAAATGTAAAACATAACCAAAATAGTATTTGAAAGCCTTTTTATTGGAGTTTAGAGTAACTACTGAATAAAAGTGTATGCTCTGGGACAAAGAATGGGCTCCAGAGTACAAACAAATGTCTTAACTCTCACCAAGCATGAAAAGAAAATAGCAGAGTCATTATTATACAACAGGATCAAAGTCCTGGATTAGAATTTCAAAAGTACTTCACACCACAATAAGTTTCAGTAATTGGGAATCTGTTTTATCATCTTAAAAACTGAATATCTAACTTCCTGCACAATGGCTGAGGTATTAAATAAACCGATGGGGCGGGCTGGGGATTTGGCTCAGTGGTTCTGCTGCCTGCCTCACAAGTGCAAGGGCCTGAGTTCAATCCCTGGTACCCAAAACAAACAAACAAATACAAACTGCCCAAAAAACATGAACTATATCACGTCAAAATTCCAGATTTAGAGGATTTTATACAGAACTTTTCTTTTTTTTTTTTTGTACCGGGGAATCAAACTTGGGAACTTGCACTTTCGAGGCAGGCACAGTGCCACTGAGCTAAATCCCTGGCCCTGGAACTCTTTTGAAAAATCTGGGTAGTAAATTACACCTAGATGAAGCCGTTTAATGTCATATGAAGCATGAGCTTTGGGCCATGATTTAGCTCCGCTGCCTGCCTTGCAAGTGTAAAGTCCTGAGTTTGATCCCTGGTTCCAAAAACAAAAAAAAGAGCTTTGCAGTAAGAACATCTAAGTTTGAATCACAAGCACCCAACACACTCAGATATGCACGAGCCTGGGTATAATCGCATTAGCAATCTGTGCCTCAGGTTCATCTTACATAAAATGCAAACAGCAGATACCAGCAGCACCTCACAGGTTTATCATACAGATTAAGTGAAATACTAACAATGTATACAACAGTATATAAACATCCATTAATGCAAATTGGCTCTCACTGTTCTGATACAATATAAATGTGACAATCTGGTCAGTTAAAGACAATTATTTTATACCAAAGTAACTGCTATAATAAACTAAATGTTTCCAGAAGTTCAGTAGAATTAGGATGAAATGAAACCACAGCCAACTTTTGGAATGGGGCTCGGCCTGTAACCTCAGCTACTCAAGAGGCGTGGGCAATATGGTGACACCCTGTCTCGAAAACAAAACAAACCAACTTTTAGAAAGTTAGGGTGAAATTATTAAGGTCATGAAATGTCATTTCCAAAGCTACATTTCTATATAGAACTCACTGGAGCACTAAGTAAGATGAAGTAAGCTGGCCTTGGATAGCTAAGGGTAAGTCATGGGCTTGAGAATGCTCACTGGGAGAATGCCAACCTAGCACTTGGAAGGCCCTGAGTTTAATCCCTAGCACTGAAAAAAAACAAACAAACAAAAATCTTACGGAAGTCTAGCCTTAAAATAGAATTTGATGCCTCCCCCATTCACCACCAAGTGCTAAACATCTCTAGAATAGTTTTGTGACTCTCCAAGCATGAGGACATTTCTTTCAATTCTTGTTAATTAACTGTGGCAGAATACCTTTGTAAAGGTATGGAGACATTTTTACACAGATCTGTTATCCTATAAATAAAGGTAAAAAGTAAGAATGCCAGTGTTGCTCCTTCTGAAGTACGGTATCTAAGGAATATCGGATTTAGTATGAGGAGTATGATGTTAGCCTTTGGGTGATTTTTTTCTCTTTCCACACCATGGGATAGGAGGACTGGGGAATACTTTCCATTTGTGTATTTCTGAGCCAGGCTTACACCAGCGCCTCACATGCCCCACGGACCCGTAACTGTGCCCACCTAACAGCCTCTCTTCAGCTTCCCTAGAGTTCCTATTAAGGGCCACTAGCAGACTCCTGCTGGGGGTGGGGGCGAGGGCAGGGCCACTCCACCAAGCCTTGCAGTAACGCTGTAATGTTAGTTACCACTTACACGGTAACCCCCACTCTCAGCAACTCCCTCAGCAGCTGGTATTGTTTTCTCCACTTTAAATACAGAAGTTGCCAAACATCATCCAACTAGTAGGTGTAGGAGAGAAATGAGGAACTAGACAGCGAGGCTCCAGAAGCCAACCCCACCGACTTGGAGTACAGTAAACACACACTGTAAGCTAGGAGAGCTCTCACAAGGGCTTACAACTCCTGACTTCAACTTGCAACTAATACTAATATCTAACCAAGCACTCTCAGAAATCCCACCTAAGTCAGCTCTTTCAATCTCTAGGCAGAATTCATCACGATACCAGATTTACCAGTTAATAACATCTCAAAGTTATGTTAGCACAAGGCTCAGAATAAACTAAATACTAGTCATTTGCTACAAGAACTCTAAAATATTCCTATGCATTTCATCAACCTCCTGGTTAAATTTTTTTTTTCTTTTTTGTGGCACTGGGGATTGACCCAGGGCCTTTTGCACATTAGGCAAGACTCTACCACTGAGCTCCATTCCCAGGTCTCCTTGGTCTAATTAATTAACTGCTAAGCATCTTTAATTGCCCAAATACTCTGTAACTATTCCACTACTCAGAAGTAAGAAGTGTTGGGGCCCGGAATTTAGCTCAGTGGTTCTGTTGCTCAACTCACAAGTGCAGGGGCCTGAGTTTGATCCCTGGCACCCTACAAAAAAAGTTTATTAAAAAAAAAAAAAAAAAAGCAGACAAGGTTCTGTTTGTAAGCTAGTCCATTTCTGTCCATGGACAAGGATTTGAGTCATGAGTTCTCTTGGCTATCCCGTACGATTTATTAAGTCAGAAGGCAAAGGTTCGTGGTGATACACTATGTTTACACACATTTCAACGAATTCAGCATGCTTAATTCAAACTGCATTATTACTTTTAAGATGCATTTCAAACAAACAAAAAAAAATTTACCATTTCTAGCCAGTAGAGAAACCCCCAAGATTAAAAATTGGGACACCTGGTTTCTGTGCCTTCGGGTTAAGGAGCCATTAACTAGCTCAGTAAAATTAAATTTACTGCTAAATTTGAGTTTAAGTTTCATATAAGGAGAATCATTAGCTACTGCATTAACTCACTTTCCATTCCTACCCTTCCAAAAAGGAGGGCAGGGGAGCTATGCACAGAAGCTCTGCACATACAAATTTTAAGAGATCTAGAATAGAATGCAAAGGACTACATACAGCAGGTACTCAGAACACTATTAATTCTATTTCAAAATATTTAGTTACTCAACTTTATTTGCAGAAAACACTCCATTCTGGAAGTATTTCTCTCCTTAGACTGAAAAGTATCTAATAAGAACTCAACGTTAGATAAATAGCTCTTATCTGCCCATTACCCACGTATTTGGGTTTTCTGACTGGATTCTTCCACTTACCATCTGGAGAGTAAGTACCCAAGGATTCAGTGCCTGAGACAAAGGGTTTCCTGAACACAAGACTTTCAGCTAAAGCTGAACTAGAACCAGGCAAACTGGGCCAGCAGGTCAAACTATCACCAACTCAAAATACCTTCAAGAACTCAGTATCTTCACAAATTCAAATACCATGGTAACACCTGTGAGTGGACAGATGCACGGCAAAGCACTTCAGCACGCAGAAAGGCACCACGAAACAAAGATTCACTCAGCTCATCCCAAACCTATGCTAACTGAGTATTCCAGCCATCAGTCTGGTAGTTACTACCAAGCATCGCACGCCTGAAATGCCTTCATATGTGGGGTATCTGAGGGATCTAAGCAGTTCTGATCAGATCATACCACATAACTCTCCATGAAGAACACATCATCCCTAAACTTCAGTTCTACACATAGCAAAACTTCAGTGTAACTATGCTCAAATACTGTTCTGCCAATTCCTATCAGTTCTCGCCCTCAGAGTAATGTATCACCAGTGGCAAGAAGCAGGACAATTATCTGTCTCCAGGTTCTTGGCTGGCCATCCTCCAAGCTTACTATCCAATACTTAACTGTGACAGTACGATGCAATCCCGGTCCCTGTGGCACAAGCTTTCTCCTGTACCCATCAGATACTTACACTCTCCATCTCTCTGGCCAATTCAAACAGAAGTGCCAAAGATTCACCAGCAGCTATTCTCATGTTTACATCATCACAAGAAAGGAGGCTTGGAAGTTTACGGAAATGCCTAGAAAACAGTTAGTCATTACTATGTGAATGTAACCGGTTACGCCAACCAAATGTTTTCATAAAATGTGACGTTAAAAACACATACATCTCCAGCCTTTTCTTGCCTTCGTTGATTGGGCATATGGTCAGCAATAACGTCCACGAGAGAAGGGAGCTGATGTGCAGCGCTGTATAAGGGGTGCTGCAAACACCATTAGTGTCTTTCTCTTTGAGATAGGACTTGGTGAAGATGTTTTCCAAACAATCCAGAGTTGAATACAGCTCCTAACAGAAAAGAATATGCAGTAAGACAGCTACCTTTAATTAGAAATAACTGTACATAACTAGAGCAAAGGTTTCTACTTACAGTAATGTCATCTGTGGCAATAAAAGAGCAAACTCCAAAGCAAGTTGCACACTAAAAAATTAAAATTAAAAGATATTAATGTCTGTAGCTTTTAAAACTTTCTACACCTGTTCTTATAATTCAAAGTTAAACTTTTCTTCACTACTTGACTGCATTAGGTTCTATGGAAAAGAGAAAAGAAAGAATAGAAGCAAGAGTTAGGAAAAGGGTTTTCAGCCCATGCTTTACTAATCCAACTCACAATACTACTTTAGGAAAATGACTCTGTTCCTCTTTGGACTTCTTTTTATTAATTCATAAACTTGAAGGGGACAGTGTATGCGAATGAATATCATAATTTCTAAATGCATTACAGCTCTATAGTCTATTATTTAAATTTTTTTTTCTCACTCTCCATTCAGTAAAGAATTTTGACTATCACCTCACTGTTTCCTTCTATATCAGCACCAATGCGTAGGATCATTTTAAACTTCAACTCTAATTCAAAAATGGAGACATAAGGTTCAATACTTGCAATAAAGAAGCCTACTCTCCCTGTTAAACTACATTAAGATGGCTACTAGTTTTCAAGGTTTAAAAATACTTATATTAGCTGGGAGTGTTGGCTCACACCTATATAATTCCAGCACTATGGGAGGCTGAGTCAGGAGGGCTGCAAGTCTGAGCCCAGCCTAAAAAACTTAGCAATTCTGCAAGTCTTATCTCTCTCCAAAAAAGGGGAAGGAGTGCACTAGGATGTAGCTCAGGGCAAAGGACCTGCCCAAAAGCAAAACAAACAATACAAAACAAAACATCTGTTGGTTTTTATAAAGACTTTACTCTGAAAACTCAAAATAGCTTCCAAGAAAGAAGCACACAGAAGCAGAAAGCTCATAAAAATTAAATAACTATGCAACTAGACAATGAGCATTTTTTTTCAAATCCCAAAAGAGATGAATGTCAGAGGTGAGAGTTTCAGAGGCCCATAGGTAGACCCAGATTCAGCTTTTTTACAAGAACACATGTAGGACACAGCAGGCAAGAAAAAAAATAAAAAAGCGTCTTTCTTTAAATTCCAATCAAAATTATTCTACAGACTGGGGATTTAGCTCAGAAGCACCACACCTGTCTCACAAGCGCAAGGTCCTGAGCTCGATCCCTGTTAGCCCCTGAAAAAGTCTTCAACAATCATCCTGAATAACGATCTTCAATTTCAAAGCTGTAGAAATGTACTCTATACGAGATGCTCTTTGGAGTAAGAAATTTTAAGAAATCAACTGTCATGTTACATTTATTCACTAAACTAAAAGACAAATGTGAATAAAGTATTAACAAAACACTTAAATATCTCACACCTACCGTCTGCCTAGCCTGGATACCGGCTGTTCCATCGCAAATTATTTTCTTCAGGATTGGCCCAAGGGTCTTTAAAATCTCTTCACTTTCGATTCCAGGGCCCAGCTGAACACAAAGCACAGAGGCCAGCACCGCAGCTGCGCGCTGCTCGTCGCTCTTCCCTGGGGAAGAAGCCAAGACGCCCCAGGCGTCACTGCCAGGACACCGCTTTCCTGAGCGGCCCCCCATGTTTTAAATTACAAAATAGCACTTACCCTGTGTGAAACCTTTACTGAGTGAGCTCTAGGCTTGGGCCCGAGGTAGAAAGTTAGTGATGCTGATTTTAAAGCAATCAAGTCCTAGGTTTGCCACGAACTAGCCAAGCAACCATCACCTTCTCTTATTTTCTAAGCGGATCTACTCTTCTACAAAATGGAGATTAATTAGACCTCCTTTTAAAGGAGCCCTGTAATGGTTCAAAAAATGTGTTTCACGATGCTCTCTGCTCTCCAACTCCTTCATCAGGCACTCACTGTAGGTGTTCAAGTAGCCCGTGAATTAATCTCCTAAGCGTTTCAGATGTACACAGCCTATCAATTTTTCCAGGTTTTCTTCTAAAACTTTAACAAAATAAGGCAGTAAAGAGAGTCTTTAAAACCACAGAAAATACATTCACATAAAAGTAAATGTAAATGTAAATTAAATGTTTTGACAACTGCATGCAGTAGGAATTTGGGCAAATACTGAACCTAAATTATCTGATAAATTAAAAATGTATAAATAGCAGATTGGAATGGAATTTTTTAAGTCATTTAGTCCTACGATCATTACGGGAGACAGTTTCAATCTGAAATACCTTTTTTGTTGTTGTTTTTTGGTACTGGAGATCAAACTAGGGACCTTGCGTTTGGCAGGCAGCAGAACCACCCCAGCTCTGAAATATCTTTTAAAAAGCCACTGTGTCAGCGAGGCGTGTGGCAAACGCCTATAATACCAGCACTCAGGAGGCTGAGGCAGGAGGATCACTGTGAGTTCAAGACCAGCCTGGGCTACACAGTGAATTCCAGGTCAGTCTCAACTACATAGTGAGACCCTGTCTCAAAAAAAAAAAAAAAGCCACTGTGTTCTCAAAAAAGTTGCCTCTGCTATAAACTGTACCACTAAGAAGTTACATAAGTGTGGAGCCAACTCGCTTTTCCTAGAACTTTTCTATAAAATGAGGGTGGATCTTATCAAGGGTTTCATTCATAACACAGCTCTCACCCTGAGGTGAGATGAGAAAAATACAGACAAGGTAAAGTTCATTCAATCTGAAGAAACTTGGGCTCCCTATATTTTTTGGTACTAGCTTTTGTCAATAAAGTGGTAATGATAGAAAGCAATTACATTTACAATGTTCTTACTTAGCAAAACAAGTAAACTGGTACATGTAAATCATTTTATTTACTATGGTGGTTCCCAAAACTGAAGTCTAGTAACACTAGACTTAATATTTAAGGTTTCTTTTTATTCTTCAAAGTTCTATCATCATAACATGAATTCTAAAATCTCCACCACAAAATTTCAGAGTTCAAAAATGATGTCACTGGGCCAGGAATTTAACTCAGTGGTTTCTGCTGCCTGCCACTCAAGTACAAGGGCTGTAGTTCAATCCCCAGTACCAAATAAAAATAAAATTTTTTAAAAATGATGTCATTTACATGTGCTATAGATGTTTTAAGTGCATTCAAAAAACAGGAATTACATGATTCAAGTTTAGAAATGAAGGGCTGGGTATTTAGCTCAGTGGTGCCACTATCTGCCTTGCAAGTGCAAGGTCCTGAGTTCAATCTCCAGTACCAGAGCACAGAAGCAAACATAGCAAGTTTAGAAATGAAGTAGAACGGGGCTAGGGATTTAGCCCAGCAGTGCTGCTGCCTGCCTCCAAGTGCAAGGTCCCGAATTCAATCCCTAGTACCGAAAAAATAAAATAAAATAAAAGGATGCCAATCCTTCCTAACATTACTACACAAAAACAAAGTTTCTAACAATTCATTCTGAGTTCCACTGATCATCACACACGCTTTCACTGTCGTAAGAGTGAGCTAGTGTTCTAGCATCATTAACAAACCTGACTACAAAGATAACGAAGTCCATATTAGCTCTGTTCCAGTGACTCAAAAGTAACAGTGTTACCTTTCTTCAGACAGCGTTCAATGCTATCCGTTAACGTCATTCTTCTTTCCAAAATAAATTCATAGAGCATTTTTGAAGCCAGTGTGTTTTTAATGCCTTCAAGAGCAGCCTGTCTTGTCTTCGCACTATTTAAGATAAATGGTGAGAAAGATCTAGGTGGGAGCGTGCCACAGTCAATGACTTCAAACAGCTTCTTTCTATGGATACATCTTCTGATCCAACTGTCACCAAGCTCTAGGCATCTCTCAGTAATGTAATTTTGATCTACAATCTACCTAATACAAAAAAGATTTTTGTTCAGCAGTTTAACATCCATGACTAAGTGATGACATGTTCTCCTGTATTACGAATGTAAGTAAATTCACATTTTTTTTTTGTACTGGAGATCAAACTCGGGATCTTGCGAGGCAGGCAGTGGTACCACTGAGCTAAATCCCGCCCTAAATTCACATTTTTTAAACATTAACAAAAGTCTAGAATTCATGTTTGCGTGTTCTGGACTTTTAAAAACATTCCATTTATTTAATTCAATTCTAGAGCTACTACGAAGAAAAAGCTTTTCCATGTCCATAACAAAATTAGTGTTCCAGAAGCTTAACACAAAGTTCAGCTGTTATTTCCACTCAAAGATTAACTTTTAATTCAGCAAATCTATTCAAATTATAATACTATATATAATTATATATATACTATAAGACTAGAACAATGACTAATTCAAATCTAAATACTACTCACATCTTACAGCCTACATTAAAAAGCCAAAGGAACGAGAAATAAATCATCCAAAGTAAACAAATCAAGCTTCAGAAAGAGTGCAGTATCAGAAAACTATACAAATAATACACGTAAGGTGGCAGACTAGAATCACCTAGAATGGAGTGCAATTTGTTGTGTTTTGTTTTTTTGTGGTACTGGGGGAATATCCCAGACCTTTTCTTCATTTTTTATACTAAGAAATGGTCTCGATAAGCTGCCCAGGCTGGGCTTGAACTTGCGATTCTCCTGCCTCAGCCTCCCAGAGAGCTGAGTATCAGTGTATGCCACCATAACCAACTCAGAATGGAGAGAATTTATAAGTATTTCCTACCTCTTGTCCAAGGTTAGGTCGATTAATCCCTTCAATTTGTATTCTAAGTCTTCTTGAGTTCCTTCCTCATCAAGGACTTCTGGTCCTATAAACAATGATAAAGTAAGGAAAAAAGACAGCAACCAGGTAATAGTGTACCTTAGAGCAGTGGTGGCAAACCTATGGCAAATGTGCCACACTGGGCACGCAGAGGCCTCTCTGTCGGCACTCAAGCCAAGATGCCCCAAATATTCCACTTTAATTGGCACTTTGCCATAAATTAGTGGGTTTTAGGGCCAGAGATTTAGCTCAGTGATGCCTCCGCCTGCCTCTCAAGTACAAGGTCCCAAGTTCGATCCCCAGTACCCCCCCAAAAAAGTTGGGGGCCAGGGATTTAGCTCAGAGGTTTTGCTCCTGCCTCGCAAGGGCAAGGACCCGAGTTCAATCCCCGGTTACCCACCCCCCCCCAAAAAAAAAGAAAAAAGAAAAGTGGGTTTTAGAGTGCTGTTTGGGCACTCAGTCTCTAAAAGGCTCACCATCACTGCCTTAGATGTAAGACTTCCCCACCTAAAACATTTTTTATGTAAAGCTGCACATGACAATTTAAAACATACCATCTTCAGCAAAACTGGAAGGGTCGCTGTAACCGCTGCAATGGCTCATTGTTTCAATCGATGCATCTTCATCACTAAAAGGTTGAATATTTCGATGCTGGCTGCCTATTAGGTTAAAAGGAAAAGAAGCAGATGATTTTGTTGCTATCTATACAAGTATTTAACTTGAGAATTTTAAAGTTTAAACCCACACTTACTTTTTTAAATATACAAAAAGTATATACTTAAATATTCCTAAAGTAAGTTCAACCAACCTAATCTATGTATCAGAGAATTACAATATACATCAACTTAGAAATATAACAAGATTGATGATACAAAACCTGATAGGATGAAAACATTACTTTCAAACCATAATTTCAATTCATAAAGCACAATGAAATACATTTACCATCATCATGTTAAGAATAAGACATATAAATATATCTCCTAATGACAATGACTGTGTTTAGGAAACATTAACCAGTGCCTAAGTTTTCAGGTATACATCGCATGGAAAAGAGAACTTAAAGGCTTACACATGTCTATGTTAAGGCATGGTAGTTTTGAAGATTAAGAAAAAAGTCTTAAAATGAAAGCTTTGGCTACTTCATATGCTATAAAAGCCTGTTAAATAAATGACCTTTAAAAGAAAGGTTCCAGCATATCCAAGAGTTTAAAAATGCCAATGTTATTAAAAAAAAAAACTCTTCTTTTGAAACTAGAATATCTCTTCTCAACTTCATTAAGAAATAAATCCATGACTTACACACTTTTTATTAGTAAAAAGATTACCCAGTCAGGGCTGGGGATATAGCTCAGTGGTATACCACCTGCCTAGCAAGAGCAAGGCCAAGTTTGATTCCTGGTACCAAAAAATAAAAAAAATTTACCCAGTCACGAGTTACACTGAATACTGAATTAAAATGAGTCTCAAAGTCTTCCCCCGCAAAGTGACCTTGAATCAACTGATTTACCACAGCCAAACCTCCTCTGTCAGCCAACTATCACTAGGTTTCTATGTTCAAACGTCACACTGTTTACTACCTGATTACATAAATCCTCCAAATTTAAGCCTATTACAGTTGGGTTATTCTTCCTGTTTTATCAAAACAATTTAGCAGGTTTTTAAAATTACCATAGCAAGTGTCCTTCAAATTTGCTTGCTTCCTGCCAAAGCAGCCAAGGTAGTAAAATAGAAAGAATAAGCAATGAGGCCAAGATCCTAAGATTTCTTAATCACAATGCTTAGGGAAGAAATAAACAAAGACCCATGACATCATATCTATTTCTGAATCTGTTTTCATGACTAGAAGTCATGGCAAGTTGAGCGTCATGTGAATAATATTACCACATTTATTCCTAAGTCATTTACATTTTTTTCACATTACTAAGCCTGTTATTAAGAGTGTTCCTGTGCAGCTCTTATTCAGCTCCATTTCTTCTCTTACCTAATCAGTTTCAATGGTTTCTTTCCAAGACTCAAGAGAAAGAGGAGTTTTTAAAAAACAAAATCAGAAACCTTGTAAGAATGCCTTCTATCTAGGTCAAACTCAACTTGTAACCCTAAATAACGTTAATGAGGTGTCGCTATAAACACATAAAGTCCTTTTTTCTAGAGGGCTTATTTTCCAAATTTTTTCATCAAACTGATCTCTTCAAATTACACAGGCACCATGACAGAGGAATGCATACTTGCATAAAAGGGCACTTGTCTTAGCTTCCTAGAACTCTCTAACTTAAAAGACTCTAAATAGGAAACTCATTAAAGTGATAAAGTTAGTTATTTGTTTGGTTATACCGTACAGATCTCATTTAAGACCCATTTCTTCTGGATGTCATTAAAAAGTATCAATAAGGTATGTATGTGGTTAAGTAAACCATCACTTCTATTCCACTCATTATTTATTGAATAAAAGCAAAACATTCTCATAAGGCCAATATATAGTCACAAAAAGTGCACTCTCATCCCCCTTTTTTCTTTCAGGTCCATTTGCAGGAGGTAACCACAGTTCACCAATTATATAATGTAAGCTTCCAAACATATTCAAAGCATGTAAAGTTATGTTAACTAATCAAATATGTAATTATTTTCCACTTTCTTATATATGTTAAAAAACGAATACTCAGGCCAGGCGTGGTGGTGCACACCTGTAATCCCTGCACTTGGGAGGCTGAGGCAGGAGGATCGCTGTGAGACCAACCTGGGCTACACAGTGATTTCCAGGTCAGTCTGAACTACATAGTGAGACCCTGTCTCAAACAAACAAAAAAGAATGCTTAAGTGCATATATACTGAAATTTGATATTTAAATGTATCCTTTCCATTAAAAATAATTTAAAAGGCAACAACGATAAGGCTGATAGGTCATAAACACGTTCTGATACAAATTTCAAAGTCAGTTCCCCCACCAGAGGCCGGAACAGTAAGAACTGTACCAGGGAGGAGGCTCACCAGGAAGCTTCAAGAGGGAATAAACATTTATGATTTAGAACTATTCACATTTCCATTTTCAAAACGACTACCTTGCCGGTTCTCCATTATTTCCACTCCATCAACAAAAGTAAACTCAAAAATAAAATTAATATGGCTTTTCTAGACAGAATCCATGTTTTCCTAATAAGGAAAAGCTGAAACGAGGCTAAGAGGGTATCCTCTATTGGCCCAGCGTAACCAGAGGTCATAACTATAGGTTTCACATCTTGAACAAATTTCACGGACAGGGAGAACGTTCAATCAAATTAAAGAGCCAGCTAAAGAAAAAGGAGGATGTCATTTATAATTGTCTGCTCCCACTGTCCATTATAAATGTTTAACACACGAGCACAAGTTTTGGGGTGCCATAAATCCTGGAGGAAAGTTTTCTAAGTGCCTGTTCTTAATCATCTTTAATAAGTAAGTGGTATATTTATACAATAACTGGTATATTTACTTTTCCAATGAACAATGGAATATCATTCCGAGGATTAGAGTGGCAACCGGGTGGGCAAACACCTAATCACTAGTATTTACCTGATGTGATAATGTCTGGTCCAACACTCGACTCCACAATCTATAAAAAAATTACTAAATGAGATGACTCCCTACTTCAGTACTGCTGGATATAAGTTTATAGTGTGGCTTGTCTCATAGAATGGACTAATTGGAGTCGTTTTTCTTCTTAGTTTTATGATTACTAAGTGTAAATCCATATTCAGTAAGCACCTAACCATCCAGGAAAAGCTTTTTCCTGCTTTGCTGTGAGGATACAACAATCCCCCTAAACTTTCAGGCAACTGCAACCTGGGCTCCTCATCACGCCCGCCTACCCAGGGCTCCCAGCAGACCTACAGAAGGCGTCACAAAGAACACCGCGCTTTCCGGGTCTGCTGGAGGAGAGGGCAGTGGGGATAGGGATTCGTGGCCTCCGCAGGTGCCAGCTCGGGGTAGGACTGAGCCTAGGGAGGGGCGACGCCACCGCCCGGAGGCCCGACCAGGTGGACACACGGGACGCAAGCCACTCGCGCGTCTCTGCGCCACCCGGGTCCCTTGGTGCAAAGACCGGCCGCGTGACGCCAGAGCCAGCCGGAACCGGCCGGACTTCCTGCACTCCGCGAATTCCATAATGGAGCTGGGGGGGTCACAGGCGACCGGGGGCAGCGAGGTCGCAACCCGAGCTCGGTCCCACCCTGAGTCAGGGACAGAGTCCGGACAGCTGGCGGCCGCCTCCGGGGGGCAGCTCTTTTCCCGCCCAGCTCCCGGCCCCCTGACCCGGACATCCTAACCCACCACCCA
>NW_022900916.1:15916245-15918746 GCF_012274545.1 Fukomys damarensis | reverse complement strand
CGGCATCGTGGGACGCCCGGTGCCGCCTAAACTGGGAGCTCAGCGAGGATCAGCCGATGGAGCTGCACTTTCTACTCGTGCGTCTGTGCGGCGGGCGGCTGAGAGGCGAGTCTTCGGCTAACAAGAGAGGCGAGAAGCGGCGCGGGTACGAGTGGGCAGCGGCGACAGCAGAAATCCCCGTGAAGAGCTGTGATCGAAAACGATACATGTTTCTCTCTAGCGCGGGAGCTAAGGCGGGGCGGGGGAGACCGCGACGCCTTAAGTAGCCAGACAGCTGCCTGATGTCACCAGTGGAAGGAGGAGCTACAATGTTCGCCAGCCAATCGCTGAAGATCTCCCCACTCGCTTCCACTGGATCGGCACCTGGACCCTGACTCACAATCCCATGCAGCAAGTCTGCACTTCACGCCAGGGCTGCAGTCCTCGCGGGCGCACTGGACTTTGGGAAATGTAGTAGGGGGGGCGGGGTCTCACGGGCCCCTGCCCTTTTCCCCAAGGCCTTCCTGCCCGCTCGCCTAGAGAGCTGTGACCCCGCCCCTTCCCGGAGCCGCCCGCCTTGGAATGGAGAGGGCTGGCCGGCTCTGAGCCACGCGGCGGGAATGCAGATGACCGGCGCGGCCTCCAACCCTGAGCTGCGCCGTCCGCCCGTGCCCCACTTCTTTCAGTCTGCTTTGCCCTTTCCCCCGCTGCCCAAACACAACCTTACCCCTCCTTGGGAACTTTTCCATAGCTGCAGTTGTTGGATTAGTGTGGCGATCATCAGTACCTATAATCTAAAAGTGTTTGGGGGCCTTGTTGTCCACAGTCTTCCCCCAAAAGTGTGCTTTTATCTACTTCAGTTGTGTCTTTCGTGTAGGGCTTGTATTCTAGACCAGGAGACACCTGGCATATCTCAAATTCAGTGTCACAGATTGTACCCAAGGATGCGTCCTTGACAATCGTACCTGGGATAAGAGTTTGAGAACTTGACAGCTGGTTAAACAAACACGAGCTATAAATATCACTAATTGCAGCAGGTTTGGTTTTGTTTCTCAAGGTGCTTCTAGATCTCTTGTCTTCCTTGTTCCATTTGTACTATATTTTGGGCCTGTAATTAAGTTTGCATTCTATGCTTATGACAGACCACACTCAAGGACTCACCTCAGCGTAGGTGACTCATTCTCTACTCCACCTGTCACCTGAGCTTCGGCCTCTCATTTCTTCCATTCCACCTGACTGTCGCACTTGCAGCTCCGTCTAACATCTGAAAGGTCCAGGACTTCCCTCCTCCCCTGTGCCCCTTCTGCTGTAGTCCTGTGTGTCACATTTCAACGTCACATTCACACATGGTTCCTCTTTCTTTTCCAAAACTGAAATCCACGGCCTGTTCACCAGTGACACACACAGCCTCAGTCTTTCTGCCCACGCTTCGTACCCAGTGATACTTCAGGATTTACTCAAACCTTGCACTTGCGAGGTAAGTGGCGGCACCCGGAGCTAAATCCCTGGCCCTATCCTCTGCTTTAATATTTGTTAATTCTGTGGTTCCCAGGTAGTGATATACTAATTACCAACCCCACTGGCTTGACCCTGACCACTTTCTGGTCTCTTCTTTCACTGTTTCCCTTTGCGTCTTATTCTTCAGCTAAATAGGGCTGCTGTCCATTTCCACTACACAGCTCTGCTCTCCCATTCCCATTTCTTTCTTTTTTTGGTACTGGGGATCAAACTCGGGTCCTTGTGCTTGTGAGGCAGGCAGTGGAACCACTGAGCTAAATCCCCAGCCCTCTGAGACATACTTCCATATAAGTATCATACATATATATATAACCTCCACATCAATGCAAATATAACCATATGCCTCATGTGACAGTGGTTTTCCACTAAATATACTGTTTGGGACCATGCTTGAAGGAACTACAAGACTCCTGACATTGAGCCAACAAATAATTACAAATGCAGGAAGAAAGGGGAAGTACAAGGAGGAACAGGACAAGGGGGCTTTGTCCTAGGCAGCTTCGCCTTCTGTTCAGGAAAGCACATCCTCCCAGGGGCTTCTGCCCCATCTGTTTAGCCAAGATCAAGACCTGTGACGATCCCTGGCTGAGGGCAGGCTAGAAGTCAGGGATATGTAGTTGGGTATATTGGCAATAAAATCTGAAAGGGAAATCATGTATATAAGGGAGACAACCAGCAATATCTGCTCTGAAATTTGGAGGGGAAGATCTATGCGCTAACAAAAAAAAATGACACGTTTGTTACCAACTTGACATGGTGTGCTACCTCAAACCACTTAGTATTCTATAAGATGTATCCTCCTATAAAACAATTTAGGGCTGGGCATGGTGGCACACGCCTATAATCCCAGCACTCGGGAGGCTGAGGCAGGAGGATCACTGTGAGTTTGAGACCAGCCTGGGCTACATAGTGAGTTCCAGATCAGTCTCAACTACATAGTGAGACCCTGTCTCAAAAAACCAAAACACACACACACACACACACACACACACACACACACACAC
>NW_022900916.1:15821719-15916118 GCF_012274545.1 Fukomys damarensis | reverse complement strand
AAAAAAAATCAACAATTTAGGCTGGGCCTGGTGGAACACACCTGTAGTCCTAGCACTCAGGAGGCGGAGTACAGGAGGATCACTGCAAGTTCAGCGCAAGCCTGGGCTATGTAGGGAGTTCAAGTCCACCCTGAGCTACATAGCAAGACGCTATTGCAAAAAAACAAAAACAAAAACAGTCCAGGGATGTAGCTCAGCGGTGCAGCACCTACCAAAGCCCTGAGTTCAAGTCCCAGAGTTAATTAATTGAATATTCCATCTAACAGATATGGTAATTACACACAAATGTTGCAAAATGTGACAATCAGAATTTGGGGTCACACTCAAGCTGTCCTGAGGTCTGTCATTCAAAGTAGCACATACACATGCAGACCTTGCTTAAAGGGGTAAACATAAGAGCTCTTCCTTGAATGTCTTCAGTCATGACCGCCTTGAGTTTCCCTGCACAGCATTAAACAGAATTAAATATCTCTGCGGTCCTCTATATAGGACGTGTCAGAACCTGGTTCCTGCTTAGGTCTCCCAAATCACTGCTCATCCCTTAATACAGTCCGACTCCCAGCAGGTTTTCGAGCTCCCAGGGCTCACGTTTCTGGGCCTCACACTCGTCCCGTTCCCGTCTCGTTTTCCTCTTCTCACCCAATGCACCTCAGCCACACCAGCCTTCTTTGCCTACTCAAAACCACAAAGTTCATTCCCTGCTTAAGACCCTCGAAGCAGCTCCTCTCTCTGCCTGATGGGATTAGCATGAGCTTCCCACAGTTGCCACTCAAACCTCAGCTTAAATGACACCTCCCACTCGCCATCCTAAAGTAGCATCCTCACCCCCCACCACTGTGCCTCTGCTCTTCTCCCACAGCAACCTCACTACCTCAGACTTCTCCAGTCCGATGCCATCTCTCTCCTCTATGAGAATATTAGAACTATGAGAAAAGAGATCCTGTCTACTTTTTCCTCACTACTTTATCTTCAGTACTGGAACAGTAGTAGCACTTAGTAGATATTCAATTAATATGACTAAAGAAGGAGGTAAGTAATTAAAGTCACTCCTCTTCCTAGAACATCCCTCTCCAAAATCTCTCCCTCATCCTTGAAGTTACCCAAATTATCTGATTTAAACATCTCTTGTCCCTGTCTTCTAATGTCTTCTCTAGGATGCCATTAATTATATGTATTACAATTTTTTATTACTTATCTATTTCCCCATCAAATGCAAAGTCCAAGTTGGCCATTTCTGAAACACATACTGGGTCTTTACCATCACACGTAGCACTTTTGTGTGATTAGAAAGAGGACACCCAGCCTCCAGGCAGGAATTCAGCCCCCACTCTCCCTTTGCCGAGGAGCCACATACAGTGTCATGTGTTTAAATGAGTGAAGGAGTAAACTTCTTGTGTCTGAGCAGCTTTCCCGAAAGCAAAGAAACTATGGTGGGGAAAGCATGTTAGTGAAACTGACAGGTATCAGCAGCTCACACTGTCATTGTTACACCAACCATAGCAGGAAAGGTTAGTCTTGGCACTTTATGGATGAAGAAATGGGTTCAGAGAGGTTCTGCAACTTCCCTGAGGTTGTACCATGGGTAAACAGTGATCTGTGATTAACACCCAGGCCATCTGATACCAAGGTTGTCCTTGGCCTGCCTTCACCACAAGGCGAGCTGAATGCTTGTTCCCAGGAGTCACGGGTTCATATGCAGTTCTGCTAGAAAAGCACTGCGTGGGTGAAATCTTGTCCTGTTTTCCTTTCTTTTACTGTCCCTAGACCACTGGTGTCAAAATGCACAGGGTGTTCGATGGTTGACTGCCTGATGATTATTGGACAGATTTCTATTTTTTTGGACATCTCTAAGCTTATATAGAATATATCAAATAGTAACGTTATTCGAACAATTTTTTAAAAATAATCACCACCTGTTAAGTTTCAGGTTTCATTGTTATCTTAACATGTTTGCCATTTTTGTTTTATTACCAAGTCTAGGAGACCAGCTTGAATCCACACTGAGCAGGCTTTAGATACTGATTTGGCTTATAATTTGGCTGTTGATTATGAGTCACTCTAAGGACTAAGAGTAAACTGTTAATGACCTTTTGGCTGGTTTTTGGAAAGAGACTTCCCAATGGTCACAATTGAGTCTCAATGGTCTATGAGGTTTTGACTTCTCTATACAAGGAACCACTGTAGCTAAGTAGTTGTAATTTGGTGCAGCTGTTCTCTAAGATCAAACTTTAGCTAAGATTATGTAGGTAGCCTTTTAGCTATGACCCACAAGATAGCACTGGTGCCTTGTTAGCTGTTACCTATCCCTTCACAAGTATACACAATTACTCTCTTTTTCCAAGCCTGACTCATTAGGGCATTAGTTCTGCTATTCTTTACATCTGTCTGCACCCCCGCTTGCTCTGTTGTATGATCATAAATATTGACTAATCCAGAGCTTGTGGTCTTAGCCAAGGCAAAGCTAAGATTGGGTGATCTTTAGCCAGGAGAGAACTAAAGATCAATTCTCTCCCCCACCCCAAGTAATAAACTATTGTTCATATTTTTTTTCATTATTCTTTATTCCTTGCGCTTTGTATACTATTCTCTCATCCCCTGCTGTCTCCTCATCAGGCGACTGGGCGTCCCCCAGTGACTGGTCAGGCTGTCAACCTGACAAATGGTCAAGTTATCATCAGTAACAACCAAGAATGATGATAATGCAACATGCTAAATTCGAGAGCCTTGTGAGGTTAAGAAAGGATATCATGGCAGATTTTGCTAGAACGGATTAAGTCTTGAAATATATTTTGTTTGCCTTTTTTCTTTCTGTCATGCAGGAAGGAGACTTGTGGGTGTGTGGTTTTCAGTTTTAAAATTGCATGTACTTTCTCTAGCCAAATTTCTAGCAAGAATGATATTCAATTGACTTTTAAAACAAGAAAGTTGTCTATTTCACAAAGCTGCAGCAATATCAATAATACAGTCTGAGTCTGCTTTAGAAGAGTACTGTGAACCATAAGTTCCACAATAGGTACAGCAAGACAGTGGTGTTTATCACATTGTGCTGGAAAAGCTTTTCATGATAACAGCACAAACATGGCATCACCTCTGACGATAAAGAAGGGCATTGGCCCTTTTCGTTTGGATATCCTTTGACACTTCACACCAAACAATCAGAATCAACTGTTCTGTGTTCTGCACTGACCGTTCTACCTTATTTCCTACAACCAGCTCTCTTCCTAGCTTTTCCTTTTTGTACCGGGGATTAGATTCAGGACCATGGGCTTGCAAGGCAACCTTGGTGCCACTGAGCTAAATCTCCGGCCCTCTTCCCAGTTTTTTCTCTGTACTAGCACCAGTCTTCTGGGCAAATGACTAGAGAATCTTAAATTTTAGAAAGACTTGAAAGATGATCTATGTAAACTCCTGTATCATTTAGGAAATCTGCTGACAGCATGATTGAGATCTACATAGCTCTCTAACTCAGCTTTCCAGGTTCAAATCTGGACATAGAATTTACGTGGAAAGCAGATAGCCTACTACTCAGCACAGAGTAAACAACGAGAACTAGCCATTAATATAAGCCAGCACACATTTGTTCATCCTTTCTCAAACTCTGACAGGCTGGGAATCGTTAATTCTTGGTTACCTCATTCCAACATTGTGCAGTGGATCATTTTTAGAAAATCCTCATATTCCTTCAAGAAACATTTGTCACGTGCCTGCTATGTACCAAGGTCTGAGCTAGAACCTGAGGAAAAAAGACAAACGGGAACGGGGCATCTGGCCTCATGAAGACACCAGTTTAGCAAGAGCTTCACACCAGATGGCCCGTGGTTTTCCTTCCCTCTCGCCAATGTGGAGGTGATACTCTTACTTTCTCCTAGTTAATCAGCTTCCACCACCCACTTTCTAGGATGCAATGAGGGAAACGTTCATCTATGCCTAAGCAACTGGTAGGTTCTCCAAGGAGCTTGGTCCTCTTTCAGAGCAGCTCACCTTGCCCCTGTGAATCTCCATTTCCTTATCTGAAAATCGGGAGCAAATTTTTGCCCTATTGAGGTCACTGGATTGTCATAAAAATAAAATAAGGTCATTATGCAGGTCTTTGTAACCTACCACTACTCCATAATGATGAGATATTCCTTTTTTAAAACCAACAAAATAAATGATTCCTAATTATGGAATTTCAGACATCAGCAAGAAAAGGAAGATCTTTTGGCAGGGAGTTGATGTAAGGGGAGAGAGAGTAAAATCACCCAGCACCTAGATCAGAAAACAGCAATCCCACACTGAGTCCAGCAACGCATACAGCGTTGCTCCTGCAAATCTCGTTGGTGACCACATCCAGGTTTTAGATCCAGAGAGATCTCAGCCAAAATGCCTTAAAGACCACTTACTCATTTGGTGGCTTCATGCAAATTCCCTAATCTAAGCTACTGCTTCTTTGTAAAGCAGATTCCCTCTTGTTGGGAATTCAGAATAAGAACTAGAGATAGAGAGGCTGAATTAGTCTTTTTGACCAAAGAATAAAAAGCAGCTATTGTCTGCCCACTATGGACACGAAATAATGAGAAAGCCGGTTTGCAGAGGATGTGCAGAGGAACAGATACACAGGATGAACTACCCAACTCCCCTTGGCCTTTTACTTCCAAGTGGCAGAACTAGGAGAGATTTAACTGAAATTGTGCTCTTAGATTCCAGGGACACCCTTGAACTTCAAAGTGAACTCTTTCTTTATGCTTATGTTAAATCAATTTAGTTTCTGAAGCCAGAGTAGGTGATAGTTTCTTCCCCTGCTTTCTGGATCTAGTATATCTTGGTGTGCTAGGAAAGACACTTGCAAGTAAGACTTAAAAAGCTTATCTTTTACTCTCAGATGAAAGGCAATAAAAGTAGCAACAGATTCTCCAATATTTTGGAGGCATGTTAGCATAATTTTTAAATTATGGAGAAGGTATACACTGCCAAATTTCACTCATCATGTGTAATATATATTGTGGAGAAATCCAGCCAAAAGAATTCTGAAAGACACTTCAAAAATCTAAGCCAAACAGAACTGACCATATAAAACTTAACATTTTGAATTATTTACATTAGATAAGTCTAAAATTATAATTATTTTAATAAACACAAAAGAGAAAGCCAGGTGTGGTGGCTCGTGCCTATAATCCCAGGCTGAAGCAAGAGGATTAAAAGTTCAACTCCAGCCTGGAAGACTTAGCAAGAGTAGATTTCAAAATAAAAATAAAAAGGGTTGGTGATGTAGTTCAGAAGTAGAGGGCCTGGGAAGTAGGTCAGTGGTGCTGCACCTGCCTGGCAAGCACACAGTCCCAATGATCCATGATACAAAAACAAGTTAAGCCCTCCTGGGTTCCATCCCCAGTGGCGGGAAGGGGAAAGGGTGGGAGAGATATATAAACATTTGAACAAAATGCCAAAAGACTGATAGCTTTATTAATAAGCATTTGGTAAATATTTTTGATTCCACTCAAGGAAGGCTCTTATAATTAATTTGTTGTAGACGCCAGGGAATGCCCACCCTAGATCCACTTTACCCCCTTCCTCATTCTCAGAACCCCGATTTTCTTCATCTTGCCAATACCTTTGAGAGGCCTTGTGTTTCAAGGAAGGCTGGCTGCCACCTCGGCTGCAGGAGTTGGGCCATGATCGATCCTTCCTATAAATCAATGGTTGGTTAGACAGGTGCACAACATGATTTTAGCCAATGAGGTGAGAGTTGAGAGTTAAATGGCATAGGAGAAATATTTCTCCTTCCCAAAAGAGATACAAATGGAGAAACGGTCTTGTCTTTCTTTGGATGTTGTCATTTGTGCCCACAGGGGGAAGCATAGGTAACACACCAGGAATGGCAAAAGGGTTAAAAAAAAAAAACCCAGATGAGGTCTTAGAGTCACTGAATTAAACAAGTATTACCTCCGCCACATCCAGAGCACATATGAGAAAAGGTAAATGCCTTTCATGTTTAAATCAACTTTAACTGGAGGATTCTGTGACTTGGGGCTGAAAGCATCCCCACTGTCTTACTTTCTTCATTGCTGGGACAAAATACCCAACACCCACAAGTTAAAGAAGGAAAGATTTATTTTTAGCTCACAACTTGTAGAGGTTTCAGTCCACAGTCAGCTGGCTCCAAGGCAGGGTGGTATGGCAGAAGGGGGCAGGGGGCATCGCAGAGGAGAAACAGCCCAAGGCAGGGTAGTGGAAAGCTGAAAACAGTGAACCTCCCTTTCCCCTTTATTCAATTCAGGCTACACCTATTGGTTGGGGCCACCCACACCCGGAGTGGGGCTTCTGTCTTCGGTAAATCCATTCAGCCATACCCAGAACTACACTAAACCAATTGGTGGATTAATCTAGTATCACACACCCTTAATCCGAGTATCACACACCTATGATCCAGCCACCTCCTAAAAGCTATACTTAGGAGTGCAAGAGGCTCTAGGGGGACATCTAGATATAAACCAGCGAATACTGTTCCATCTAACAATCTCTTCAAATGAGGGTATCATTTGGCCATTTCTAACACTGTCATTATGTCTACAGAATGAGTCCAATAAAAATTGTCACCAACTATTCCTCTACCACCCTTAAAAGTCCCATATGTTCCAAGAAGTCTTTGAAATCCTTGCTCCTGTCATCTGCTGTTTTGTACATAGAACACACCAACATAGAGCCACTGCCCACTTTATGCCTCCTCCGCAGAAGTCTGTCCAAGGACACCCTGTTTTTTTTTTAAAAAAGCTCCTATTTGGAGAATTGTCTTCGCTTTGCACCCACTATTATCACATATGAGTTTAGAGAGCTTTTTTCACTCTCTTTCTCCATCTTTAGCATTCCTAATGAAGAATTTTCCATTCCCTTAGTGGTGTTTAACGGGGCTTTTGTTGTTGTTGTTTTGTTTTTGTATTAATTGGCAACAGAAATTTTTTTAAACTAAAAGATCTTTAAATGGAAGGAATCCCTTTTGGTGAGTGGTATCCTAGGTAGCTAACTTTCATTATGCTAAGGTTGATGACTCATGAATGGTTAGTTTCCTTCTAAACAAGGGCTGTTATGAAAGGTGAGTCATGGTACCTTCTCTATATTCCCAATACTGAGGGAATAAAACATACTACACCCACATGATAATAGAGTTAATTCAATATAGGATATGGCTGTTACTTCCTCCAAGGTTGTTTATTTGTTGGCTTGATTTTCAGAGCCTTGGCTTTCTGGTATGGGTAATAGAGGTATCTACTGGTCCCAAATTGTTTCCATTCATGCATCTGTTCAAACAGATTTCTCTTTGTCTCCTCATCCTTTTTCTTACAATGCATTTTAAGAAGCCCTAGGCTGATAGAGGAACTCTAAAAATAGGAAGTGAACCAACAAGTTTTATGCTTTCTTTATATGCTTAAGGCAATATTCAGGGATGTTCTTTCCCCGAATGTTCTTGTTCTTCCAAGTTCTACCTTCTCCCCAGAGCCCTGTGTATTTCTCCCCAAAGGTATACATAGCATTCCAACATCATTTTCATACTATACAAGACTACAATACCTACCTACATGTTTGCTTTTAAATAAGATAGTATTTTTGCCAGCTTGACTTTTTTTCTTGTGATATTATTCATTTTTTTATATTTGTCCCTTCTTTTTATTTTACTTATTTAGTTAGTTCATTTTTGCAGTGCTAGAGATTGAATCCAGAGCTTTGAGCATGCTAGGCAAGTACACTGCCACTGAGCCACATCCCAAGCCCTTGTTACTGAAACCAAGGGCTTGGGATGTAGCTCAGTGGTACCAGTGCCTGCTTGGCAAGCGCAAGGTCCTGAGTTCGATCCCCGGAACCAGAAGAAAAAAAAGTGGACTCAATAGTTATCACCTGACACTTTGGAGAGATACGACTAATTAGTTAATGGGCTAGTTCGAGACTGCTGAAAAATAACATAAAATGCAATCCCCAGCTTTGAATTTCACCCTAAGCCACAAAACTCCATATTCAATCATTGACTTTTCCTTCACCATCCCACAGACTCCACAAATTCAACAAATGAACAATTTATCTTCTCTCCCCCATCCCACTACTACCTGATTTGCCTTTGGTGTTACAGATCATAGTTAATGGCTCTACCATTCACCTCATTATCCAGCCAGAAACCTAACCACATCCACACATGAAAACGTTTCATATCTAAAATATGCCTAGACTCTGTCTCCTCCTTTCATTTCCCACTAATAATTATCAAGTGGACTATGAGCTCACTTTCCCACTTTTCACCCAGCTCCAAGTTATAGATCTCCCTTAAGGCAAACCCAATCAGCATCTCCATGGAGACTTTAGTGAAAGGAACTGTACTTTCTGGTGGGGTCTCTAGTGCCTTGGAGAGATTTCTGTCACAGAGAAAGCAAAGCCTTCAGTGGTTAAAAGGTGCATTTTTCTGGACTCGGACAATTAGTATTTCAACCCTGGCTCCACCAATCACTGGACGCAAGTTACCAACCTCTGTGCTTCAAATTACTAGAGATGATACAATGAATTAAATAAGATAATATGTGCTAGCATTCAGCACATGCCTAGCACAAGGTAAATATTCAATACGTGTAAGTGGTTATTACAGAATTATCTATGACTTTCATTAATTTGTTTATATTTTTCTTTACTAGGCTTCGAGTTCTTTGCATCTAATCCATCTTTGTAATGCAGTTCCTAGCACCAGCCTGGAAAGCAAGGGACACGCCATACCCATCTTTTAAATGGAATGATCACTTTGCCGCTTTACTCGGAAGCCTTCACAGGCCTCTTGCCTGTAGAAGAAAATGTTCACACTTTAGCACGATTTGTGAACTTCTGAAATCTGAAGCAACTATTCAGCTTTGGCCTCTCCAACCAATCAAGATCACTTGGAATTCCCCCAACAGACTCCTCTTCCCAGCAGAAATACCTTTCCAGGCCTCTTCCTCAAACCTGGTGAATGTCTTTCGCTATTCAAGACCCAAAGGCAGTCTCTATTCCTTGGCCATCCGTCCTATCCCTTTTACAGGTAGCCACCAAGTCTAAATACGGACCTGCGTGGGACACTGCAGTGAGCCCCAGGCCTTCGACTGGACCCTTCAGATCTCCAGTGCACACCCGGACTTTCTGCACTCTTCCACACCCGACTCTGTGGGTGGCCGTGACAAGCCAATCTTGTAAATTCTTATATATTTGTACATCTTGTACTAAAATCCGTTTCTCTAGTAAGCATTGACTGGTGCGGTCAACAAATATTTCTTGATCACCATTGTATAAAACCAGCAAAACTGCATCCATTTAGCCATCCATAGTGAGTATTGTTAACATAACCCCCTCCCTCTTCCCACAATCACTCTCGTCCCTGATGCTTTTAGGCTGGAGGGGTGGGAAGAACCAGGACACCTGGGCATGTGCCTTGGCGATCACATACTGCATTTATTCCATTCAATTTTCATTCGTGGCTAAAACATGTCTGCTTTGAACAAACACTCCCATTTTCTAAAAAGGAGAATGATCTGCTTCTGTCAGCTCACTGTTTGATACCTTCAAGAAGAAACACATGGAGAATAAGATGCATAAAATATTTCAGTGTTGATACACTGAAATATGAATGCTCATAGTAGTAATAGCCAATTGAAGCTTAGTAGAAAGCTATTATCTAAATTGACTAGATTAAATATATTGCTGTTAAGGTCATCATTAATGTCTCCTGGCTGATGGGACTGATGGATGTGGTCTTAGTCAGAACATGTAACAAATTTTACAAGTGAACACACACACACACACACACACACACACACACACCCCTGGCAGTAAATTTCCACTGGCTCAGCTTTGAATTGGTAAATTCCAACTCGGTCTCTTCTCAACAAACTGCCCAATGAAACAACATTCCTTAATGATGACATCCAGCCAGAAAAATAAACGCTTAATATGACAGCTTCACGACATAGTCTGTAAAAGTGAAGACAGCCTCTGGCTAGTGACAATAACTGCATTGTCAGACCCGTGTTTCACAGCGGAACACTGACGGGATTACAGAGAGAACCATTTCAAGGCTCTCTCTGCTTTAATAATGACTCCCTGTCCTGAGAAACTTCACTTTCAAGGAGAATAAATCCTGGAGTAGCTCAGAATCTGATGGTCACTATGGCAACGCTGAAGCTTTCAGAGAAGCTCTCCTGGTGGAGGTTATATGTTGGACCTCACTTTGAGAGAGGATTGCGGTGGAGAGGTAATCAAAATGGCACTCACTGAAATCTAAAGTAAAATTATTGCCATCCAACAAAGTATTACTCTGTACACCATTAACCCAACCTATAAGAGGCATCTTGCAAAAGGAGCCCTAATAAATACTTATTCGTAGCACATTATCACCCAAAACTAGGAGCACTGAATTGGTATTGGAAGCCTCTCAGAAGTTGTTAGATGATACAGGCCAATTTTTAAAAAAACTGAACACTTCCAAAATGTATTAGAGATTGAATAGCCCTTTTCCAAAATGCTTGGGAAGAGAAGTGTTTTCAATTTCAAAGTTTTCAAATTTTAGGGTGTTGGCACGCAGTTTACCAGTTCAGCAGCTCTCATGTGAAATTCTGAAATATGAAGTGCTTCAGAATCCAAGGATTTGGGATGTGGGGGTTAGAGGTGGTCAAGCTGTACTCAGAAACCAGGTCATACGCAATCACATATGAGCCAGACTGTGAGTAGTCTTTTCAACACGCATGGAAGGTGTTAGGTTTTGGCCACACATTTATATATTTTAGGCGTTCAGTTCTTTTAAAATCAGTCTGCACCAAAGTATGGCTATGTAATCAGAGGTTCGATGATCTCACAAAATGAAATTTAGGTGGTATGCAAAATCCCTGAAGTTATATGCAAAAATACTGTTTAGTTGTGGATTGAAGTTATTTAATTTTATCCTATATTAAAATTTATCTTTATGTAATGGACAGTCAATACAAATTTTCATTTACAGAGTTTACAATGCCATGATAGTTACTTAATTATTGGGTTTGTCTTAAATGTAGTTCAGAATTGAATAAACTATGCATTTTACAACTCTACAGTAGATACACAAAAACTGTGCTAAAGGGCCAGGCGTAGTGGTGCGTGCCTGTAATCTCAGCACTTGAGAAGCTGAGCCAGGAGGATCGCTGTGAATTCAAGACCAGCCTGGGCTACACAGTGAGTTCCAGGTCAGTCTCAACTACATAGTGAGACACTGTCTCAAAAACAACAACAACAACAACAACAAAAAATGAAAACTATGTAAAAGCACACAACAAGCCTGATCACCCTGCAACATTCCCATTGATCTTGCTGTGGACCCAGGGCTACTGTTGGTTCATAGACAATCTCTCTCTAATTCACAGAAATTTTAAAAGGACCCTTGATGCCTCTCCTTTTGATGAGAACACAGCAGTTGTACAAAGGGGAGCGATTCTCTTTTTTGAGTGGTACTGGGGATTGAACCCAGAGCCTTTGCACGGAGCTACATCCTGGGTCCTTTTTTATTTTTTTATTTTGAGACAGGTTGCCCTAAGTTGTTAAATTATCCAGGCTGTGCTGGAACATGTGACCATCCTGCCTCAGCCTCCCACAGTGCTTGGATTATAGGCTTTACTTCATTTTTCTCACCTGCTGACCTGAGATCTCCCACAGCACTAAAACTCCCGTCACCTGGACAGCAAAGTGATCAAGTGGAAGCAATCTGGGCCCTGGAACAGAACCGCTGGGCCCTGATGTCTCTCTCACCTCTGTCATCTCAGGGAAGTTACTTTATCCTTCTTGGTCCGTTCCCATATCTGTAAATGGGAATAATATTAATTTGTTAGAGTGGTGCGAAGGTTTAAAAGGGTGGGAGTTGTAAAGGAGTGACGCTGAGCAGTTTCCTTATAACGGACTGTCACTATTTTTGGAGGCAGCATGAGTTCTAGAATCAGGTAGATTCTGATCCTGGCCCGGCCACTTACTGTGTCCCCTAACTATGGGTTACCTCTCTGTGTCTTGGCTTCTAGGTGCCATGAGGGTTGTGATCTCACCTGTTTTGTCTGCTGCTATGTCCTCAACATCAACACAGAGCCCGGTGCTGTGGTTGAAGGAACCAATGAATGACTAAAACAAAAATAGTTCCTCACCACAGTATGGCAAGAGTTATAAAAATATGCTCCAACTACTACTCCCAGGGACAATGCTTAGCACACAATAGGTAATTTTTTTATTTTTTATTTTTTGGCAGTACTGGGGATTGAACCTGGGTGCTCTACTGCAGAGCTGCACCCCCAGCCTTTTAATCTTTTGAGATAGGGTCTTACCATCTTCTCCAGGCTGGCCTTGAACTTCAATCCTCTAGCCCCAGCTTTCCAAGTAGCTGGGATTACAGGTGGGCTCCGCCATGCCCGGCTACAATAACTGAGTTTTCAAGGTCTAAACAAATGGATGCGAACTGGGTCATGGGCATCGCTATTTCCACGGTAATTACGGAAGTGGACAGTCAGAGGGCCTGGCTCCGTGGCTGGCCAGGTGACTCATATCGTCTAGTATTAAATGTGGTCTCCCTGCCACCGCAGGGCTGGACTGGGAACTGCCTGTGGCCCACAGTTAGCTTCCTTTCTGAGGGCCGGGGATTTGGCTCAGTGGCTCTGGCGCCTGCTTCACAAGCACAAGGACCCGAGTTCGATCCCCAGTACCAAAAAGAAAAAGAAAAATTTCCTTTCTAAGGAATCCAGTTACCCCTGAATGGCAGAGGCTCCTGATGATTCCCGTTTCTGGAGCACCCTCCCCTGTCATCTTCACCCTCTCACCACTGCTGCTTCCACGAAAGAGAAGAGATGAACGAGGAGCTCGTTGCCGAAGTACACATGGAAGACATCAGTGGAGAAACTACCAGATATGACCGCTGAATGTACAGAGAAATATCCAGGCTTTGGGCCCTGCTCTTTCTGCTCTTGTTTTCCTCAAAGGTCAGAAATAATTCATAGTCCAGAGCCATGAAATCCTCAAGTTAGCTGCCTCTCTGGGCAAAGTACTTGTTCATTTGCTTCTAAAAAATACATTTGTTGAAGGACGACTGTGTGAGTCCCTTCTAAGTGCTCGAGATATGAAGAACTAAGACTCCTCGCGTTCAGTGAGCTCGCGGTCTGGGGTGGGGAAATGGACGAACGCTAAAAAGTTTAAGACGGAGGAAGAGTGCTGTTGGCATAAAGCGCCAGGGGCCTGAGAGAACAATGAGAGAGCGTGCGAGTGAGAAGAGGTGGGTGAAGAGTTGGCCAGGGGAGTTTCCCCACACAAAGCTCACCTGAGCTAAGCCTTTAATTAATGAGGAGAGGAAGGTTGTGTTCCAATCCCGGGAGCAGATGTGCACAGGCCTATAGCTATTTTTTCCGGTCACTTATC
This sequence comes from Fukomys damarensis, assembly GCF_012274545.1. Lineage (NCBI taxonomy): Eukaryota > Metazoa > Chordata > Mammalia > Rodentia > Bathyergidae > Fukomys > Fukomys damarensis. The sequence continues at coordinate 15,902,723 of NW_022900916.1, read as the reverse complement.
CAGAACCCTTCTTGTTTTACCCTGCAAATCAATAGATTGCCTGGTCCTGATCACCTTTGATCTTGTGCTGGGGAAGTAAAAAAAGCACAGAGGGTGGGGTAGGCTGGGGATGCTGTTACCTTCATTATTCAGAATGACTACTTGGTATTGTAAACATGTTTCTGTAGTCAAAAAACTCAGATGGTATTCTTGTTTTCACAGGCAGTACTGTTATGTCAGGCAAACATTTTACCTCTAAGTCATTAATAAAATGATGTATAAGAGGTACCGTGAATTATAGACAGAATTCTAAAGAAATACACATATGGATTACAAACCTTGTTCCATCCTTTACTGAGTTTTCCTATTTTTAAAACGTGTTGTAACCTCAATTGAGTTGTATCGAAAACACTAAAAATTGTCAGCTGTATTCAAAATAATAGATTGCTTTGTGGTTACAGCAAAAAAAAAAAAAATAAAGAAAGAAAATGTGCTTATACCTATACAGTACAATGCAATTATAGGCAGCAAGATCACTTGCTCGTTTAATAAATATTTACAAGCATTTGGAATGGGAAGGACACAAAAATGGATAAAATATATATCACCAAGTACATCTATGTTAGGAACAGAACATAAAGGAGATTCCAAAAAGACCATAATGAGTGGAAAGGATACAGGGGAGTCCTTTTCCTTACTTTATCTCAAATACTTTCCTAACTGTGACCTTCCTGCTTCCTCCCATGGAGCCAAAGGGAGTCTGCCCTTGATCTTTGGTTATAGAAGCCAGTGGCACAGAAGCAGATAATGTGGAGAGATAGTTATGTTTACCCCGATTCGAATACTATACAAGGTGTTTGGGATCAGAACAACACATGGCACGCCACAAGCATGCATTAAACTTTATGTTTTTATGCATCCATTCTAAAAAATAAATTTTAATTAATAAAAAGAAAAAAGAAACAGGTTATGAAGGCCAAGAAAAGGGAGTTACCTACTGTCCTAGATATTTCTTCACTGTTATTACAACACAACAATAAGGAGGACTATGCAGAGGCAGGAAGGGGTGGTGGCAGGGTTGACAACAGCTGAAAGTCTAAAAACAAATGAATGCAGCTGGGCACATGCCTGTGATGACAGCACGCTAGGAGGCTGAAGCAGGACAATCGTAAATTCAAATCCAGCCTGGGTAACTCACAAATTAGTGAGATCCTGTCTCAAAATAGAAATTTTAAATTAAGAGGCTGGGGATAAAGCTTAGTGTGAAAGCCATGGGTTCAATACCCAGTACCGAAAAAAATAATATAGGCATATATAAATTGTCTTAGTTACTTTTCTCTCATTGCTGAGAAAAAAATACCCATCACCCAAAATTAAAGGGGGAAAAGGTTTATTTGGCTTATGGTTCCTAGAGGTTTCAGTCCGTAACTGGCTGGCTCCCAGGCAGGGTGGCAGAGGGGTAATAGTTCGTGGGAGAAGACTGTGGGAGCAACAAGAAAAGGAGGAGGGGCCTTCAACAGTGTCTTTCTGCTTTTTATCTTACGAAGATTACTTCGGGAAAGTGGTCCTCACACCCTCCATCCTAGCACCCTAGAGCCTAGCACTGCACCAAGAGCCGATAGCAGAAAAAGGCGCATCTATGACTGCACAAGGCTTTGGGGGGCCATCAAGACATGAGCCAGAGCATAAATGATTGCCCCCATTCATAACCTGGATTCTCGGTGACCTAACCTAAAACATTCCAAACTTATATGTGTCCTAGCTCTCCAACACAGACAGGAGAGGAGACCCCCAGAGGTACTGCTGGAGTCTGCTTCATCGAATGGAAGGAATACAGGACTGTTATGTGAAAGTCTTCATTTGAATTTTATTGACATACATTTATATTCTGAGATCAATAAGTCTTAATTCAAAATATATAACATGACATATGGTTAAACAATGTTATGTCTTCATTTAACAATTTTTAGGCAAAAGGCTCTAAACAGTAAACCTCCTAGCATAGCCCTGGGCTTGCTTGGGTCCCTTTGTGCCCTCTTAATGATGGAAGCAGATATCTGGCCACCACAGGGAATGCAGGACACTGGTAGAAACAGCAGCACAGCTTGAAAATAATGAGCAGAAAATGTCCTGGGATCAAGGACATAAGACAAGAAGAAGGTGGGAGGGAGAGGAAAAGAAGGGTGAGAAAAGAAAAAGGAAGAAAGGAAGGAAATAACAAGCTAGCAAGTTCCATCCACCTCAAGCATTAATTATGTCCCACACTGGGCTGGAGGCGCTCAGGAGTGGTTGCTCCTTGCTCTGGGCAGCATCTGCATCCATTAGATGGGAACACAGTGCTCACCTACATGAAAGAGAATTCTGGGAGAATCTTCCACTTCCGGCACCAGGCTACTTGAGCAGCCAGGGCTGCTGGGGGCAGGAGGTGGAATTAAACTGCCAGCAGTTGATACGTATCTTTGATCGCCTCCTGGCTCCTTTTATGCCAAATACCTTCTAATCTGCCCCCTCCTGCTTCGCCCACCCAAATGCAACAGAGACAGAAAGTGAAAGGCGGCTAGGAGTGAAGTGAGTGGGAAAGATAATCCTGGATTGGGGCTCATCTGCGCACTGTGGGTAGACCAGATGCTCACACTTCTCCATTCTCTAGTTTCCCAAGGCCAACAAAGATCAGAGCTCTCGCCCTATGTGACTGAAAGGAAGCCTACTCTTTTACCGAGTCCTCCATCTTGTGTGCTTCTGAAGATCCTCAAGGAATGCTGACGGAGGTAACAGCATGGAACCAGGCTGCTGTCCAGGCGTTCACCTTTGCTGTCCCATAGTCTCCTTCCCCAAGGACTGCTGGCCCCCCTTTCTGCTTCACTCCAACCCCCAACATGTCCATCCCTCTACTGCTGGGAGCACCACAGACACCCAAAGGCTCGAGGTAACTGATGAGAACCAGGATATGGAAAACAGTACTTTCCCCAAAATGACTTAGATTTCCAGGCTGCACCTGTTTGATGTTGCTTTTGTTTTTTGCTGTCCTTGTGGAAATGATTTTTGCTTTAGTATGTAACAGTGATGGGTAACTCCAAGTCCTTGTATCCAAAAGTCCTTTTATCCCCACGTCCTTTCACCCCTTGGGTCTAGGCAGGTGCCGTCAGCCACACTACACATTTGACTTCTATCTGCCAACGTGTTACTGACATGGGGAAACTGAGGGGATGCAGAGAAGAAGCCTGAGAAAGACCCGGTGTGAGACAGCAGCGTTGTGTGCTGAGGCTCAGAAGTGCAGTCTAAGAGTAACCATCTTCATTTTATTTTTGTAACCGTTTTTCCCATAATAGGTAAACTTCTTAGAAAAATTGAAGCTCTATCAGTGGAAAATTTAAGTAGGCTGCAATTTTTTTGTAACATGAGCTTGTACGGTGTGTTCTTTTTTAGAAAGATTCTGGCCCTACCTTATCTCCAAAGAAGAATGCAGTGGGACTGCCTCCTTTATTGAGACTGCTGAGATAATAAATTGAGGTCATAAGTCCCATTTTAGTGCATCTGAGTGAAAATCTGTTGAAACAGACGGGACATTATGGGAGGAAAAAGCTGGAAAGTGAAATTAGGTTTTTTCATACACAGGGTAGCAGCTGCTCAGATAACAGAAAAACCCTCAGGAGTCATTAATCAGGTGACAACGCAGTGAACTTCAATGAGGACAGTAAGACAGCTTTTCCGATGAGAGAACGGCCTGGCCAGCCCAGTGGTTGCAGATGAAACATGTAACGTTCCAGATATGGCAACTATTGAATAACGGATGTTCAAAGATTTATATCCTGAAACACAAATTGCCTCTGACTCAACAGTGTGAAAAACAGACTTTTAAAGTGTAATCAAGGACTAAACGTGCCCCGGGGCCGCCATCAGGAGGGAGGGTTGCTGAAAACCAGGTGATTTCTGTAGGTATGAGACATCCCAAACAGTAGTCACCACTGGATTCCACCTTTCAGATAAGACAGGTCTTTAAAGACAGAAAAGCCACGTTGCTATAAAGACAAAGCAAGAAAGCCGGTGGCAAACAATAAAATTCAACTGAATAATCTTAACTAAAGCAGCTCCAATACTGTACAGAGCTCTCATAAGGACCACAGACTTTAAACCTTTGTAAGTGGCTCTTTGATAGTCAGGTTAAAGAAACTGTCAACAACTGTTGGAAGATTGATTTTAAAGAGAAGCGGCAAAGGGAACCTCCAGGTAAACTTGACAAGTAGATAAAAGCATGGACACAATGACAATAGGTTTGAGGAGAGGACCAACTTGAGGCCAACTGTTCTTTAGAAAGACTGAGCTCGTGGTAGCAGCAAGGAGGACCAGAACCAGGATGGGCAGGAGCAGATGCAGGTGCTGTGTCTGCAGCCCACACCAGCTCAGGACGGGTGTGCCCCCTGCCCTAGTTAGGGAAACGCAAACAGGCGATAGAAGGCCACGATGCTAGAGCCCCTCACAGAGCCCTGGACTGGGCCCTTCAAGAAAGCTGCCTGCAGATTAGGTTTCTTCACCTTCACAGGCCAAAAGCCTCCCAGGAGAGACAGCAGGATCCACTAACACTGTGGTGCTGGCTGTCCAGCCTCCCGTGCTAAAACCTCAGCAATCACCCTTCCTCTCCAGCCCTCTTCAGTCACTGTCACGCCCACTTCCTTTCCTAAACATTTCTCATATCCACTGCCGTCTTTATGATTAGAGCCGATATCTCAGATCAGCCCCTTCAAATGAGTCTTCACCACCTCAGTCTCCCGAGGGGCTCCATTTCCACCCTGCTGACCTCGCAGGAATCCATCCTCCACCCAAGCACCCAGAGCACACTGCCTGTACGTGGGTCTCACAGTCTCGTGCTTCTGGTCAGAACCCTTCGCGCAGGGCCCCATCAGGTGAAAGCCCAGGTCTGCTTGCACCGCATGTAACAAGGCCAGAGACCTCACCGGAGTCCACTCTCAGCACCAGCTTTGGCCCTTTGCATGCATCAGTAACCACACTGCTTGCCGTTCTTTGCAAATACCTCGAAGGTTCTCAAGTCTAGGTTTTTGGTTCCTGGATGATCTCTTGGTTTAGAATCACTTTCTTTTCCCCTCAACTCTTTTCCTTTATACCTCCCTTTAAAGGCTCACCTTCTCCTTTGTAATGCCCAGCCCTTCACGCAGCCCACACCAGTAGGGTATCCTCCTCCGTAGCCTCACATGCAGAGCTCTATGGAGCTACTCGGCACACTATACTAAAAGCACCATTTTGTATTTGCCTGCCCTCTCCTCTCCAACTATGAGCTCCTTGGAGGTGGGAGTCACACGGCTTCGTTCTTGTATCCCGAGGACTGAGCCCAACATAGGTCCTCACCTGATAGCTTTGATGAATGCACAAATTAGTGACACAGAATAGAGAGGTGAGAGAGAGCAGAGAACTTAGATCCGAGGAATGCCCAGGCTTACAGTAGGTGAAGAAAATAATAAGAGAATAATAAGAAAGGTCTTAAGAATAATAAGAAAAGTAGGAGGGCCAACAAGAATTTTTTGTTGTCATTTTTCTAGTTACCAGCAAGTTTCTGTACAAATGCCTATTACTTTCTTAATAAGACCCCAACATAGAATGATGAAAATACAGTATATGTTTATTTCTTTCTCATGTAAAGATCCAAAGGTGACCAGTCCAGGGCTCTAGGGGCACCACTGCTGGCCTCAATAAGTTGGCTTTACCATCCGAAACCCATTTGGAACACAGCTTCAGAGACAGGAGAGAAGGGCCCAACCTTCCCTAAGAGATACTTTCATTTTTCTTCTGCAGATGCCCCAAATGCCTTGCAGCTAGTTTGACTCCATCAGTGCCCTACAGAGACATTTGCTTCAGCTGCAGCAGGCTTTGGACATGGACCTATCCCAGACAACTCTGCCCTGCAGCCTCTCCGGATGACTCCACCCCCCTGTAGCCCTCCTCAATTGCAACCACAGGGTTCTTCTCCATCCATGACTGAACAGAAAGCCTGACACTGCTCTCACATCAGCTGCCTTTTTTCCTATATAAAGAAACCCCTTATAACCTGAGAACACTCAATCTGTGTACTGTTCCCCATTAAAGTTTCTTCCAGATGGTACATTTTTGCCTATTCATTATTTCTATCTTGAATAGAGCAAGTTGAGCTGCTATCCTAAGAGCAAAAGCTGCTGGTGCCAAAAGATGATTGGCACCAGAGAACAATGGAAAGTGAGGAAGAATTGCCAGCAGCTGCCACTCCAAGTGGCAAAGAGAGCCACTAATACTAAACAAGGCGATAGCCACTGGCATTCAAAGCTCACTGTTGTTAACACTAAAAGAGCTGCTAGTCACTGGTGCTCAAAGACCAGAGCTGTTAACAGAGAGTTGGGCAAGAACCCTTTTAAGAACATCTCAGAAACCTGTGCAGGGACACCCCCCTCCAACTCTGCCCAAAGAAGAGGGCAGACAAAATGAGGATTGTCAGCAGGTTTAAGAACCAGCCCGTGTCTGATTTCTGTCTTACAGGAAGCTAAGAATCCACATTAGCTGTTGACACTTCTAAGCAGCAGTGAGAACCAAAGAGGAAGCACAGAACAGGCTGTTAGCATTAGGGAACTCTGAAGTTGTTCCATATGCCCACACCTAGCTGCAAGGGAGGCAGTCTCTACTTGAGCATCCATCTGCCCAAAGAAAACTCAGAAGAATTTTATCCATGAAAGGAAGAAGGGAGAGGACTACCAGGCACAAATAGTGGTCTGACATAAAGTGTTTCATTTCTACAACAGAGAGAACATTTTGTTAGAGTAGTAGCAGAAGAAGCCAGATTTCAAGGAAATTGAAAATTATTGGGCAACAAATAAATGGAGATAAAAAGTACAGCCCATTTATTCAAGCTTAACAATAAAATGGAAGAACAGAAATGTGATGGCAACTAGAAAGAACTACAGTTACAAAAGTTTTTTGTTTGTTTTGTTTTTCCTGAAGGGGAAATATCTGAGTTTATTTGAATGTCAGAGGAATGCAAGATTAAAAATGTCAGAGGCCTAAACCTGGAGATTTTGCTTTGTTAAGTCAAGAGGGTGCTCTCCTTGTGTAGCTGGAAGGAAGGAACACAGTACAGCATGGACACACTGACAGAAGGGAGCGGAAGTGAGACTGCAAAGTATATCGTACCCACCAGCTCTGCAGGTTTGCCTACTATGGAGCCTCAAGCTCCAAACGTTCCCCTTCCTAAGCCTACAACAGAAAAAAATAAAAGTCACAAAAATTACTATGAACCATCCCCCCAAGTTATCTGTGAACCATTCCTCTCTATCTCTAATTATCAAAGTCAATGAATCAGCTAGACAAGAGAAAGTGTCCAACAAGTATGAGAGGTATCCTGTCCCCTCCCAATCTCTTTCACTTATTTACATATTCTTCTTTCAGTACATAAATAGACATCACCTTCTATGTTCTCACAGCTAAGATTATACAAACAAACAAGACAAAGCCCTTGCCTTCAGGGAGTCTGATTTAAAGGACTGTGTGTATATTTCAGCAAAAGCCTTCAGAAAATAATGCCCAGCTTCTGCTGCCTTACTGCAGGACCAGGAGACTGAGAATTTCAGAAAGAAGGAGATGGGGTGATGGACACCTCTCCACTCACACTGGATACACTCCAGTCCCCAGGGGGCTGGAAGAACACAGATTCAGTCCATAAACCCATGGACCACATACATGGAAATGGAGATAACAAAATGTCCCACTTGAAGAGATACTAGGAAAGTCAATAATCCTCTAAGTAGCACCTTCCATATTTGTGCAGGGCCAATGATCTTCAGTACCTTGATTTTCTATGCACAATTTAGGCTTCCCTCTCTCTAGCCTCTCCTCCACATTACCTTTTTGGCCCACTGTTTGCTTTCAATTCTCTCCACATACTCTTTTTTTGTTTTGTTTTGCTTTTTTGAAACAGGATCTCACTATGAAGTCGAGACTGACCTGGAACTCACTATGTGGCCCAGGCTGGCCTCAAACTCACAGCAATCCTCCTGCCTCAGCCTCCCGAGTGCTGGGATTACAAGCGTGCGCCACCACGCCCAGCTCACGTACTCTTGTTTATGATCACTAGCGAGCACAGGATAGAAACGTGGACTCTTTGGTCCAAAAGACTGTGTCTCCCTCTTGAGCCATTTTCACCTCCAAGCTTCCATTTTCTCATCTGCAAATGGAGACAATAATCCTTACCTTCTGGTCAGCTTCTGAGAGTAACATAAGATGTCCTCATGAAGGTCTTTGAACAGTTCCAGGTGCCCCACGATCATCAATAAACGTTAATCATCATTAGACAATCCTATCAGATAAAGCAGCTGGCATCAGCCCAAAGCCTGACCGGTTCCAGCTGTTGGCTGAAGTGAAAACAAACAAACAAGCAAACAAAAGTAATAACGGCTCCTTAAACACTAGAATGAGTTCCACACACCCCTTCCGGGACAACCTTTTGCTTTACAGACCTAAAATGAACCAGGAGCCAGGAAGAGAGCAGTCGTGGGCCCCTCAGTCAGCCTTGGTAGGGCCTCTTGGGTTGGCCTTCCTAATAATAGGAAGTGCTGAGTCACCCAGTCCCGGGGCAGGGTGGGGTGGGGCCCTTCTCCCAGAGAGCGTTCCAGGGCCTGCTCCCTCCCTCTGGTCTCCTGACCCACTTCCCGCTGACGTCTCTTTGTCTCTACCTTCTTTATGCTCTAGTCTCTCACTCACTGGTACAACTGGTTATTTTCCCTCGTGGGGCAGGAGCCTCCTGATCTCAGTTCTTTCCGTTCTTGAGGCAGAGCTGGAAGGGCAGGTGCCCTCACAGACACCTGGGAATTTCCACTTTCGAAGAAGGGGATAGCCTGGACAGAAACAAGTGCCAAGTTTCCTGAGAACATTACTCAGACTCCTCTTAAAGAGTCAGATGGCAGGAAGAAGGAAGCAAACAGAAGACCTGCACAAAGTGGAAACCTATGAAAACAAAGCTTACAGGGAAAACTAGATGCGTTCTCTAGAAGCGAAATGGAGCACAACACCTTAATTCATTTCTTGATCTTACTTGTGCTATCCAAGGGTGCCACCAGAGTTCTAACGAGGACCGGCAGTCTCTCCTCTGCTAGGGATTCTCGCTGTAATAAACAATTTTGGTAGCTAACGTACTCTTGCCCTACACTGTGGAGATGTGAGATGAATCTGATTCTGGGGGCTGCACACCTACCTCCTAAGCAGCAGACCAGGGGAATTACAGCACTGGTTAGCGCTGTCACAGAAGGAGCAGCGCAGGAGAGGCCTTTCAGCATCTCTGCTAACTGGGGAACCGGGATCGGCAGAAGGCAGCTTCTGAGGTCTTCAGTGCACTTGCAGTGCCCTCTTCACCACTTGCAGCCCCACGTTTCTGTCCAGTTTCCTCACTTGTGAAATGTGGAGTTGTTGACCCTCTCGGTGAGGACTGAGTGGTCGCACAGGCCTACTCCTCCGGCCCCACTGTTCCTCCCGAAACCCTGACCGCAGACCCTGCAAGACACAGGACATGGGAGGGGCTGGGCGCTTCGGAGCACAGCAGCCGCCCTCTAGGCCACGTCCTTGCCCTCTGGGTACCAATCTCTGAGGCTGCGCTCTCAGCCAGCCAGCATTTCCCACCTCAGGTGATGCAAGCAGTAGCCACCCCACTGTGGGGCCTCCCGCTGCCCGGCTTCTCCTGGAGGGCGGCTGCGGTCTGGCTGCGCATTTCGCCCCTCCCTGCTCCATATGTGACCCTCTGTCTCCTTTTGAGACGGTCAGAGACCACCATGAGGACAAAGGGCAGGTGCACATCCGGGCCTTCCCTCAGAGCCTGGCCCTTTAAAGTATGGCGTGTAGTCTTCCCTATCCCTTGCTCTCCTGGACAATCCTGTTGACCTCAAAAGCCAGGATGTCTTGCCCCGGGTCTCCGAGAATAAACTAGGTGAGTTAAATAAAACTGTTGGGGTGCAAGACAAACTCCTGGGCTCTTAATTTGTTGCTAGCATGCTTTATCTTGTTACTAGCATGCATTATGTGTCACTTTAGGGGAGTCAAGGACTTAGAAGCCAGCCCCGCTCTGAAATCATTCCTACTGGTTTTGTTTATTGGGTTTTTATGTTTCTGTTTTATACCACCCATCGAACTTAGTACCCTGTGCTTGTGAGGCAGGCGCAGTGCCACTGAGCTAAATCCCCTGCCCTTCTGGTTTTTGATTTACATTTGCAGGGTTTTTACTTTCTACAAAATTAAGGAGAGTCTCATTTCCTCTCTTTTTGTACACAAGATTTCTTTCTATGCATATCTATTATTTATTCATCTAATCTTGTATTTTGGTCTTCAGTGAACTTTTTTCTTTTTGGGGGGTGGTACTGGGGATTCCTATCACCACCCCATTACTGGATTGGGGGCTTATGTATAATCTTATACTACTACAAATAACGCCACTATGAATAACTTCCTGCTCATGTTGCTTTAAATTACAGAGACGTTTGAGAGCGGAAGTGCTAAGTGGTTCCTCCTTCAACACCAGACCCTTCCCCTGGGGCTCTCACCATCTGCCTACGGCTTCTGTTGCAAGCTTTTGAATTTTACTCATCACCGGGGTAAGCAGGAATACTTTTCAATACTTTTAGTTTGCTTTTCTCTTAGTGTAAGCAGGAGTAAGTAACTTTCCGCGTATTTAAGAAGCACTCTTAGAATGCTTTCTTCTCTGAAGGCCAGTTCTTATCTTTGGTGTCCATTATGCCCCGTGGGGAGGCGGGCAGGTCCTGAATGTTCTGCCTGCTACTTTTTCTTAGGTGCTTTAGAAGAAATGTTTCTCAGTCTAGAAAAAGTTAATGGCCACTTTTGAGTTACAGCAAACGTGGGTATTAACTTAGTAAGAACTGGCGTTTCTCCAATGCTGTGTCATCTAGTCCAGGAACAGGGAACATCTCCTTGGTTTTGTGCCTCATGGGAGTGCTTTAAAACTTTCCTCACATCTGGTTCACACATTTCTTTGTACTCATTTCGCAAAACCACAACAGGATGCAGCTGAACACGGTGGAGAAAAGCCTATGATCATGCTGGTCTGACTCTAAATTTATTACCGCAAACCACGAGCCACGTCTGGGTGCCGCTAGGGAGTCGACACTGCCTGGTCCTTTGTCTCCGCTCCTGGGGACGACTATCTACATCCCCTTCTCCCTCCACCATTCATCTGGTTGTGTTGGTTTCTATCTCACTGAGGGAAGAAACGAAACAAGAAATCAGAACTTCTGCCGTTTTCCCATCAGGTACTGTCACCAGCCACCCAAACTGGAATCTCATCACACACCCACTCTGAAAAGCGTATGGATCAACTAGAAAAAAAGAGAGAGGGAGGGAGGGAGGGAGGCGTGTACCTTCAGCATAACCAGAAGATAGAATGATAAAATCATTCATTCGAGTCTGTGTGCCAGTCCTTGAAGGACTACCATAGATACTGAAATCTTCCTTTATATAAAGTGGTTGTTTGCATATAGCCTACAAAAGTCTTCCTATATAGCTGATGATTGATTCATTCACTGATTTTGGCTTTTTGAGACAGGTTCTAACTACACAGTCCAAACCAGCCTCGAACTTTCAGTGATCCTCTCGCGTCAGCCTCCCAAGTACTGAAATTACAGGCACGCACCGCCACGCCTGGCCCAATTTCCCAGTACACTTTAAACCATCTCTAAATTACGTGTAATACCTAGTGCAATGCAAACACTATGTAATAGTTGTTATTCTGTGCTGCTTAAGGCATAATGACATGACAGAAATCTGTTCCTGATGGTACAGATGCAATCTTTTTTTTTTTTTTAGAAGCTTTTTCCATCCACTGGTGGTTGAATCGGAGGACTTGGAAACTGTGCCTGAGAAATGCCAATGGCACAGGTTTCAATTTAGATGCAAATGGGAGTAGAAGTCCACAAGCAGGCACTTGCACTCTGTCCTGACCGGCGCATGGCTGAGGATGCCCCAGAATGCCAAGGACACGGAAAGCACAAGGGGCCCTCACCCGGAGGGGCCTGGGGGAGATGTGGGTTCCATTTGCACAGCGGAGGCCTCTTTTGCATGCAGTTGATGGGACGATGTCCGTGAGCCAGGAGAGTTGACAGCTGTACCGCAGCGCTGGATAAACACTGGGCAATTAATAACCAGGACAGTGCGACACCCCTGGTGCCTGCTCACCGATACGATGACTTACCTAATTGTACAGTGGAGCGAATCCAGGAATAGTGTCGTAGATACTAAGTTCCTAATCGTGGACACAGGGAGAAAATTCAAAAGATGTTGGAGACCAAACCGATCTCATGAATTAGAGCCATCAGGTAGTGACAGGTTGGTGAGAGGTGGTGGACCCTAAAGTTAGAGTTGTCACCACTTTAGTGACAGCTGTTAGAGGAGACATTTGCCAAAAGGACCGAAACATAAGCAGGACGGAGTTAATACCTCGGTGACCAGCACGGGCTTCTGATTGACAAGTTTTCAAAGAAGGTGTCAGTTTAGCCACCAGAGGGCAAGAGAACACAGAAACCATTTCAAGATTAACAGTTTTAGAAATGATTTACAGTTTAGAAATGGGCCTGTGTAAGGAGTCTTTGCAGTAACAGGCCATAAAAACAATTATGAAGGTGCTCTTTTGAAAGAGCATATTTTAAAACTGTATATCTAAAGCAGGGACTGATTCCCACTAGCGTTGCAACAAATTCTTCCCTTGTTATAAAAAAAAGTCAGAATGTTTTTAAATGGTGCATGCATTTCCTTACAGACCGCTAAATACTTGACAGAAACATGGGAATATGTTAGAATAGTTAACCTAACATTTTAAGAAACATCTTGTTGAATATTCCACAAAAATAGCATGCATGAAACGTCAATAACACAGCAGTGATTTATTTTCAAAATCTCAGTAATAAGCTTCTTTAAAGAAATCAAAGCAACTGTAAATTTAGCATGTAATGACATTCATTAGACTAGTGGTCAAAACAAGCATGTGATTAGTCTATCAAGAAGGAAACATGACTCAAGAACTCGATTTCGATCCCCGGTAGCCCCTCCCCCAAAAAAGGAAACATGAAAGTGTAAAGAGAAAAGTAGATCCAGTAGATGGAAGGTTGAGAGAGTGTCCAAGTTCCATAGTCCGCTTTCTCCAACGCCCTTCAGCTCCTCCTTTGGTGCCACGCCCCTCCTCCCTGCTGAGTGTAAACTTGCTATTCAAATGAAACTTCAAACTAGAGAAATTGCAGCAAGGTTCCTGAGGCATTTAAAATATGTTATTTGCGGGCGGGGGATTTAGCTCAGTGGTTCCACTGCCTGCCTCACAAGCGCGAGGTCCTGAGTTTGATCTTAGTGGCAGAACACTTGCCTAGCATGCACAAGGTCCTGGATTCGATCCCCAGCACAGGGGGAAAAAATTGAAAATCTCGATCTAGAAACAAGGATTCTGGCTCTAATGTGTATATTACCTGTGTAAACTATTGGCCCACAGCTTTGCAAATATAAAGGTTTGAGGCTAGGTGGTCTAGAAGATACTGACCTCTCTTAGATCCTAAGATTCTATTCCTTTTGCCCTCATCTTAAAGCTCTCTGCCTCAGTTAACATGTGACTCAAGAGCATAGGATGCTAGTCTTGCTCAAGAAAGCATGTAATTTAAAAATGGACTCTTGAAGGTGACTCCAAGAAATTAATCTCTTTCAGATTGGAAAAACAGGTAAAAAGAACATTCCTTTTCTTTTATGTTAGATGGAGGATTGTGGTGTCCCTAAGTCCATACCTTTCAAGGCCTACTTCAGGTTGGAAATACAGGCTGCTTTTCCATAACTTTAGGTTTTGATAAACTATGTTCCTCAGGGTGCTGCACGATCAGAGTAGCCACTAAGGGACTTAGTAGAAGGTAGGCTGGCCACACTCTCATACTTTTCCAGACAGCAGTGTGAAGACTGCTGACCATCTGTAGCAGCCGAAATGTCATTAGCTCTCTACAGAGAGCTTCAGGAGATGTTTAGAATTCGGCTTTTCCAGTATGGTCTGCCCTCGGCCGAATCATATGCAGAATTAACAGCACTTGGTTACAAGACAGCCAGGACTAGGCAGCCAGTCTCACACAAAGCACCGTAAACAGGAAGGGATGAGAACAGGCAGATACAACTTTCTTGTCTTGCAGGTGTGCTCTTATCAGGGAGGGGTCTTTCCCCCGCAGTACAGTGGCACTTGTATTTCATGGGCCAGAGGTCTTTTTGGAGACTCCTCCTGGTTTAGATCAGGCCTGGTTCGGGCCCTGTGGCTGCACATGTGTGCTGAGTACTGTCACCAGTGCCAGTGGGGTGACAGGCACAGTGGCCAGTCAATCCTGTTTCCCAGTGATCTCACAGAAGACTGGGGTCAGTGTTTCTCTTGCGAGATCAAAGTACTGGTCAGATATAAATCCAACTGTAGCACTGAGAGTCAGAAAATAAGGAACAGTTGTTGGTAGAGTAGATGATCAATACTCCTTTTAGTCTCATTGACTTGAAGTCAACTAACCCCAGTTCCTCCCTCACCGGGTTTCCTAGATTTCCCTGGTGCTTTTCTGATTTTGTTTATGTGGTAGAAGCCTGTGGACTGGTAATTGATTCTCTACCACCTTGTTGCTATTAGTGAAGGAGGAAAGAATTTTGGTGAATAGGAGAAGACAGCTGGGTTTGCAGGGAGCCACAGATTTTGATCCAGGACACATAATTTCTTTCTTTCCTTCCTTTCTTTCTTTCTTTCTTTCTTTCTTTCTTTCTTTCTTTCTTTCTTTCTTTCTTTCTCTTTCTTTCTTTCTTTCTTTCTTTTTCTTTCTTTCTTCTTTCCTTTTCTTTCTTTTCTTTCTCTTTCTCTTATTTTACTGAGGATTGAACCCAGGCCTTAATACTAAGCTACAAACCCAGCTCTTTTATTTTTTATTTTGAGAAATCTACTAAGTTGTTAAGTTGTCTGCACTGTACTTGAAACTTGCAGCCTTCCTGCCTCAGCCTCCCTCCCAGAGTTCTGAGATGGCAGATGTGGGACGCCATCGGCATGACCCCCGAGTGCGCCATCTGCATGACTGAAATCAGAAAATCAAACAAACACATTTCAAAGACCCTTTCTTTGGCACCACTCCACGTTCCTAGGAATCTTTCGACTTGAAAGTAACTTACAACAACCCAAGTAAGGAAGAGCCACAGTAAGGCCCAGGGCAAGGACCTGAGCCAAGCTGAGACCCAATTTTCTGACTCTGCTCTGAAGCCAGCGGACACCACTCTCCCATCTACACGGCCTTGGCATTCCTGGGACCACACAGAATCTGGGGAGGAGACAACAACTGCATCAGCAAAGCATCCCCACTAGAGTGGAAAAATCCAACACACACACACACACCCACACACACACACACTCACCAGTGATAATCTCCAAAGATCACACTGAAACAAAGCAATGAATCGGTGCTTTCTGAAGCATGTTTTCTCGCCCATCTCGCACATTTCCCTGGTTCAGTGAAGTCCTAGAATCACCAGTGATAATCTCCAAAGATCACACTGAAACAAAGCAATGAATCAGTGCTTTCTGAAGCATGTTTTCTCGCCCATCTCGCACATTTCCCTGGTTCAGTGAAGTCCTAGATCGAAGTGCATCTTATCCCAAGGTCCCCAACGGAGCCCTGACATCCAAACACCTGGCCTCACACCGAGCAAACCACTGTCCTCTGCCTTTTAAACGTTGTGCAAGGAGGAGGAGGCATTGGCGCATAGAACTCATTTCCACTGGAGGGAAACAAGATATCCAGAGGCAGTGGGGAGTCGAGCCCCACCCCGTCCTTCTTCCCTCCTTCAACTGAGAGTCACAGGCAGTCTGAGCTCAGAGCCCCCGTCCACAGCTGCCTGGCTTGTTCCTCCCAACAATCCAGAGAGGTTAATGCATGAGCAACACCTGACTTGCTTTTCCTATTTTTTTCCCCTTTTCTCTTTTCATTTCTTCTTTAACTCCACCGTTAGTCATTCAGGGCTGCTATAATAAAATGTCACAGGCTGGTGGCTTAAATACTTCTACACTTGCTCTTAGCCAAAAGATTAGCGATGATTAGCGATGGTGGCTTAAACAATGAACATTTATTTTTTCACAGTTCTGGTGGCCCAGAGGTCCAAAGTCAAGGTATTGTGGTGAGGATTTTCTTTTGGGTTTGCAGACAGAATTTTTATGTGCTTCCTGCATTTTAACAAGGAGAAGAAGGAACCCCAATCTCTTCCTTTTGGGAGGCAGTACTGGTGAACTGAACCCAGGGCCTTTGTACTGAGCTACATCCCCAGACTTTTTTATATTTTTCCTTTGAGACAGATTGCTGCAAAGTTACTAAATTGCCCAGGTAGAGAGAGGCTTGAATTTGAGGTCCTCCTGCCTCCGCTTCCCAGAATGCTGAGATCACAGGTGTGCATCACTGCATCTGGCTTCTTCCTCTTTTCATAAAAGTACTGATCCCCACACGTGAGACTCCACCTCCAAGACCTAACTACCTCCCAAGGCCCCACCTCCAAAAACCAGCCCGCTGAAAGTTAAAGCTCCAAGCTAAACATTCGGAGCTGACTCATTGAGTCTACCCAGCAAGTGAGTTCCAACAAGTTTAATTGCCACCTTCCCCCCTCTATTGATCAGCTTATTGTGTTTCTTCTGCTTTTCTGTCGAAAAAATGGAGAGTTTCTGCGCTGAGGAAGAGGCCGCATTTTCCCCGGTGACCATGACAGGAGCTTGTGTTTCTCCGGAAAGACTTGTCCTACATTGTGGCTGCATTTTCGAGGTGGCCCAATAGAGGGCAGCAGCGCACCGCTCGCTCGTTCAGGGGACAGAGCTCCAAGAGTTATCAAATTAACTTCTTTCTGAAATGTGTAACATGGTTCATTCTGGCCTTCTAACTGCTCAAGAATTTAGAGCCAGAACTTTAAAGAAAGGGATTTTAATTGCATGCTGATAAAATGTCAAAACTATTGTGCATAAAGTAACTGTGCTTTTTTTTTTTTAACAATACATCCAGGAATATGAGACAGATTTATCCCTATAAGTGAAATCCATTTTGTAACTCATCAGAAAATCTTCCACCTATGAGCAAATTTTTATAATCTCCTCTATGAACCATTAGACTGTGTCTTTCTACCTTTTGGGTTGCATAATAATTCAATATGCTAAAATGAGTGGTCTGTACATTTGGTTAACCCTTTTTAAACTCTAAGTGGTGATTTTTAACTTCCTGGGGAAATCTCAGTGATGGTCATCACTTGGGAAAGGTGCTTATTTCACAGCTGTTAAGCTTTGCCTTAAACCAAGAAGAGCTGCAGCCCAAGGTCACCTTCTCTCACAATCTTTTCCATTTAAACAGAAACCCATCAAAAGACCCAAGGATGTGGCTTTCTTGCAGGTAACTAAGAAATTATTATGCTAGAAATTATTATAAGGCAATTAGACAAAGCTGGTTCCCCAGCATAGAAAAACAACTGAGGCATATTCACTGGTTAGCATTAGAAAAAGAAAAGAGGTGCTGCCTCCCCTAGAGATGAATAGGTAGCCCTGATTGATATTCTAAATAGACATCGATCTCAGGCCAGGGATTTAGTTCAGTGATCGCTGCCTGCCTGGAAAACTCAAAAGACCCAAGTTGGATCCCTGCTACCAAACAAACAGACAAAAAAACACACTTAACATCAATCTCCCTAGCCCATTTCCTTTCTGAAAATTTCTTGTATCTTGTACATGACTTACTTCTCCATTTAATCAATATTACCTAAGTGACTATATTTGTCCTAATTTTATTGGTTGGTTGTAGTTTTGCCCCACCTTGAACCCACCTCACCTCATGGCTTTCTTTGTTCCATAAAACACCTTTGAGAAGTGGGGTGGGTGGGCAACCGGGCAACCCACTTTCCCGTCCCCCTTCTGTCTCTCTTAGACAGAAGCTATCTCTCTCAATAAATTTTTCCTACTTTCAATCTCCGTTGTTCCTAGAATTCATTCTTTGATTTTAGAGAACACGAACACTCGTTTCGGATATCGAGCAAATTTGGGAGTTACATCTCTTCCCCCTATATCAGCTTGACTTCCAAAGCCACCTGATGCAATAAAAAGGGTCACTCCAGGTGAAGCCAAGGGTTTTAACCAATGCACGGGAGTCCCCACTGGCACCCAGAAGTGGGGGGGGGCTCGGGATTTCTAGAATAATGGCTAAGGTACAGCGGGACACCTAGAAGTAATCACCTTCGAAAAGCTAGGTAAGATGCATTCTCTGAAGGAATGGTAGTGAAAGGTAAGATACAAAAAGCCAAAGGCATTTGTCGTGTATCTAAGAAATAAGGCAATGCATTGATTTCATTTGAGGTGATTACGTACTCTTCAGTCCTTCATTTCACTCTGACTTCTCGATTTGGGGATGAGTTGGTTGATTAGCTCCCCTTCAAGGAGTCCGAAGTTTCACAACACGGGACTGCTCATCACCCATCCACCGGGTTCCCTCAGTGCAGCCTGGAGCCAGAGAAAAACTCTCCCTCTGAGCCAGATGCCCGGGGCACACAGAAGCAGCCTCCAAGTCTCATAGCTGCCTCCCCACTGCGCTGTGGCCTCAGCCGGGAAAGATGCCCCCCACCCCCATACCCATGCGTGTTCCTCAACCTGTCAGAGCTGTAGGAAAGCAACTCAGCACTGAGACCTGGTGGAACTGTCCGCACATGACTAACTTGAGAGGTTCCCATAAGCTTTCTGCTGAAGCTCAGCACGCACACAGAGAGGAACAAAAATACTGATACCGATCAAGAAATGCTGGGCCAGAAGACTGATCAAAGAGGATCTGACCGAAGGCACTGTCAACCCCCAATTAAATGTTGGAGTGGGAGAGATGCCAGCCAGGGGATCGTCACAAGACCACAGGAAGATAGCTTGGTACCTGTCCCCCAGAATTTGAAATGTGTGTGTGTGTGTGTGTGTGTGTGTGTCTGTGTGTGTGTGTGTGTTACTGGGGATTAAACCCAGGATATATGCACTGAGCTACATCCCCACTCCTTTGTATTTTTTTATTCTGAGACAAGGTCTTGCTAATTCAGTCAATTGCTTGGCCTGGTCTTGGTCCTCCTTCCTGCTTCAGCCTCCCAGATGCTGGGATTACAAGTGTGCACCACCACATTTGGCTTTCTTTTTGTTTGGTTTTGAGTCTCACTGTGTTGCCTGCCTGAGTTTGCACAACTCCTTCTGCCTCAGATTCCCAAGTAGCTGAGGCCATAGGTGTACACGACCACGCTGAGCTCTACAGGTCTTGCTTGACTTTTATATGTGATGCTAGAATCACGCGACACCTATTTCTTTTTTTTTGTTTTCCTTTTTGGAACTGGGGACTAAACTCAGGACCTGTGCTTTCGAGGCAGGTGGCAACACCACTGAGCTAAATCCCAGGCCCACAACTTATTTCTTAAAATAGGCAGAATGCTCTGATGAGCTAAGCAGAAGAGTTTTGCTTTACAGGCAGAAAAAAGGCTGAAGATAAACAAAAAACTGCCCTGATAAAAGCAGAGGGGACTAAATACCAGCTAAAAGTGGCTTGTTTGAAGGTCTGACTATGATCTTGCTCCTGACTTCTCAGAAGTTCCAATAAACAGCTTAGTTTAGCTGCATGGCGCTTTGGCCTGAGGAATTTCGCTGTCATTTGTTCTGTTGGGCCTAGGGCAGCTCCGTCCAAACCAAAGGCTCCTACAGAAGCAGAAGAACACAGGAATCAGTGTCTGTTCTCCCCTGGACATGTGAGGTAGGGGACTGGCAGAGCCCCCAGAGGCGAAGCAGAGGCCACTTGGTGAAGCAAGTAGCTCTTCTAGCAGTGGGGGGCAAAGGTACTGGTTTTCCCCAGGCCAGGCTGACACCGGGTCACGGGACTGTAGCCATGTTCTTAGGGTCATGCCCCCGAGGAGGTGAGCAGCACAGGAAAAACTCCAGGTGAGGCCTCTGCAAGGGGGCAGGTGTACACGAGAAATCAGACAGGAAGTACAATACCTGTGCGGCAAGGGTGGGAGTGCTGTAGCGAGAAAGCCAGCATCTTGATGTCCTCGGCACCAGCCCACCTGAAATCTCAGCAGACTGCAAAGAGTGCCAGCATGGTTCAAAGGCAGGATGCTCTTTACCTACCGTCTTCCTCCACAACCAAGTCCTAGGAAGACAGCCTTACATCCTGCTACTGCTGGCCCAGGGCAGGCTGGACACAGGGTGGAGGTGGGAATACGAAATGAAGTTTTCATCTGGGCGAGAGCTTTCAATACCTGAAAACCAGACTATTTGAATAGCTGAGCGAGACTAGGAAGAGATGTCCAAGAGATCCACAGGGCAAGGAAAGAACATCTTGCGCCATGTGTTTGAAGGCAGCTCATTCCATAAACTGTCCCAAAAGTTTGACCATTCATACACATGGAGATCCATCTGTTGACTACCACAAAGCTAGGGATGCTTTGATTCTTAGGCAGGATTTCATGTGTGATAAAGAAGCTCTTAAGAACAGGGGATATCAAGCTCTTCCTGGACGTTCAAAACAAAGAAGATTAAAATGATGCCTTGGACATCTCCTTTGCTGTTGTTGTTGTTGTTTTGCGGCATTGCCTGTCCTCTTGCCTCCTTCTCCCAGGTGTGAAGGTTATAGGCGCCCACCACCATGCCTGGCTGGCTTGGACACCTCATTCGTCCTAAGGCGATCATGTCCTGAGGCATCGTGGCCCAAAAGTAGTGTAAGAACTGTAAACACGAGGAGATTCGTAGCCCTGAGATGTGAGTGAGTGGAAGGAGCTGCGGACAACAAGTCTGGAAAAGACCTTCGAAGTCCACTCTGAGAGCGGATTCCTGCATCCTGCCAACAGTCCCGGTGCGCGCCGTGACACAGCACGCCCAGATCCCTGGCTGTGTTTTAGCAAAGAAGTCAACCTTGAGCTTCATAGGTTGTGTCATTTCTCTGGGCAGCTCCCTCTGCTTTGAAACGTCCACTGGCAATGAGTGAGTGACTGCTCAGACTTGAAGCTAGCAGTCAAAGGTGGCTGAGGAGCAGGTAAAGAAAGGCGCTGCACGTCTTAGGACCTTGTTCTTCTAGGTCAGCACCCTAACGAAGGGAGTGTTCAGAATTAGCACATGGAAATGAATGGGAGAGATTATGGCTTCCAGTGCCTGGTGAGGTTGGCCAGAGGAAAGGACACAGCTTAGCAGATCTAAGGAGGCCAAGCAGAAATTGATTTAATCTTTTCGAATATGTTTCAAGGCCCTTGAGTCCCCACGAAGGCCCATCTACTGAAGGTGTGGTGCCTTGCCCATGCCACTAAGGGGAGCCTTTAGTAAGTGGGGCCTACAAGGAAGAACGGTAGGATGTGGGGGTGTCCTGAAGCAGAGTCTGGGATCCTGTCTTCTCTCTTTGCCTCCCAACTGACGTGAAGGGAACAACTTCCTCTGCCACACTCGCAGCACGAGGTATTGCTCCACCGTGGTCCCAAAGCAACAGGACCAAGCAGTCATGGACTAAAACCTCTGAGACTGTGGGCCAAAACAAACCTTTCCTCCTTTTTCTACACATATGTGTATATACTAATTTTACAAAATATTGGGTTTCACTGTGGCATTCTCATGCATCCTTGTAACACATACATTCCCCCTTCTGACTCCCTTCCTCCTGTGTAATAACAGGGTCCCTTCTAATTTCACCTCAGCTCTGTTTTGCTTGGTTTGGTTTGGCTTTTAGATTTCACACATTAGGGAAAACATGTGATAGTTGTGTTTCTGAGTCTGGCTTATTTTGCTTAAGATGAGGATTTCTGATTCCATCCATTTCTCTGCCTTTCCTCTGGGTGGGTTCATTTATCTCCGTATTCCTGACCACAATGGCAAGCTGTTGACAGAACCATCTTGGAACTCCAAGGGGGTGCCGGGCCTTCTGGGCTCCCGCCTTCTTAGCCTTTGGGGGCAAATGGTCAACAATACCAAATCAGGGCCCTGGGAGTGTCAGGAGGACCCTTTTCCTTCTCACTGGGCCTCAGCCACCTTCAGGGTGTGGCTTTCGAGACTGACAGCCAATGATTTGAAAATATAGGCACATAAGACCCAAACTCTTTGGTGATAGCTCTGCGAAGTGATACCTTAAGTCACATTCATCTAAGAAGTTTGCCTCCCACTTCTTATTTTTCATAGCCTCTGTAGCATACTTCAAGTGTTGGCATGAAAAATCAACTCTTTTCACGGCCTTTAGAAGAATAATTTCAAAGCCTGCATGGGAGATTTACAGCCCGAGTGGAAAGTGGCCTGTCTATCCTAACTAGTGTTCTGCCTGCCGATATGAAGGTGACCCTCTGCCATTACCGCAAGACCTTTGAGTGGATTTTTTTCTTCTGGTAGAAGTAATACCTTTAAGATCACCCACTAAACACTCTGGTCATGAGCACATTTTATAAGGCAGCCAGCTAAGTGTAGGAGTGTAATAATCCTCAGAGGAAACCAAAACCACATGCATAAAGAAATAATCATTATAAATAATGTTTATCGAATGCTGTTCTAGTGCTGTATTCACATGCACAACTACATTTAATTATCACTGATGTTTTAATGAGGTAAAAACCACTGCTGGATGGGTGGTTCATGCCTGTAATCCCAGCACTCAGGAGGCTGAAGCTGGAAGATTGCTGAGTTCAAAGCCAGCCTGGGCTACATAGTGAGTTCAAGGCCAGCCTGAACTACAAAGGGAAAACCTGTCTCAAGAAAACAAAACAAACAAACAAACAAAAAGAAAGAAAGAAAAAGAAAAAGAACTACCATATCCCTCCTTGCCAAGAATGAGGGTCCCAAGGCTCAGAGTGGTTAGGTGCCCACTCCAAAGCCCAACAGCTTATCATCTGGTTGCTTTCAAGCAGGCTATAAGGTTGTGCTAATACCACTGTGTCTCCAGGAACAGGACTTTCTGCACTCGACCAGTTTGCTCAGATATGTGCAACTCAGAAGCTTCCCGGAATACCTATTCCTCCTGCCAAGAGTCAACCTTTGGAAAACAACAGGAAGAGCCACATGGGTCTGATTTCTCAGTGATGATGTGGGGAGGGATTGGGCCCCATTGTGAACGTGTACAGTGGACTGGACATCGCCTTCCAGTGACAACCACAGCTGTTTTAAGTCGGGGATGGCTGTGTGATTTTCCTTAAGACACACGACCAGTCCTGAGGTCCGGCGTGGCTGTGCTAGGCTCTCCGCTGACCTCCCTTCCTGCCCTTCACGATCTCTTCCTTCATCACACTTCAGTCGTGACCACGTGCGCGCTGGTGTCCCAACCTCCTCCTGAGCTCAGGGGGACACAAGGTAGCGCAAAGAATCCACCTAGTAAGGTCAGATTTCTGCAACAAGGAGGGCCTAAAAAGCAAGCCATTGTGGAGTGGATGGCCAGCATAAAATGAAATGATCTTCAATTTTTGTTTCAAAATCTTACTTTAAAAGTAAAAAGAAAAAAATAAAATAAAAGGAAAAATACTAGTTATAATGGTTATAAAAAATTTACTGTGAGTAAAAACAACAAAATTAGCCATTGTAACCATTTTGAGGTTACTGTACACAGTGTTAACTATATGTACTTGGGAGGGGGGCAGTTGAGACAGGGTCTCCCTATGCAGTTCCAGCTGGTCTTGAACCCACTACGTAGCCCAGACTGACCTCAAATGCATGAGGATCCTCCTGCCTCGGCCTCCTTAGTGCTGGGATTACAGGCACTGAATGCATCTTGTAAAATAGATCTCTAAAGCTATTTCATCTTATAAAACTTAAACTCTATGTCCACTAAACAGAGACTCCTCTCTCCCTTACCATGAGCCCCTGGCAAAAGCTGTTCTCCTTTCCCTTGCTAAGAACGTGATTGTTTCAGATGCTTTAAGTGGAATCGTGCTGTACGTGGCTTTTGTGACTGTCTTATTTCACCTAGCGTAATGTCCTCAAGGTTCATCCATGCTGTAACACGATTACCAAACCTTTAAGTCAAGTTGTATAAATATAATTGCTACGTTAAGTTAATTTTTTAAAATATTATTTTTTATTTTATTACTAATCCTTATCACTTACTCTTAAGTAATGTAATCTTGAGTAAAAACACTAGGTGTTGTTATAAGAGTAGGGTCTGGGAGTTATCTGAGTGGCACAGCTATGCTTAGCGCATGTGTGGGCCCAGGTCCAATCCCTAGCAGACCCCCAAAAACATATGCACATGCATTTTCCCGGCTGTGGCCATGAGCCCCTCAGACCTCTTCAAAGAGGGAAGGGGCCATGACGTGCGCCGCTACTGCGGCCTCCAGTCAGGGAGACTTTAGGATTTGTGAGCTGAACTGCACTCTCCCAGGCAGCTCTGCTCAGAGGCTCAGGATTGGGCCTGTGGGATTCAGCCACTTCTGCTCCACATGGGGCAGTCTGGCACCTCAGAGCCCCCGGGGGGCCAGGAATTTCCCAGCTGTGGCGTCGGAGGCTCCTCCCATCCACACCGGGTCCCTCTCCCTCTGAGTTCCCCAGAGGGCCAGTCCTCACAGTGAGTGATCTGAGAGCTTCTCCTCCAATCTCCTGTTCTGTCTTCTTTTTATCTGTCACGGGCATCTCCCACATAAATGTCCTGCCATTCCAGCACTGAAAACCATAAGCCTAGGTAGAAAGAAGCAGAAAGGTTTTGTGAGAGCATTGGGCAGGATCTGTGAAATGCCCCACATCAGTACAGGGGGTAAATTATTCCTAGGCTTAAGGCAGCTCTAGACCTGCCCTAAACCAATGCGGAGGGACATGTGTGAAGGGATCCACAGAGTTCAAGAAATTCTCTGCCACAGCAGAGTGCAACACTATTTAAAGGAATACAACAAAATCAAACATTCAAAAGTGTATAATTCACAATGTCCAACATCCAATCATAAATTACTAAGCATGAAAAATCAGGCCCCTCGATTATAAAGATCCAATTCAAAAATGGGCATCTGAAATGAACAGGCATTTCACAGACAAAGAAGTAAAGGCAGCATATAAATATAAGGAAAAAAATGTTCCACATCACGGGTCATTCAAGAGATGCAGATGAAAAGGACACTGAGATTCCACCTCACCCAAAAAGAATGGCTGCTATCAAAAAATCAACCAATAACAAATGTTGGCAGGGTTGTGGGGAGAAAGGAACCCTTCTCCATTGTTGGTGGTAGTGCAGACTGATGCAGCCACTATGGAAATCAATGTGGAGATACCTCAAAGAACTAGGATTAGAGGTCCCATTTGACCCAGTTATCCCCCTGCTTGGGGAATAGCTTGGGGAATTCTTTCCAAAAGAATTGGAAGAATCACATCACAGTGATATATGCACCCATGTTTATAGTGGCACAGTTTGTAATAGCTAAAACCTGGAAACAGCCCAATTTCCCATCAGATGAAGACTGGATAAAGAAGATGTGGTTTTTCTATAAAATGGAATACTACTCAGCCATAAAGAATGAGCAACTAGAGTCATTCATAGGACAATGGATGCATATTGAGGCCATACTCTTAAAGTGAAATAAATAAGGCACATATGTATAAATACCAAATAGTTTCTCTGGTGTGAAAAACTAAAAGTGTAAGATCCAAATTGTATAACTGAGGCCGGAGATTTAGTTCAGTGTTTCCACCACCTACCTCGCAAGAGCAAGGTCCAGAGTTCGATCTCCAGTACAAAAAAAGTTGTATAATTGATAGTGTGAAGTAGAAAGAAAAGGTCTAAAGGTGCAGGGGAAGTGGGAAGGGTAGGGGAAAGGAAAGAAGGGAAAAGGAAAAATATGAGAAAAGGAAAAAATGGAAACAAAGTCTTTGTAAATAGGGAAGGATGGAGGGGGTGAAGGGAGGGCAGGGTCTGGGGAAAAATGAGGACCCAGATCTGTCATGTAAAGGTACGAGATCCCAATGATGAATGTAACTGTACTGTATAACTAAAAAGTACTGATAAACTCAATGAAAAAAAAATTACTAGGCATGCAAAGAAACAGGGAAATGTTACTAGAATCAAGAGAAAAAATTATTTACAGCACATGCCTGAAATCCCAGCACTCTGGGAGGCTGAGGCAAGAAAATCACAAACTCAAGCCCAGCCTGAGAAACTTCATGTACCACAAAACGTTTTAAAATCTTAGAAGCACAAATGAAAAACATCTGATACAATATAATACAATATCCAAGAAGCACAGAGAAAAGAAAGACCGAAAACCACACAGTGCCTCAGTGACTGTGACCAATAGGGAGGATCCTAAGCTTTGGGTATTTGGAGTCCCAGAAGAAAGAGGGAAAGACACATGAAGATGTTATGGTCAAAGGGTATCCGCATTCGACACACACTACAAACCCTCAGAACCAAGAATCTCAGCTCCAAACAATACACATAAAGAAAACTGCACAGACACAAATCGGGGAACATTACACCCAGAGAAGGAAGAGGAGAAGGACAGAAACTTCTCACCAGAAAACTTACAGGCCAGGAGAGGCTGAGGCGATACCCTTACAGCACTAAAAGGAAAGACCGAGACGTTGGGTGACTTTATCCAAAGGAAATAGGAGGTCAACAAGACTGGGAATATTCATTGCTGGTGCACTCACAAGCCAAGCAGCGTCAAATGAAGTCATTTAGGCAAAAAGAAAAGGACAGTGGTGGGTTTGATCATAGCCTATCTTCTGTTAATTAATATAAACTCCTAGAGATTAAAGCCAGGCACACTTACACGTGCACACACACACACTCATGCACACATATTTCTTGCATTTTTAGAAAATATGTATGACATTTAGCTCTGTCTTATCAAATATACAGCAAGTCAAGCTCTCACCATATAAAATTTACTTTTATTCATTTAGTAAAATAAGAAAAAGTCAGGAGTTGTGGAAATTGGTTTACTTATTAATTCGCTGAAAGAGAATTTGCTAATGAAATGTATTGAAGCTATAAAAAATAGTGTACAGACTTCATAGGCCCAGGACATGCAAATAGATCATGAAACCCAAATGATATTAAATACTTTGTAGATTATCAGCAGATTCGTAAATTCACAGCCTCACTTTGTTAGCAAATATCCACCGTTCAGTGCAACAATTTATTAAAATTAGGACCATCTGCCAATTAACTTCAAAAATATTAAACTCCAAGCCATAATTATAGGAAGCTCTGCAGTAACCCTAATGATGCCCTCTAGATGAGACTTGAGCCCCGCCTGATCCCTTACTGGGAGCGTGCGCTGGGCTTACTGGCTCATTACTCATAACCAGTAGGGCAGAATAATAATGTATCATTTTCAAGATCGGGTTATAACAAAGACTGGCTTCTGTTTTGCTGTCCATCTCATCCCCGCTCTCTCATCGCCAGACCTCTGGAAACTGCCATGCTAGGAGTCAGCTCTGAAGAAAACCCTAGGAGCAGCTACATGCATGAGCTCCTGAGCTGACTGTCCCATCAGATGAGCCATTGGATGAGACCACATCCTCCACCACCAGCTTTATGGTAACCTTAAGGGACAGCTTTAGCCTAAGACACCCAAGTAAGCTATGTTCAGGTTCTTGACACAGGATGATTGTAAGCCTCTAGGCACTGGGAGAATTTGTTACACAGCAACAGATAACTAATACAGCCACCACCACCAGATTAAATATCTTATTCATGAAGAAATTCTAAAGACCCTTGCTACGTAATGTAGAGAAAAATAGTTGTGCACCATGGTATTTTTGTGAATCAGCCCATAAATGCCAAACTATTACGTCCAGATTCAAAACTTGGCACAGCAAATCATTTAAATTTTGTCACCAATGAGAAGTGTAATACAGGGGCCAGAGTTTACCAGGAACCAAAGGGAGAGCTCCATTATCCAACTCTGGTTACCACCGTATAAACTTGGAGAACTGTTAGGTTCTAGTCAAAGTGTTCCAGAGCAGTAGCTTTGGTCACTTATGCCGAGTTCAAATTAAACTACTTTCTGCCCACACAAATGGGTAGAATCACGTGATGACTCGCTAATTCTCCCACTGAGCAGAACAGTGCACAACGCTTTTTGGCCATGTGGCTAAGACAGCACTTTACGGACAAATAACATAGGCATCCCTGGGACCTAATAATGACAGCGGACTAATACACATGACTCCTGCTGGCTAAATGACCACCTCTGACACACACAGGACAAAGCAGATGATTAAACTAACACGGGCAGGACAGCTTCAAGTTTACAATATGATCTGCCACTCACAGTTACATTTGCTTCTTGTATGCTTGCTGTTTTTATTATTAGCTTTGTTCGCCATGCTGCCTTTTCTGCCATATGTCTAAGATGGGGTTCTGATAACTTTAGAGTTCAAGGACAAATTGCCAGAAACACAGTAGCTGTTGATACCCCAAGCCGTGAGAAACCTGCATAGCCAGTAAATTGTTCTGTCATAATGAGAAAAATCCTAGTGCCCTCTCTCCCGAGCCTACCCTTGCTAGACTTTGAGATTATTTCTATTCCATGCTGCACAAGGCTTTTTTCTGGTTACTTTTTTCTGGAGAGTCAAATGGTCTGGACCAATGCTACCTTCCCCCACCAGCCCAATAAACACAATTGGTGCCGTTTATTATAGGAGGGGATGATCTAGTCGTGTGGTGATAAGTGTCTACTGTGCAATTTTCATCTCCCACCAAAATTCATGGCCCTATTCATAGCAGCACCATAAGTCGCCTAGAAAAAGAATCAGCAGGTAGTGTATTTCTGTCTGGAAGTTGACGTGCAGCCAGGGATAGCATGTGTGCGTTTGTATCTGCCCAAAGCTGGGTGTAAAACGTGCCAGTGAGTCAAGATACTCTCGTGTTTTTGCACCACAGGAAGTCAGGAGCAGCCGAGAGGCCAGCTTTGGCAGTCACATTGGCCGGTCTCTGCTTCCTTCCCTGCTCCAGGGATTTGCTGCAAGTTCTCCCTCCTATCTCTGATGGTATAAGGTTGTGGACCAAGCTGAGCTGGTTTTTGAAATCCCACAGGCTGTATTAGCGTGGTATTGGGTCCTTGATGTCACCAGGTATTTTTCATGAGTGTTTTGGGTTAGGAGACAATGTCCTAAAACAGTATGTTTTGGCCTGATCACAGGGGTGTCCCAGATTCCATCTTCCTCTCTTTGACGCTGGAGCTCCCAATTTAAAGCTGGGCGCACAGCCATCTGAAACAAAAATATTTCTCAGTGGCTTGGCAGAAGATGCAGTCATGCGTCTAAATTGTGATCAATGAAATGGCAGCAGGTGTTATGTGCAACATTTGGGAAGTGTCCTGCTGACTGGAATACAGATGAGATGACTGGAGCACAAGTAGCCATCCTGATCCATGAGGTAGAATTTGTATACAGAGGCTTACATAGCAAGAGGATAGAGGAGCTTGAGTCCTGACACCATGGAGTGATAGAGCAGCCCTGCCCTATCTCCAAACTTCATCTACTAATTTGATTTTTTTGTCACAGAAGAATCTCATTTAATAAAACTATGTGGCATTATCTGCTATGTGCTTGCACAGCCTCTATGCCTCATCTTAGAGTCCTTCTGACTTCCTTGTAGAGCACTGCACCACCCTCTGTCACCGTGATGTCATTGTGACAGTGCAGGCCCGCTCTCTTTGGTGGACAAGAGGGCAGGAGGAGGCTCCTCCCACCTGGTCCAGTTTCAGTGGAAAATAAATTAAGAGATTCTTCCAGGGCAGTCCGAAGCCTCTCTATTTCCTCACCTTCTTCACAAAGAAGGCACTGCTCACGCGGGTTTCGGCTGCATCTAGACAAGGACGAGGCATGAAACAGCCGCAGCCCCTGCCCTCAAGTCTGTGTCTGTGACGGGACTGCGTGACACCCTCAGGTGGCGCCTGGAGGAGGGACCCGGGCTCAGGACACCACGAGGGGCTGCCCAGTGTCTTGGGACAAGCAGCAGTGCAGCCAGAAGGCGAGAGCGGTGAGCAGCCCAGAGCGGCCCTGCAGGAGGAGTCCGGAAACACAGCCACATATCCTGATCTGGGGGGCCCCAACCCACCCAGGCTGAAGCCAAAGGCAGAGTACTCAAGGTGCGGTCGGCCTCGGGGCCAGGCAGGGCAGAGGGGGTACATCCTGCATCCCGCTGCCTGCTGAGCATCTTGGGAGGTTTCCCAGCACCTCAGGATCACCAGGGGCCGAATTAGTGTTCGTCTCACCTTCCCCCGGTGCTGCCAGTTTAGTCCTCTGGCATCGTTCCCAGACTTAGGAAGTGGCGCCCTCACCAATTTATTTATGCAAATCAGAAATAAACATGAAATTATTCCTGGTCTCTGTCTTTCCCTTTCCACCCGTGGCCCGTCTCTAGTCGGTTTTAGCTAATTTTATAAAATCTAAATTCAGCAACACACGCCACAATCTCCTATTCCAGCCAGGTGTGTCGATGCGTCCACGTGATCCCAGCACTCTGGAAGGCCGAGAAAGGATGATTGCAAGTTTCAGCTCAGAGCTGGGGATGCAGCTCAGTGAGAAGGCCCTGGGTCAATCCCCAGTAATGGGGGTGCAGGGGAGAGAGAAAGAAAAGCCCTTCTCCTCCTGGTACTTTGATTTTGGAAAAGAGAGGACAAGCAAGGCAGGCCGGTGGGATGTGGAGTGAGGCCGGCTGTGTTCTGCTTCTGCCTGATCTTCAGCCTGTCAGACACCCCCCCCAACTCTTGCCATAAAGCTCTTTTTTTGCTTAGCTTAGTGAGGGTTGTTTCTGCTGCTTGAATAGAGCCTCAGTGAATTAAAAAACAAACAAACAAACATTTTAAATAGAAATCTAACTAAAACATTCTTTGCTCCTTAACATGTTGTTTTCAGAACCTATAGGACACTTGAAACTATTCTGTTTTTAAAACAAACACCTTGTCCAGAAAGAAGCAACGCAACATAATTTTGTTGACTGGGACATGGAAAGAGCGCTGCTCCAGAGAATGTGGTCACAGCGCTGTCTCCCATGTTCACAGCAGCAAGCCTCTGAGGTCACGCAATGATTTGCACTTTGGTCCCCACGTTTTCAACTCTGTCAGTCCACATCACTTTTGTGAATGGACATGAGTAAGGAGTATCTTAAAAAATATAGGGGCCGGGGATTTAGTTCAGAGATTCCGCTGCCTGTTCTGAAAGCAAAAGGTCCTCAGTTCGATGCCTGATACCAAAATAAATAAATACAAACATAGAGCCAGGCATGGTGGTGCACACCTGTAACCAGCACTCTGGGAGGTTGAACCGAGAGGGTCACAAGTTTGAGCCCAACCTGGGTATTTTAGGGGCTTAGTGAGACTGTCTCCAAATAAAAGAATTTTAAAATGGCTGAGGATGTAGCTCAGTGTAAAGGCCCTGTGTTGATCCCCAGTACCATGATCCCCACACACATGCACACACTCAAGTTAAACAAATTATAGTGTATCAAGGCTGAAAATTCTAAAATAATAGCGAGGAAAACAATATCACATATCAAAATGAAGAGCAAGAAGGCAGCCATTATAGAACCATGTTACAAGACAACAACACAAACAGGCTAGGGATGTAGCTCAGTGGTTGGGTGGCCTGCCTTGCAAGCAGCCAAGGACCCGAGTTCAATCCCCAGTACAAACAAAGCAAAACAAAACAAAAAAAACAACAACACAAGATTTGCCTTTTGCATAAGAATTTTTTTTTTTTTCCTGGTACCGGGGATTGAACTCAGGACTTTGGGCTTGTGAGGCAGGGGCAGCGCCACTCAGCTAAATCCCTGGCCCACTGCATGAGTGTTTGCACCACACACACAGTAGCTGAGGTCATTCACCAAGTAAACTTAGTTTATTGACCGTTCACTCTGTGTAGCCACATTGCAGGTCTTGAAGATTCAAAATAATGCAACACGTGTAGGTTCAAAGATAATTAAATCCCTTTCCTCAAAAAAAAAAATTTATGAATAAGGCACTTGGAAGAGCGCGTGGGGGTGCAGTATGTAAGGCTGCCACAGAATTCAAACTCAGGGACACCGAGGGAGCAGACAGAAGAGAGAGGTGGATGCTACTTGGGCTTCAGAGGGCAGCCTTGGGGGTCGGGGATTTAGCTCAGTGGTCTGCTGCCTGCCTCACAAGTACAAGGTCCCGAATTCCAGCCTGGTACAAAAAATAGAAAGAGGGCAGCCTTGGGAGTGACTCAGGGGAGTGGTGGGGAGGAGCTGGGCAGTAACTTGGAGCCTCAGAGCCACCTGGAGTCTGGGGAGAAATAATGGGAAGATGGAAGTCAAAAGAAGCAAGAGGGCAAAGGGGGCTAGGGATGTAGCTCAGGGGTTCTGTAGCCTGCCTCGAAAGCAAAAGTTCCCGAGTTCGATCCCCAGAACAGAAAAAAAAAAAGCAACAGGTTTTGGGTTTTGAGAGGTAAGGGTGGGTTCCACGCAGGACTGAATCTGCTGTGGCAGGGACACCTGAGAAGAAGTGGGACCGGTCGCCGGGAGTTGGCCTCTGGCTCTGGAGAGGGCACAGCGCTGGTCACGTGGACAGCAAGGGTGCCTCCAGCTCTGCTGTCACCCACAACTGTGGCTTCAGCTGTGCAGCTCAGACTGGGCTTCTCAGCTTCCTGTTCTGCCAAGTGAAGATGCTATGTCAAGTCCAAGCATCTCAAGGGGTGGTGTTTATTTTAATGTATTTTAGGAAAAAGAAATACTGTATAATGAACCTTTGGTTTCATTAATATTATTTGTCTCAATAAAGAGGGGATAAAAGTAGATTTTAAATATATATATATTTTCAAAATATAGCTGGGCATGGTGATGCATGCCTGTAATCCTGGCACTCAGGAGGCTGAGGCAGGAAGATTGCTGCGTTCAAGGCCAGCCTGGGCAACAGAGCAAGACCCTATCTCAAAACAAAACAAAAAATACAGCCAGGTGCAGAGGCACACACCTGTAATCCCAGCTACTCAAGAGGATTGTAAATTTGAGCCAGCCTGGGACATTAGCAAGGTCTTGTCTAAAATAAATAAATAGATAAATTCAATTCAGTTAAAGGGCTGGGCTGGGGATATACATAGCTCAGTGGTAGTGTTGGCTAGTGTTCCTGAAGCACCCGGTTCAACCCCCTGCACAGAGAGAGAGAGAGAGAGAGAGAAAATATAGTCAGCAGATGGATGTGGTGGAAACTGTGAAGATGCTTTGTAAATGCTAAGTTTGGGGAAGCAATTATTAGGTCAAGGAGAAAGTCCTTCGTCCCGGATAGCTCTCACTCTTCTCCAGAATGGTAGGTTTGATGGAATGTTCACGGGACAGCGCAGAGACAGGGCCCATGGAAGGCCGAGCACAGGGAAGGGAAGGGGAAAAGGGCAGCCTCGGGGCAGGAGACGCTGGCACTGCCCACGGAGAGGGGCCCCGGGGAGCCCAGAGGCAGGGCTCCGCTCCACACTGGTTAGGTACTGGTCCAGGAAGTGTCAGGGGGCAGGGGGAGGGCACAGTCGCTGTGTTTCCCTTGTCTGACCGAGGACTTCATGTGGTCATCAGGTACCCTCCAGTCCTATTAATTAGTGAGCTCAGCCCAGGATTCAGCTCGGTGGTTCCGCCGCCTGCTTCGAAAGCTCAAGGACCTGAGTTCAATCCCTGGTAGCAAAAAAAAGAGACGGAGCTGCATGAATTAGTGAGCTGACGGAAGGAGGCAGACACCTAAACCACACACAGTAGAACTACTGTAGACAGGTAAATTAGTTAGGTATCTTGTAGGCAGTTAGTCAGGCCCAGCCGGTGAAGAGCCAACACGGAGGGCAATCAAGACACATTCACTGAGGGCCAGCATTGTAAAAGAAACTACCACACCACACAGCGGCGACTGCTATTCTAAATAGGTACAGTCTCCGGGGGGGGCAAGATCTCACCCACCCCTTCCGGGAAAGATCCCCGGCCCACTCCTTATCGGAAAGCCTTGCTCAGCTCCCTTTGCACTTCCTGTGTGACTTGCTTCCCTACCTGACCCCCATTTTATCGCTATTACCTCAGTGACTGCACGTCATAATCTTATTACTTCATCATAGTTTTGTCCGCCTCGTGATTTCCCATTGGATCAGCATTACCTAAGAACTGTACTTGCAATCTTACTAGTTGACTGTAGTTTTGTCCCATCTTGAACCTGTTCACCTCACGGCTTTGCTCAAGACAATACCTTTGAGAAGCAGGACCATGGGTAACCCATTTCAGATCTCTCTTCTGTCTCTTGACAGGAGCTGTCTCAATAAAATTTTCTTACTCTCTCTCTCTCTCTTTTTTTTTTTTTTTTTTTTTTTGGTACCAGGGATTGAACTCAGGTCCTTGAGCTGGCGAGGCAGGCGGCGGAACCACTGAGCTAAATCCCTGGCCCCATAATTTTCTTACTCTTAATCTCTGTTGCTCCTAGAATTCATTCTTCGATTTTAGAGAGCACAAACTCCCACTGCAGGTATCTAGTAGGCTTAGGAGTTACCTCTATTCCCCCTGTATCAGAACAACACGTGGAATCCGG
Source organism: Fukomys damarensis (assembly GCF_012274545.1). NCBI lineage: Eukaryota > Metazoa > Chordata > Mammalia > Rodentia > Bathyergidae > Fukomys > Fukomys damarensis. The sequence continues at coordinate 15,868,241 of NW_022900916.1, read as the reverse complement.
CCTCTGTCCATCCCTGCTGGGCGTCTGCACCTCCTCCTCCTCATTCAGGCCTCTGCAGACATTTTGCAAGCTCCAGATGCCGTTGAAAGCATCAGGGATTTAGAAGTGAAGAGCCAAGGTCACTGCCCTGTGGGGAAGTGAAGCAGACAGTTTGTGAAGGCTTCAGGGGAAGAAAGGAAGCCACTCCAGGGCTGGGGATTTAGCTCAGTGGGTCTGGTGCCTGCCTCACAAGCACAAGGGCCCGAGTTTGATCCCCAGTACCAAGAAAGGGTGTACAGAGAAGACAGCGGGACACCTGCTCCCCACCCCCCACCCTGCCCCTGGCCAAACGGGGAGTCTTATCTTGATTTCATCACCGTGTTTGGGGCAAGATCCAGTCACTCAAGCAGGATTTATGGGATCCCTATGGTGTGAGCCAGCTGCTGTTCTACATGGGATAAAAGCAGCCAACAAGACTGACTGAAGTCCCTGCTCTGGTGGAATTTATAAGCCAGAGAGGAGAGACAGATAACAGACAAACAAATAAATAATGGCATGTGATACGGTGGAGAAGAAAAAGACAGGAAGGTGGGGTGGAGGTAGTGTGGGCTATGTGGGCTATATTTTAAAAGGTAGCCAGGGAAGCCACTCTAAAAGCAGATTATTTGAGCAGATCCCTGAGGTGGGCGAGGAAGCAGGCTGCAGGGAGGTAGAAAAAGATCCAGGAAGAGGTGTGTGCCGTGTTCTGAGGCAGAAGGTGGGTGGCCTATGTGGGGAACAGTGAAGAACAGGGTGACTGGGAGAGGACTGCAGAAGAAAGTAAGTTAGAGAGTTTAAAAAGTCAGGTTAAAAACATCTTAAACAGGTGCAGGAGTTGAGTAGGTTAAGTAAGTCAGAGCCAGGGCGAGCTCAGACAATGGCGATGAGGAGGCCTGCAGAAGTGACTGTGGCCAGTGAGGTGTTTGGAGCTGGCGCTCAGGGGAGGGGACCTGGCACCTGGGGTGTGCAGAGCCGTGCCAACCAGCAGGACCACCCGCAGGGTGCAGGGAAGGGAAGACCTGAGGTGGGAGAACTCACGGGAAACTGGCCTGTGGAGGGAGAAGGGAGGGAGGGAGGGGAGGAAAACCCAGAGGAGAATGGGAACAAGGAGGGTGTGGTGGCCCTGAAAAGCGGTGAAGAAGCCTTGCATAAAGGAGCAAGTCCCCAACTCTGCCAAACGCCACTAAGGGGTCAGAAGAAAGGAGGACTCAGACTCTGCCATGTGACAAGGCAGCAAAAAAGTGGGTACTGACATCAACAAGAAGAGTTTGGGTGGGAGCAAAGCCTCCCTACTTAACAGCTCAGGACAGAGGGACAAGACCACTGGAACGGGGGATACAACTGTTTGGAGGGTTTTGCTATAATGGAGCCACAAATGAGAGAGACACTGGAGGTAGCTGTGAGGACAGAAGGGTTTCTGAAGTCTAAGTTTCCATTTTTTTTTAAGAACAGGGATATCACAGCCTTCTTATATATACCAATAGGAATGATACAAAAGAAAGGAAAACACTAGTGAGGTAGGATCAAGAGCAATGCTCTAAATAGAAAAAGAGGAATAAGAATGGTAGAAAAGTATATAAAAATGTTTGGTCATTGACACATTGAAATGAACAGAAAACTCCTAACCCGCCATGCTTTTTTATTCATCGATTCAGGATTCGCACCATGGGCTCAAGGGCCCTTGTAGGTTTGTAATGTTTTTGTGTATGCAGTCAGCGATGGTGAATGTTTAAATCGTAAGTAAAGTTTATCCCACTAAGACACACTGCCGCGAATCCCCCTCAAAGTCCTCTACTTCGTTTCATGCACGCCCACCCCATCGTTCGTGCCACCCGCTGAAGCAGGTCCGGAAGTCCTCCTTCATGAGTGTCTGTACGAGGTGGGTTGAAAGTACAGTGAACGCGGCTGCTCTGTGCCGTCTACTGGAAAGGCTGGCTCCTAAAATCATCTGGGTAGGGCTGGGATGGAGCTCAGTGGTGCCACGCCCGCCTGGCAGGTGCAAGGTCTTGAGTTTAATCCCTGGTACCGGAAAAAACAAAACAAAAAACAAAGAGAATTGCGTAGGAGCAGCTGCTGCCAAGGCACTATCTGCACATGATTTTATGAGACCCTTCCCACAGTGATACAGATGGTGCACTTCCTATGTGCCCGAAAACATTTAAAACACTTTAGGAGTACTCACAGGGTTAATCCTGACAAAAACCTAGGGTCATCCTCATTTTACAGACGAGGACACAGAGACAGACAGGCCAAGACTTGTCCAAGGTCACACAGCTAGGAAGTGATGGTAGCAGCATTCACACTCAGGTTGTCCAACACAGATGCACACAGTCCAAGCCTCTGTTCCAAATGAGTGTTCACGGTGCGGTGAATTTCAGTCATTACCGAGCTGAGGAGAGGTGGGTACATTTGTCGGAGGGGATACGTTAGGAGTTTGGAGTGAGGTAGGGAGCGTGTTTTTCCCTAATCATCCCGAATACCACCACAGCAGTCTTACAAGGGAAATCATATCAGTGAATACTCATGTCAGGAAAACAGAGCGAGCTCTAATAAACAACCTGATGCTGAAGCTCAAGCTTCTAGAAAAAGATCAGGACAAACCCACAATGCCCTCACAAGGGAGGAAATTATAAAGATCATCAGAGCAGAAATCAGTGCAATGGACTAAGAGCAATACAAAGAAGCAATGAAGCAAAGCGTGGGTTATAAAATGGAGTATTACTTAGCCATAAAGAATGAGAAATTAGAGACATTTATAGTTGACTGAATGCACACTGAGGTGATACTCTTACGTGAAATAAATTGGACACACATGTAAATACTGAATAGTTTCTCTGGTGTGAGCAACTGAAAGTGTAAATAAGGATCAAGAGGTATAATAATGTGAAATGGGAAGAAAAGGTCCAAAGGGGAAGGGGAAGTGGGAGGGGCTGAGGAAAGGAAAGAAGGGAATGGAATTAATGAGAAAAGGAGAAAATGGAAGCAGTCTTTGTAAATAGGGAGATGTGGAGGGGGTGAAGGGAGGGCAGGGGATTGGGGAAAAATATAAGAACCAAGATATATTTTGTAATGGTACAAATTTCCAATGATGAATGTCATTATATTGTATACCTAAAATGCACCAATAAAATCAATTAATTTAAAAAAAAAGAAATGGGGGCCAGGGATTTGGCTCAGTGGTTCCACTGCCTGCCTTGCAAGCATAAGGACCCAAGCTCAATCCCTGGTGCCACGAAAACAAAACAAAACAAAACAGAAATGGGCTCTGGGAGTGAGATTCTTCTGTGTGACTTTTTTCTTTGAGACTGGAGATTGAACCCAGTGATACGGGGGACATAAATGTCTCTCCCAACCTGCTAGATGTCAGCTACACTGAGTTCATGCTCCCTCACGTCAAAGAATGAATTTTAAAAAACAATGGAGGTTAAGAGGAGGAAAATGTGTTGAGGAATCGAATACGGAGCAAGGATGGGAGGTAGGGGGCAGCTCCCGAGGATCAGGAGGGCTCCCGAAAGGGTTGCTGCCGAGCCCACTTTTCTGAGGAAGTTTTATAGAGACCCAAGCCGTGGGTACAATGTGGGTCAAATTAGAATCAACCAATGCCATTACAAGTACAGCCACTTAGCTAATACTGATCCAGTAGAAGCAAGGGCAAGTGGCTGACGTGAGCAACCTTGTTCAGTAATCTATAGTCTTAGTCTTCAGCATAGCGGGCTCAGTGGGTGGGAGAAGGGGGCCCACTCCTAAAGAGAAGATGGCTTTTGTAAGTGGGAAGTCTCAAAAGGGCGGTGCCCGCAACCTCAGGCTTCCTTAGGGAAGTGTGTCCATCAGGCCATTGTGACTTCAATCTTCCGATGAGCCTCCAGCCAGTTTTTATTGTGTTCTCATCTTCTGCCCTGACTCCCTCGATAGCCTAGCCCGGTCTGACTGTCTAGAATATTTCTACCGAACTCAGCTGTCTAGAATAGCAAAGCTTTCACACTAAGACACATCGCACCCCGTTTTTAATTTTTAATTGTAAGAGAAGGTCTTGCTGCATCCCTGAGTTGCCCAGGCTAGGCTCAAACTTGAGATCCTCCTGTCTCAGTCTCCCAGAGTGCAGGGATTACAGGTGTGCATCTCCACTTAATGAGGGGAAGTGTCCATCATGAGAAAGAGGGATGTTGTCACTTCTGTGACCTGGGGAGGGTGTTGAATTTCTCTCGTCGTCATGTTGTCCTTTCCTTACCCCCAGCTTTCCAGCCCCTGCACTGCTCACACAAAGCAGCTGCACTGCAAACACAGTGCCGAGGTAGCAGGCGCCATTTCTCCCTCAGGGATGCGCCCGCCTGAGGTCCAGGCCTGGGCTCTCCAGCCAGGCCGTGTAGGACCCGGCTCCGACAGTCCCGTGACCCCCCTTCCACCCAGACCTGAGGCATGCAGGAAATGTTTACCCTTCCAGCCAGGAATTTTGAGAATGTCTAAGGGACTTTCCTAGCCAAGCCTACTGATAAAGTTTTATTTTTAATTGCTTTGTGGAGGTCTATTTTATATACCATAAAACTCACCCACTGCAATGCAGAGGTCACTGGTTTCTGACAGATTTATAGAGTTGTACGGCCACTGACAAAGCCCGGCTTCAGCGTTTTCGTCACTCCAGAAATCTCCCTGAAGTCCATGTCCAGCGAGGCCCCTTTCCCCACCTGCGTCCCAGACACTGCTGGTTTTATTCCAACCTGTGAAGTTGTCTTTCTGGAAGTTTCCTAAAAACAGTTCCGAGGGATGGGTGGCTTCTTCCCCTCGGACTGTTTTTGGGGTTCACCCTCGGTATGACATGCATCGGGACTTTGTTTCACTTCCCTTTCAGGGGGTATTTCAGTGGACATAGATTTTCTTTTCCATTCACTCCTTGCTGGACGTCTGAGTCGCTTTTACTTTCTGGCTACTGTGAGTACTGTTGCTATAAACATTCCCCTGCATGTCTCTGCATGGCGACGTTTTCATTTTTGTTTAATAGAGATTTTGAAGTGTGCCATTAATCCAGAGGCTTTTGAGTAGTGACTGAACTGTGCAACCATCACTACTATCTAAATGCAGAACATGTTCAACATTCCAAAGAGAAACTCCATACCCATTAACAGCCACTCCCCATTTTCCCTTCCTTTCATCCCCTGGAGACCACTAATCTATTTTCTGTTCCTATGGATTTATCTATTTTGGACAGTTCGGATCAAAGAAACCCTGCTGTATGTGTGCTTCGGTGGCTCACTTCTTTCAGTAAGCACAGCATTTAACGATGTCAAGACCCATCTGTGTCGCAGTGTGTGACAATACCTTCTAGTGCCCAGAAGTTTTCCCTTTCCCGTACGTACCAGATTGTATTGGGTCATCAGTTGATGGTCCTTGGGTTGTTTCTCCTTCTTGCCTGCTGTGAATAATGCTGTTGTGAACATCTGTGCACGTGTCTTTGACTGGACGTGTGTCTTCAATTTGCAGTAAACTTGGGTCTATAAATATCTAGAAGAGGACTCGCCAGATCTTACACAAACTCTGTGTTTTACTTGGTCTGCTTTTAGTTTGTTTGTTTGTTTGTTTGTTTGTTTGAGACAGGGTCTCACTGTGTAGTTCAGACTGGCCTTGAGCTCCTGGTGATCCTCCAGCCTCTGCCTCGGGAGTTCTGGGATTGCAGGCCTGTGCTGCCATGCCCAGCTCTATGTTTTACTTTTTGAGGAACTGCTGAGTTGCTAAACTTTTTCAGTAACTGCACCATTTTACATTCCCACTGGCAATAAATGAGGGCTCCAATTTTTCCACAGCCTCCCTAATACTTCCTCCCCCTCGCCCGTCTTTTTCTTCCTTCTCCTCTGGCAATGAAGATTGAACCCAGGGCCCTGCATATACTGCAAAGTGCTCTAGCATTGAGTTACATCCCTAGTGTTATTTATTTATGTATTCATTCTTTAATTTGCGGGGGATAGGGGCTCAATGTGCTCCCCTCTCTGGGCTCTAACTTGGGATCCTCTTGCCTTAGCCTCCTGAAGAGCTGGGAGGACATTTGTGTGCTTCTGCACTGCCTGAAGTTCCTTCTTTTTTTCCTACTACTACTGGAGATTGAACCTGGCCTCACACCTGCTAGGCAAAAGCTCTGCTACCGAATTCATCCACAGCCCACCAACACCTCTTATTGGCTATCCTAAAACCTGCTGAATAAGATTTTGATTAAGAGTTGGGTAAAATTAAATAAAACTAATTCTTCCAACAAGAAAAAAAAAAAAAAGAAGGAGTACCCAGGATGATAGCAAAGTAAAGTAAGAATTCTTGTGTGGTACATATTTGACAGTAAAAGAAATTCCCAAATAATTGCTCCATACGCTCTGGAGCAAACAGTTGCATTATGAATGTGGCTTTCAATAGGACTGCTTGGAAGTACAACACTAATGTCTCCCACTTGCGGGATCATCCACAGGCCTTGGGGACTATACATGGCACATATGAAGACAAAATGGCATGATCCCTTTGGAGCACAATTTAGCTATGTAGTTTCAGAAACCTTAGCCCTAAAAATGTATTCTAAGAATCAGAGATACACTCAAAATTTATTGACAAGGATGTTCAGCACAGTAGTGTTTATAAAGATGGTTACTAAACACTGAGTCCTAAATCTTCATTCTTGCCTATTTTGACCGAATATTTTGTGGTTCCTTTGTATAACTGAACTAACTCAGAATCTTTTTGTTGTTGTTGTTGTTACCGGGATGGAATTAGGGACCTTGCGCTAGAACGATTGTTTTTTTCTTTAAAAACGCTATTCAGTCTTGAGGTCTGACTCAAGGCTCCATCTTGATTGGTTGTCTTTCTGGTACCAGGGATGAACTCAGGTCCTTGCACTTGTGAGGCAGGCGGCAGCGCCCCTGAGCTGAATCCCCGGCCCTATTGGCTGTCCTTAATCCCGTGGTGGTTTCTCCTCCCTTGGCACTTCAGGCACACCTACGGCTGGGTGTACCAGAGGCAAAAGAGGGACTCCGAGAGGGCTTGTTTGTCATGGCACAGATACATGAGCAAGAGTCATGTCACTTTTTTTCTTTTTTTTTTTTAACCAGGGATTGAACTCGGGACCTTACGCTTACAAAGCAGAGGGTGGAACCACTAAGCTAAATCCCAGGCAATATCATTATTGTTATTTGTGCACATAGGTTATTCCGAAAAACGGGTTTCATTTTGGCGTGTTTGTACACGCTTCAATCATTTTCTCCTTTGCTTTGTAGCTCTTTTCTCTTGATATCCACCCCCCGTAGTGTCCTTTCTACTTTCATGTCATTTATCGCTTAATTTTCCGCAAATGAAAATATGCCATATTTCAAAAGGAACTTTTTAACTGGGTTTTTAATCATTTCAGAAACTATTATCTTTCGTATGTTGAAGAGTTGTTCCTGAGGTGATTGACACATAGGAAGAAATGTTTTCTTTTCCCAAATTAGGCTGGGAAATTTACTTTTAACTACCCTGGAGAGGGGTTTAGCGCACCTAAGATGTTTTCTAAGAACCTCAAATAACAATGTTCCCAGGTAGAGATTTCAGGGTTACTTCCCTTCACTCCTGCAACTGAGGAGATAAATGGTCACAGGCATACTGTGACCAGTGAAAAATCTCAGACAGAGCCTCTTCTGTGGAGAGCCAATCAAATAATAACAACTTGCAGCAATAGTTACACTACCCCAGTCGAACAACTTCCCAGAAACTGCTCATTAAACCTCGGGCCATTACAGCTACTCCATGACTTCCCCACCCAAATGAACAGTTTCACTAACAAATGCTGTTGATGAGGTAGAACTTTCACCTCTTACAGGAAGGAAATCTGTCCAAAGAAATTAAATGTGTGTGATCATTTATACACAGTACTATAGAATTGGACATCGTTTTGTCATCCACACCAAAATGATTTGGAAGACATGTACTACGTGACTTTAAAAGTTAATTATATTGAATTATAATTAGTAGTATCTAAGTATGAGAACTAAGTATGAGGTTGTTGCGTTCTATATTTCATGTGTTGTTTCATCATCTGCTTTAATGATAATTTTGATTATGTTTTCTACAATAATAAAAAATTCTTACATGTACCACTGGATTATACCTACAGGCATAATAATATTAAGAAGCAATGAAACATTGAGTGTAAAACCATTTAGAAAGTTCATGCATACCATAGTTTGAGAATATTTGAGAAAATGTTACATCAATACATATTCGAACAGATTCATAATAATAGGCAAACACTATCAAACAATCCACTTAGTTCTCTAGCTGATAAAAATAACAATACAATGTCAATGAGGAAAATCATTACAGAAACCTTTTATAACATAGAGAGAAAGTCAGCAAGAGAAAGAGAAAAAGGGGTAATTGGAAGAACAAAATCCTCAAAACTTTCTCTCAAAATTGATTGAGAAACAAGAACATTTCAGAACAAAGAATATCTTAAGAGATACATGAGCAGCAAATCAGCACTCTAAAAATGTTCAACAGTATTCTAGACAGAGACAATGAAGCCAAAAAATCAGATGGAATGAATATATCAATATATGAATGAATCAAAATAAGCCTTTCCCTGCCACCTGCCTGGCAAGCGGGAGGTCCTGAATTCAATCCCTGGTACCACCCCTAAAATAAGCCTTTCCTCCTTTTCAGTTGATTTATCTCAGACATTTTGCCCCAGCAAGAAAAATTTGACTTACACGTGTGTCCACAATCTACATCCAATGGTAAAGAGGCCTATGACACATAAAATAGCCTAAGAAAAAGTAACAGAACCCTGGACTAAAAGGAAGCTTCCAAAATTGCTCTATTCCTGGGACTCCTTCTCTCCTGCTGGATACACCTGCAGACTCTTACTCAACCCAGTGCATTAGGAAGCCACCAGCTGGAGGTGGCCTCCAGAATGACACCTACGTAGCATCTCTGGCCAACTCAAAAGGAGTGACATAATGCAGGACATCCTCCTATGCCCACACGGTTTAGGTTCCCTTGGAGGTTAAGACAACCCTGGATTATATCTGGCCTGGGATGCTTTTGCTCATGGGGAAAAACTTCTGAAATTTTGCCAGTTGCAGCAAGTGCTGCAAATCCAGGAAGCTCTGGAAGAAGCCTGGTTCCTGCAGGAAAGGATTGGTAGATGAATACCCACCCTATGTCCCTATACCCTTGCCCCAGGGAGCCCCAGTAGACAAAGTGGAATAGCCTTGGAAATGGCCAAGCCTTCTGCACATCTCTGTTCTTCTGTGATCCCTCCTCCCTCCACCTCCTACCCTCACTGCTTCTAGAGCAATTTCAGACACCAGGATTCCTGGGATTACCATCCTGTAGGAAAACATGCCCAGTACCCACCTGGCTACCCCATGCTGCAGCACCCTGCTGCCTATTCCTTTGGAGAACTGTGGAATCCACAGTGGACCATTTAGTTGCAATATTTTTAATGTCTCCAAGGTCACAACTATCTTACCCTGCCCTTAAATCTCTGCCATTTTCATAGCAGAGATATCAGAGTTTGTACTTGCTGAGATGTTCCTGTGAGGGACCACGATATTGTTACCCTACCCCAATCTTGTACTGTCTGTTTGACGTAGCTGAGTTTCCAACCCACTAGAGTCTTACTTATCTTTAAAGACAGGAAGCCTGTAGGTCAGAGTCTCCTCTTCATGTGGGCTGGCCAAAACTGGTTGGATCTAAGATGGTTGCCGGTGAGCACAAACATCCACTAACTTCATTAACATCCCATCAGCAAGCTAAACACAGCTGGGATGCCATGAGTATTGACAATTGCCATGCAGAACTAGAACAAAACCAGCAAAAAGAAGTGGCACCACATTCCTGGAAAATCTTCACCTGTTCCCAGAAAAGACACAAATACTCCTCCTCTTGATTAGCCTACCTCTCATTTCTTTTATCCTATATCTATCACCTCCAGACTGGGAATAGTTCAAGTTCATTTGTAAGTTTAACCCGGTCTTCTATTCTTGGTCAAGAGTAATATTTTTAGGACTCAGTCTTACTGGATCCACGATTCTGAGACTGGAAAAAAGGTGGAATTGGAGTCCACAATCAGTAATAATAACACTTCTCCATGTTTTCCCAGAAATGTTACCACCAGACGAACTGGAATCCACAAGGGTAGCTGACAGTGCATTACAGGAGAGGCAGCTCCTAGCTGCTTTGCCTCCCAGACCAAATTACTGCAGGGGCTGACGCATCATGGTCCTGAAAGGCCGAGGCCGTGGCATCCTTATTCATTCCCTCCGAGTGAACATCTAAAACAACTGGCATTCACTGAGATCTGGTAAACATCACATACGGTGTCCTGTCCCCAAGTGGGGTGCCTTGTTTCAGGTTCAGAGCACTGACACAGGTCGACAGCCTCTTGAAAAAATCAGGTAAAAGTTTGGAAATTTCCCCATTAATACAAGAAGTCTTATCCAAACATTTTCTGGCATATTCACAGGTGGGCATGTTACTTCTGACCCTGCATGGTAGACAGTACCTTTGAACGTCACTCAGCGATGAAAGGTATGACGGTTTCTGCGGTGGCTGCTGGGCTGTTGCTGATGGCAGTCTGGTCGGACAGCCAGCTGGTGGGGCTTTCCTCCTCTTCCAGTCAGCTGGGCCCTTGGCATGAAAATAGCTCAGTGGATTTTGTCACCGTACCACTTCCAAGCTGTGCGCCCCAGGAACCACTTGGGACCTCCAATCCTCAGCTATTTATCTGAGACGAAGTTGGTGGGAGCCTTACAGGAATGTAAGAGGCTCAGGCCCCTGACTAACATTTAACAAGGACCCAAGCCTTTGTTATTTTTTTATGTGCGCGCGTGCGCGTGCGTGTGTGTGTGTGTGTGTGTGTGTGTGTGTGTGTGTGTGTGTTTTAATGCTCTTCGGCATTTGAGTCGGGTGAGTGCCTGTAGCAAAGCAAAGTGATGGGGGTCTGGGAGTGTCCTTGGAATGGTAAAGTGAAGGCTCAGCCTTTTTATTATGGAATTGTGCATGAAATTCAGTTAGAGAGGCCTTCTTTAACAACTTTTTTCAAAATGCAAATGGCTCTGGGGTGTACTTCATTAAACCATTAGCAGTAATTTCCGCTGATAGGATATGTGTGATTGGGACTAAGATGTAGCCATGAATGTTTAAACTTCCCCTCCTCCTGGGATTGGCAATGAAAGCAGAGTGAGAAAGGAAGAAATGGTCAGACAGACAGACAGACCGGCAAGAACAGACTGGAGATGCCATGGTGGTTCTTAGCCAGGTGCGTGTCGCGTCTGAGGGTTCACGTTGCACAGTGTGGCTGTGGGAGGGAAGTGAGCACTTCAGAACAGCGCTGACAGCCTGGAGCAGTTATTTAGGAAAAGCTGGAAGAGAAAGGGGCGGGGGAGACCCTGGAGAGTTGCGCTGTGGCCCGCATACTCCGTTTTTAGGTGAGATTCTTCGGTAGCAAATGCTGAAACAGAGCTTGGGTGGCAAGAGGCGGGTTAGTGAGCTACACCTGGGACCAGAAGTGGGCGGAGCAGAAGGCAGAGCCTCACGGGGCTGAGAAGGCCGCATGCGGCGTGTTCTGGTGCAATATCTACCTCTCCAGGGCGGCAGGAGGTGGGGGGCAGGCACCCTGGTGGGGCAGCCTCGGCAGAGCAGATGCTGAGCAGCCAACTGCTGGGATCGGCTGCTGACCGTGCACCCTGAGAGGGGCCGTGAGGGGGCTGGAGTGGCACCCACATTCCCGACCCCAGTCGCAATGCCATTCATTACTCCCCGGGCTTCTTTTTTTTTTTTTTGGTTTTTGGAGACAGGGTCCCTGGAACTCACTATGTAGCCCAGGCTGGCCTCGAACTCACGGCGTTCCTCCTGCCTCAGCTTCCCGAGTGCTGGGATTACAGGTGTGCCCCATGACGCCCGGGAGGGCTTCACTTCTTAAGGGAATCTTTGTCTGTGAGCAAACTGCACCCGCATCTGCTGTGCATGGCTGCAGGTCATAGCCATTGTCTACCTCTCTCACTGGCCTTTCTAAATTCCCTTCGTCCTCTGCTGGCCTCCGCAGCCAACCTGGAGCCCCCAAAGCGCTCCGGCTCTTTCCTCCACACCCTTCTTGGGCTTCTCTACCTTCCTGTTAGTAGCCACCGTTGAACTAGCACCTGTGCTGCGCCCCGATTCTCCCTGTTCCTGTTGTAGCAACCGGCCTGCCTCTTCCTGATGATCACAAGCCATTGCTCCTGCTAAGACATCAGATCTCTTCTTCCTGCTGGTTCCTGGACACAAAGAATCCATCCTCGCCCCATTAGAAGCACGGCTTATAATTCGAGGGACTCTTGCTATGTCTTCTGACCCTGCAGAGCCCAGAACTGAACAAACACAACGACTCAGTATCTCAGTATCCGGGCTGCTGAGTGGCTCTGCTCCACTTCAGTCATCGTCTCCCAGTCGTACATGTTTGTTTTTGTTTCTGTTTCTGGTTTTTTTTGTTGTTTTGTTTTTTTATCCTGGGAGGCAGAGCTTACAAAGGTCTCTCCTAAGAGGCATCATCCAGTTCTTACAGCTGTGCTTTTCTCCATGCACTGCAAACGCCTGACGTCATTCTGGTTTGCTTCTTCTTTGCCACCCTGATGCCCTCCTAACTCAGCACAGTGATGGCGTTAACAACTGGTGCCGCTCGGCTGCAGTTTAGGCTCCCACGTTGCCTCTTGTTCCTCCTCCTACCGGTGATGGTGACGGGGTTCTTATCCTCATTGCCAGCCAGAGGGGGCTGATAACTGCTCCACAACCCACCTTACTGCCTGCTTTCTTGGATCACTCCTGGCCCCAGTGCTCATAGCTGGAGTTCTCCAGAAACACACGCTGAGACGATGCCTGGAGGGCAAGGTATTTACTAAGAATAGATGCCTGTGAAGGTAAGAGGAAGGACAAAGGAGGGGCAGAGGAAGAGAAGTTGAACTGCTACCAGGCTCCACTTTGGTGTAGCCAGTTTGGCAGGGAGCTCCAGGGCGAGTGCTTGGTGCCAAGCCAGAAGGAATGCGTCCACTTTGCTCAGGTGCAGAGTGCAGGCTGTTCTGGAAGGAAAGAGTCCTCCAAAGCAGCTTTTCTGAAGGCCTCCCTTACACCCACGACCAAGGTAGCAAGACCTTCCTTGAGAGGGTTTAGGAAATGGATCTTGTACTTACCACAACCCTTTTTTCAGTATTTAGAAATCAAGGAAAGCATTTGGGTTGTTCTGAAATTATTTGGGTGTTAACTTGTGCTCCCTTGGAGCCTTAGATAGGAGCGGAACTCTGTGCTTACTTAATATGTGTGTGTCCCTGGGTTCAGGGACCAACACCACCATCCAAAAAATGCCTAGTGGCTGAAGAATTAAGTAGGGACCGGTGCTCCAGAGCTTGGGTCACAGAGGCACATTGGAGTGGGGACAGACATTGCTTGGAAAGGGCACTGTATTCTTGGAGGAAGATCTCACTGGGAAGGAGGAAAACTAAGGGAAGTAGAAGGGCTCAGGATTCAGACAGCCTCTGGTGGGCCAGGGATTTAGTTTAGTGGTTCAGCCACCTGCCTTGCAAGCGCAAGGTCCCGAGTTCGATCCCTGGTACCAAAAAAACCCAAAAATAGGCAGCCTATGGTAGCCCACTTGCCTTGTGTTTATAACAAGCAAGCAGATAAAAACAGTGAATGAAGAGAAATATGAGAATACAGACGTACTGGAAGTCACACACGTTGCTGATGGGAATGTCATGTATTTCTGAAAGGAATGTAAAATGGCTAAGTCACTTAGGAAAACAATCTGGCAGTTCTTTTTTTTTTTGGTACCAGGGATTGAACTCGGGTCTTTGCACTTGCAAGGCAGGCCACCAAACCGCTGAGCTAAATCCCCAGCCCCTGGCAGCTCTTCAAAAGGTTAAATATGGATTTACCACACGACCTTGCAATTCCACTGTGACATACACACCTAAAAGAAATGAAGACATCTTTCCATACAAAAATATGTATATGCGTGTGTATAGTGACATCATGCATAAGGGCTAAAAAGTGGAAACCGTAGGGAACGGGGAAAGGGGACGTTACGAGAACCTCTGCAGTAGTCTCCTGTGAGCCACGTCAACACAACGCAATTAATTAATTAGAAAGAAAAGATGGAAAAATGAGATTTAGAGAAGAAGCTGTGCTTTGGGCCTGATCAGTGCTGCTCTGGGCAGCGAGGATGAAAGACCTCGAGCTTGCCACGCCTTTATTTGGTACATCGGGAGTAACAGATGTTAATAGGTGACTTGGAAGGTAGTGGCTGCAAAAATACTAGAACAACAAGGAACTTACACAGATGATGATTTTGTTCCTCCCCAGGATGTCTTCAGCTAGTGTAATCTTACCCTGGAGCATCACAATATCCCTAGACCAGTGAGGTTTTAGCTGTGACCAGGGACAAAAACGGAGTTATGGCTCAGCATGCCATAGCCGGCCTGTAGGCAGGAGAACTAGGCCTAATCATAATTTATTTGTGAAATGATTTTTCCCCAAAATTATGCAGAATTGCTCCCAACAGAAACAATTCAAATGTCTTTACATTTATGAAAGGATAAGTAAAATGTAATAGATTCATACAATGAAATATTGTTTATCAGTACAAAAATAAAATACTGGTATATACTGCATTTGAAAATACAATGATAATTGAAAGAAGCCAGTCACAAAAGAGTATATATGATTTCATTTCTATGGAACGTCCAGCATAGAGAATCTATGGGGAAAAAAAACAGAATAAGCGTTTCCATGATCTTGGGAAAGGAGAAACAGGAAGTAAATTCTAGTGGGTATTGGGTTCCTTTTTTTGGGTGATAAAAATGTTCTAAAACCCACTGACATGATAGTTGCACCACTCTGTGGATACACCACTGAATTGTATACTTTAATGGGTAACTCATTCGATATATAAATGATTTCTCAATAACATAATTAAAATAACAAATATCTCAACCAAAAACAAAACAAAAAAAAAGATTGCTTTGCATAGACCTCAAGCAAGATTATCTGTGAAAGGTGTTGTCAGCTATGAGAATGTGGTGGTTTCTCCATTTTTTAGAGTTGGCCTTCTAAGATTTCTCTTCCAGTTTTTGGAAAATTGTTTTAGATGAATACCAGGAAAATAAGAAAGATATTGCACAGAGGTTAGTGGTGTCCGACAGATGTCTGTGGCATTGGCAGTCAAGCTCCCAAGATGTCAGGAAACTTCCCTACTTACATACTATAAAGAAAAGCTCCTGACACCACAGGTGCATCCATCCATCCATCCATCCATCCATCCTTCCTTCCTTCCTTCCTTTCACTCACTTACCAGCCCACCCAATCATCCATCTCTCCATCCATCCATCCATCCATCCAGTTGACCTCTTGTTACTGTGTTAGATGCTGAAGACAAAATGGAGACCCAACAGATACAACAGAGGACCTGAGAATGCCCATTATTACCCTTAAGCGTGTATTGTAGCAGTGGGGCAGTCAAAATGAAAAAGTAAGCCAGGGATTTAGTTCAGGGGTTCCGCCACCTGCCTCACAAGTACAAGATCTTGAGTTCGATCCCTAGTATGCTCCCCGCAAAAAAGCCACTGTATGACAATGTGACTTTCATGTTAAGCATGAATATAAGAATCTACTTTGAAGCCGGGTGTGGTGGCGCACGCCTATAATCCCAGCACTTGGGAGGCTGAGTCAGGAGATCGCTGTGAGTTTGAGGCCAGCCTGGGTTACATAGTGAGTTCCAGGTCAGTCTCAACTATACAGTGAGACCCTGTCTCAAAAAAAAAAAAAAAAAGAATCTACTTTGATAGTCCACTCAGTGCTCTCCTCAGCCAGTCCTCTTTCTGCATAATTGACCTCCTTCATTTTTCTTTCTCTTGCTCCCTAGTAGTAATTTTCTCTTACTCAGTTAACTTTAATATGTAACCCTTTAGGGAATAATCAGAATATTAAATTCTTAGTCTATGTACAGTACTCTAATAAGTCCTCTGGGACATTATAATTTTGCATCAGACCCTTGCCGCTGTATTATAAATATTTATTTATTTATTTATTTATTTTTTGGTACTGGGGTTGAGCTCAGGACCTTGTGCTTGAGAGGCAGCTGCAGTGCCACTGAGCTACATCCCTGGCCCTGTGCTGTAAATAGATGACCAACCGCACTGTCAAAGCTGCATGAGGGATCCGGAAACACTGTGGAGAGGAGAAACTCAAGTTCACTGAAATAATTGCATCAATTACATTCTCTTGGTGGACTTGGGATTTCTCTCCCCCAGCAATTCGTGTTAGAGAGCATTTTGTTGCATACCATTGTGTGTCTGATTTAGATGGCGGATTCAGTTTTTTTGTGAGCTCTGAGAAGTCCTGTGAAGTTGTTTTTTGCTTCTTCAGTTGTGTTGCAGTCTGAGATATTTTGAAAGGAGGAGGGTTTGTTACTTGATGGCATTATGTTGCCCACACCGTCATCTATGTCAGTTTACTTCTCATTACTATTTTTCACGGTATCAATCTCTATAATAATGATTGATTCTTTAAGTGTTACACAAGCTTCTGCATAATTTATTGTATTTTGACGCATATAATTTAGTTTAGTTTTGTGTTTTTGAGACAGGGTCTCACTATGTAGTTGAGACTGACCTGGAACTAACTATGTAGCCCAGGCTGGTCTCGAACTCGCAGTGATCCTCCTGCCTCAGCCTCCCGAGTGCTGGGATTACAGGCGTGTGCCACCATACCCAGCTTTCATTTTTCAATTTAAAAATGGCATTCATACTTCAGGAAGACCTCAGCAATTTCTAAGAGTTTTGAGTCCTTTGACACAGAACTAAAGGAAGGATGCTTGTCCTAGTTTTCTTCATAATATCTCAGCACTGATGCTTTTGAAATGAGAAAAATTTAACAAAAATTGTGTAGATCAAAATATTGCCTTGGGGCATAAAGGGACGGGCGAATGCTAGTGATTCATTGGATGAAATTAAAATACTTTATAATTTCTACAATAATGATGCCATTATAATGTTTGAATATGGTATGTAAATTTTATGGTTTGTTTCCAATCTCAATATTGCTTTGAAAAGTTATTGACAATTCCAGTAGCTTCTGTCTCAGCAGAGCAGTTTCCTCAAGTTGAAGCTAGTTTTGAAAAACCCAGAAACTTCAATTACCCAAGAAATACTGTCTAATTTGCTTTTATTGTTGAGAGGATCAAATTATGTGAAAACCTTGATTATAACTACATAATTAGTGATTCTGTTGCAATAAGGACAAGAAAAAGGAATATGTAGAACAAGTATGAAATAGATTATGAATTATTATTACTCTTCTCGACATCTGTGGACTATGAACAGACCACCCAACATGCACAATAATAATTTAATTCTATAATATTTGATGTTTTGCCAACTTTCAAATCTTCTGCTTATTTTTTTCCTAAGGAAATTTTATCAGAAGAAAAGATAACACATCTTATTTAAGTCTGTTAGCTTCATTTATAGTTTTTAAATGTTTTTTGGTGTTTTTTTTCTTCATTGAGTTTATTGGTACATTTTAGGTATACAGTACAGTTACATTCATTACTGGGATCTTGTACCTTTATATGACAGGTCTTGGATCTCATTTTTTCCCCTTGTCCCTGCCCTCCCTCCACCCCCTCCTCTCCTCTCCATTTATAAACACTTTATTTCCATTTTTACATTTTCTCATATTTTACTTTCCCTACACCTTTAGCCCTTTTCTTCCCATTTCACAATGTTAGTTATCTCATTAGGATCTTATGTACTATTATAGTTTATTCACACCAGAGAAACTATTCAGTATTTACACATGTGTGACTTATTTATTTCACTTAGGAGTATATCCTCAATATGTATCCATTTCCCTATGAATGAATCTAATTTCTCTTTCTTTATGGCTGAGTAATATTCTATTTTATAGAAAAATCACATCTTTATCCAATCTCCAACTGATGGGCAAATGGGCTGTTTCCATGTTTTAGCTATTACAAACTGTGCCACTATAAACATGGGTGTGCATATATCACTCTGGCATGATTCTTTTAATTCTTTTGGAAAGATACCCAGAAGAGGTATGGCTGGGTCAAATGGAGCCTCTAGTCCCTGCTCTTTCAGGTATCTCCATATTGATTTCCGTAGTGGTTGCATCAGTCTGCACTCCCACCAACAATGGAGAAGGGTTCCTTTCTCCCCACAATCCCGCCAACATTTGTTATTGAATGATTTCTTCATAGCAGCCATTCTTTGTGGGGTGAGGTGGAATCTCAGTGTTGTTTTCATCTGCATCTCTCGAATGACCAGTGATGTGGAACATTTTTTTATATATTTACTTGCTGCTTTTACTTCTTTGTCTGAGAAATGTCTGTTCATTTCAGATGCCAATTTTTGAATTGGGTCCTTATATTTTGGGGGGCTGATAGTTTTGAGTTCTTTATATATTCTAGATAATAGTCCTTTGTCTCAGGAGCAGCTGGTAAAAAGTTTTTCCCACATTGTAGGTTGTCTCTTAGTTCTGTTGATGGCTTCTTTTGCAGTGCAGAAGCTTTTTAATAAGATGAGATCCCAGTTGTTCTTTCTGCTAGTTCCTGTGCTACTATGTTTTTTATTCATAAAGTCTTTTCCTATGCCAATGTCTTCAAGAGTTCTGCCTAATTTATCTTCCAGCAAGTTTAGTGTTTCTGTTTTAATATTTAGATCTTTAATCCACTTGGATTTTAATTTAGTGCATGGTGAGAGATAAGGGTCTAGTTTTAATCTTTGGCAGATTGAGATCCAGTTTTTCCAACAGCATTTATTAAAGAGGCTATCTTTCTTCCAGTGGGGATGGTCAACTCCTTTGTCAAAGGTGACATAGCTGAGTACATCTGGAAACTAACCAGAAGAGACCTTGAATAGCAAAAGCCATCCTAGGCAACAGCGACATGGCAGTGGGTATAACAATTCCCAATTTGAAACTATACTACAAAGCCACTGTGATAAAAACAGCATGGTACTGGCAAAGAAACAGACCTGAGGATCAGTGGAACAGATTAGTTTTGTTTGTTTGTTTGTTTTTGAGACAAAGTCTCACTATGTAGTTCAAACTGCCCTGGAACTCACTGTGTAGAGCAGGTTGGTCTTGAACTCACAGCGATCCTCCTGCCTCAGCCTCCAGAGTGCTGGGATTACAGGCATGCGCTACCATGCCAGCCCCAGATTAGTTTTTAAATGTTTAAATTTACAGAATGTTTCTCTCCTTTTGTGCTTTGTGTGTTTCTGGCCCCTGGCTCCACTGCATGGGAGGAAAATCTACCTAGGTGCTTTAGGGTTTTTCTTGGTACCACATTCACCAAAATTTTAAAAGTACACATAAAAAGTCAACAGTGAAAACCCTAATTGCTACACTAACTCTGTCTAATTGCATTTTCATCCTTTGCTGCAAAACACTTCCCAGATAATCACATACAGCTGTTTGCTTAGTGGTGCTGGGGATCGAACCCAGGGCCTTCACACTGAGCTACCCTCTCAGTCCTTTTTGTTTTTATTTCATTATGTTGACAAGGACTCTTGCTAAGTCACTGAATGACTGAGGCTGGGTTTAAAATTGCATTTCTTCTGTCTTAGCCTCCCAGAGCCTTGGGATTACAGGCATGGGTCACTATGCCTGCCCTAGATAATTGCATTTATTAAATCATATACATAAATATATATATATGACACTACACATCTACATGGAAAGATACTTATACATATTTAGACACAGAGACTTCTGAGTGAATGTGTGGTATGGCAGGTTCGCAATATTTTCACATTAATTTGTGAAATCTTTTTATTTATTTTTTTGGTACCGGGGTTCTACTCAGGACCTTGCGTTTGCAAGGCAGGCAGTGGAACCACTGAGCTAAATCTCCGGCCCTCATGAAGCCTTTTTAATGGCTACATAGCATTCCAATTTGCGGATGTACTACAAATTCTTATTTAACTAGTCCCATGTTGGGAAGAGCGTTTGGATTATTTCCAATCTGTTAGTCTCAGAGACAACACTGAATTGAACGTACTTCTAGGTTCATCATTTTGTTGCTGTGCAAGGGACTGTGCGGGAAAACAAGAAGCGCGGCTGCCACACTCGGAGGGGGCCGTGTTTCTCTGCTCACTGAGGCTGCAGCACCCACACAGCCCAGCCAGCCCTGTCACGGAGCTCAGTCCTATCCTCTGTCCCCCTTCCAACTGCCTCTGAGCAGCAGGAAGCACGGCAGTGTCCCCAGCATTAATACTTGTCATTTCATGTCTGTTTGCAGCTGATTTGCATTTCTCCTTGCAAGTTTAATAATATATTAATGTTCTGTGGCTGTTGGAACACATTGCCACACACTTGGTGATTTCAAACAATGGAAATGTATTCTCTCCCAGCGCCAGCTGCCAGAGTTCTAGAATCGAGCTGTCGCAGGGCCACCAGCTCTCCGGGGACTCTGGAGCCTGCTCCTTGCCTCTTCTGGCTCCTGGCTGTGCCTGTTCCTTGGTTTGTGGTCATATCACTCTGATCTCTGCCTCATTATCAGTCAGTTTCATATGTCTGCAGTATAATGAAGTACTTGACACAGGCCACTTATGAAGGAGAGAGGTTTGTCTGCACTCATGGTTCTGGAATACCAATTGAAATGACCCTGAGACACCATCCTACCCTACAGAGAACGGCTATCATAAAGAATCTAATAATAACAAGTGCTGGTGAGGATGCGGGGAACAAGGAGCCCTGCAACATCACTGGTGGGAATGTGAACCAGTACAGCCTCTATGGAAATCAGTGTGGAGAGTCCCCAAAACTACAAGTAGAAATTCCATTTGACTGGTTAGCTCTCTCTTCCCAAGAAGAGTATCTTCCCCAAAGAATTAAAATCAGTGTATTGCAGGGATACATGTGCACTCGTGTTTATAGCAGCACAATTTATAACAGCTTGATCTTAGAAACAGCATATTTGCCCATTAGCAGATGACTAGATAAGGAAAATGTGGTCTTTATATACAGCAGAGTAGCATGCTTCCCTAAAGATAAACCCAAGGCATTCATAGGTAAATGGATGCAAATTGAGAATAAAATGTAAAGTGAAACAAGTCAGACACACAAACTCGAATATTCCATGGTTTCTTATATGAAAAAACACTATTAATAGGAAATAGGGGAAGTTTAAATTCTTCCCCAATTTACATATTCCATTGTTTAGAAATATTTCAATATATGCTAATTTGTTTCATTTATACTAATAGTTTGTCTCAGTTCATTGAAAAGAAAGTTTGTGCTATCTGTTTCTTTTATGTAAGAATCTTTTGATTTGTGTCTTATACTGAGTAACTATTTGAAGATAATGATACACAGTGTAATAACTATTATTATTCTCTTATTATTTGGTTATGAAAACTTGTTTATTTTTAATAAAAGAAAGATAAATACAATGAAGTTAAATGCAAAGGAGGGGCTGGAGGTGTGATTAAGTAGTAGAGCACTTTCAGAGCCCACCTAAGGCATTAGGCTTGATCTTCAAACCTACAAAAAAGAAAGAATAAAACGTAAAAACCAAAAGGAAAAAATGATGTCAAATTATAAAAATAAAAATTTAAGATTCAGTAATGCACGCATATCTCTATTCATGCATTTATCAACAAGATACAGTGGTGTTGAATGAATTCTGGAGTAACCATGAGCGTAAATGATATTTTGAGAAATCTACAATAGCTGAATGTGATAGGAATATTTCTGTGATTCCTTTCATCAAAGCCAGTGCTAATTCTGTCAGGATTTGTTGCGGTGGAAGGAAATTTTAAATTTTAGTTTGTTTGTGACAATAAAGATACATTTTCTTCCCATTTACAACCTCAGATCCCTTGAGGTCTACCTTGGGCTCCTTCAGGGAGCGTTCAGAGGCCCGGGTGTAGAAGCCCTAATTGGAGCACAGAGCAGCCCTGTGTATTGCTGTGTTCTTTCACCTCCAGGAGTGGCCTTCCCTGAAGACTGGCATTGGAATCACACCAGCATTTGTTATTCGTAGGGGCTGTGGGGAAAGAAGAACCCTGCTCCACCGCTGCTGGGAGTGCAGAGTGGTGCAACCACTGTGGAAATCACTGTGGAGAGGGCCGGAGATTTAGCTCAGTGGTTCTGCTGCCTACCTCTCAAGCACAAGTACCCGAGTATAAAAAAAAAACAAAACAAAAAAGAAATCAGTATGGAGACACCTCAAAGAACTAGAATTGGAAGTCCCAGCTATTCCCCTGCTGGGTATCTTCCCAAAAGAATTAAAACATACCATAGTGATCTATGTGCACCCATGTTCATAACAGCACAATTTGTAATAGCTAAAACTTGGAAGCAGCCCAAATGCTCATCAATGGGAGACTGGATAAAGAAAAGGCGTTTTTTTGTTTTTGTTTTTTTTAATATAAAATGGAGTACTACTCAGGAATAACAATGAGTAATTAGTCATTTATAGCTTAATGGATGCACATTGAGGCCATACTGTTAAGTGATATAAACAGGACACACACGTGTAAATACCAAATTGTTTCGATAGAGTGAGAAACTGAAAGTGTAAATAAGGACTAAAAGGTATAATAGATAATGTGAAATAAGAAGAAAAGGGACAAAGAGGAAGGGGAAATGGGAGGAGTAGGAGAAAGGAAAGAAGGGATGAAATTAACATGACAAAATGAAAAATAATGGAAACAGTGTGTAGCTAGAGGGGGGGGTTGGAGGGAGGGCAGGGGAATGCGGAAAAGTAAGAACCACGACTGATCATGTACAGGTACAAATTTCCAACAATAGATGTCATTATATTGTATACATTAAATGTACCAATAAAATTAATTTTAAAAATAAAAATAAATACATTGATGTAGTTAAAAAAAAAAAAAGAAATCGCACCAACAACTAATGCCTGTTGGTGGACTTAACTGGGTATCATCCAAGGACTCCCTTGGAGTGTGGTAAGGGAGTCCATGTAAGTACACTTCTGGTTTTCATCGTGGCCAGAATCACAGAGCAGTTCTTGACCCATCTGCCACGGCGTCAGTCGCACATCTTGGAGAATAACTGCTCCTACCCACTTCTTTTTCTCCTCCTCTTCCTCCTCCTCCTCCTCCTCCTCTTCCTCCTCTTCTTTCTCCTCCCTCTTCTTTTGCTTTTTTTCTTTTGTTCCTGGGGGCAGGGTTTCTGCAGTTAGTGCTAGTGAGTCCAAGAAAGAGTAATTTCTACAACAGCAATTCTAAGTACTATTGAGCCCAAATCCTTTTAATTCTATGAAGTCTTGAGGGAAAATGCGCACGTGAGTATTGCTGGAGATTGAACCCAGGGTCTTCACACTGAGTTTTATCCCAGCCCCTTCTAGTTTTTTTTTTTTAAGGGGGAGGGGGTTGTTGGTTTTTGTTTAAGACAGGGTCTTCCTAAGTTTCTGCTGCCCATGATGGACTTGAACTTGCAATCCTCCTGCCTCAGCCTGCCAGACTCTTGGAATTACAGGCATCCACCACCACACTGAGGTAGGTTTATTAATTAATAATCATCTCTTAGTAGAAAGTAGGTCGGAAAACAGACCATATATATTTTTTTTTCTTTTTAAATACTGGCGATTGAACTCATCCTTGCACTTGTGAAGCAGTGGCTGGAACCACTGAGCTAAATTCCCGGCCCAGACCATACTTTGGACATGGGCCTTTAAATAGAAATAAACAGCAGACTTTGACAATGGCATGAGGGGCAAAAACTGAAGCTAATGCTTTTGCAAGATGAAATAAAATTCACTTGCTATATTTAAATCACAGACATTATCGCATGGAAGAAAGAAGTAAATAGCTTTCACCTTGGACACCAACTAATGTTGTGCCAAGAGAACATCAACATAGCATGCGGAAGCAGTTGCCAGTAAACACTCAAACTCTTTACGGCTCTTGCTAAGCGCCTTCGAATCTCCAGAAGTGGCTGTTGCTGGGAGAAAGTGCATGACAAAGTCACCTCTGTGCTGTAGCTCAACTTTTAATTCCTTGACCTTAGATCTGCTCTGGAAGTGCCTGTATGAAAAAGTTCCCCTTCATGGTGCTTATCTGACTGTTCCATTCTCTATGCAGACATTGAAATTTCAGGGTACAAACCCCACTGGGACTACCAAGCTCTGAGACTGTATAAATCATTAACAAGAGTGTGGAGGGGCCCATAACTGGTGTTACATGAGCTATAGCTTTGCCTGTAGACTTGCTCACTACTATTGTCTGCCCAGCAACTCATCACTGAGGGACAAGGGTAAGCCCTTTTATTTCTTTTCTTTATAAACATTTTTGTTAGTGTATGTTTGCTGTATAGAAGAGTAATGTTTGTTTTGGGGAACTGGAACATGCATATAACTTATCTTGATTATTTTCAAACCCTTTCCTCCCTTCTTCCCTACCCCTGATTTCCTTCCCCAACTCCAAGAGTCATCTTGTTTCCTCCCTGTTTTCCTTTATTATATTCGTTCATTTATGTATATGTTGAGTTTCTCATATAAGACAAACCATGTGATCTGTAACTTTTTGTGTCTAACTTACTCCACTTGGTATGGTGGTCTCAAGTTCCATCCATTTTCCTGCAAATGATGTTTCATTCTTCTTTATGGCTGAAGACATTCATATATATACATATATACGTATGTACATATATATATGTATATATATATATATATTCACCTGCTTTCAGGCAACTAGGCTGTTTCAAGAGTTAAACTATTGTGATTTGTGCTACTATAAACATGGGTGTGCATGGATCACTATAGCATGACGTCTTTAACTCTTTCTGGAATATACCAGGAGAACAAGGTATATTTGGGTCAAATGGAATTTCTAATTTTATAGTTTTTTAGAAATTTCCACGCTGATTTCTATACTGGTTACTAGTTTACATTCCCAACAAGTGTACAAGGGTTTATTTCCCCCATAACCTCACCAGCATTTTCTAAAGAGGCTATCTTTCCTCCAAAGTATGTTTCTGATCGCTTTGTCAAAAATTAGACAGTTATAGATGCACCCTCATTTCTATTCAAAACCCTGAAGGTGAAACAGGTTCTGAGCCCTTGAGACCTAATCAATTTGAAACCGGTTCACGCTCATGTCATACCTGCCTATATTACACTTTTTTGTATACCGACCTAGTCAACATTCTTGCAAAATTTAAAGCCTTTGAAGAAAGAAAGAAAGAAAGAAAGAAATGAACCTAAATAAAATGACTGACATCAGTGTGCATTATATAGAAAAGTACACTGGGAGAAAAGCTGCTGAATATATTCAGATTTAATGATGATGAAGACGGTGGTGATAATTAAGTACCTAAGACGGTGGTGATAATTAAGTACCTCCTACATGCTGCAAAATGTTTTATTTCTGGGGTCTTTATTCTATTCTACTGGTCTAGAGGTCTGTCTTTATGTCTTGAGTACAGGGCTTTCATTACTGTAGTTGTGTGAAATTTGAAATTAGTAAGTATGAGATTTCCAACTTTGTTCTTTTTCAAGATTGTTCCGCCTATTTGAGTCCTGGGAGATTCCTTATGAATTTTAAAACCTCCCTCTTGCTCTCTCTCTCTCTCTGCCTCCTTCTCTTCCTCCCTCTCTGAAACAGTCTCACTGTGTCGCTGAGGCTGATCTTGAACTCTCAGTGATCCTTAGCCACCCCAGCACTGAGATTATAGGCCTGTGCCACCATGCCCTGCTTTCTCTCTCTCTCTCTCTCTCTCTCTCTCTCTCTGTCTCTGCTATCATTACTTTATTATTGTTGTTTTCAAGGACTTGCTGGATGTAAAAAGACTAAAGCAGAGACTGAATTCCACTGACCTTTAACTCTGATGAGTTACTTAACTTTTCTGAGCTCCCATCAAATGGGAATAATCTGTCATATGGGAATAATAACATCTATCTCTTACATCACCTCAGCGTGAGGTTACCATCAACATATCATGCCTAAGTGATGTTACTGATATTTATGTTAGTGTATTATTATACTTGGCTACAACAATAGTATATTTCCTAGGTATAATTGTTTTAAAATTCTCTTTTCTACAGATTGTTTCTTTTTAATTTTAAAAGTTTTGTGAGTTCATGTTTGCAGTACATAATGATTACATTCTTCGTGCTCACCGATTTCCATTTCCTCTTTAAGATAGGGCTTCTGAGTTTGGGTTGGCTACATGGCCACCCATCTGGGGACCACCCGTTCCAGTACACCTTCTGGTTAAGTGTATGTGACTCATTTCTGTCCCAGTGAGGCCTGAGTGGAAGTGACTTGTTCACTCATGTGCTTTGTGGCACATTTCCCTCTTCCTCCCAGGTTGTAAGTTCTGTGCAGTGATGCCCATGCAGCCCTCCTACCCTGGAGCACGAAGACTGTGACAGGAAAGGCCAGCGGCCTGTCATTTAAACCATGTGTCTTTGGGTCTTTTTGTTATAGCAGCACAGCCTAACCTAACCCTGAGTGGATAAATACTCAGTTAGTTTTTGTGTATCGAAAGTTCAGCATAACGAGACTCACAAACATATATCCGAGACTGGAACATCACGACAGGTTTATACACTTGAACAATTGCTGATATCTGTTCATTTTCTTACGGGCTTTCAAATTATGCTTCACAACTCAGTACCTTTTCCTAAAGACTTTGGCACTGAGCTGTGGAAGTTAGGCATGTGCTTTCAGTACAAAGAAAGCTCATCTTTTTACTGGTTCCTATGATCGTCTGCTTTTGTTTATGAGAATGCCTGACTGAAGCTGGGAATTTGAACCCAGAACCAGGACAGGGCCCGACCCATTGAGTCATCCTACTAGTGAGGTTGTGGTCAGCCAGTATATACCAGCTCTGGTAAAACAGGTGTACATGTCGGCATGTTGATGACATGCTAATGCACTTCATGTTAGGGCCATGCATAAGGCTCGTACCTTATATCGCTGTTGCCAATGACTCTTCCAGACACACAGGTATCGCAGGGTAGGAGTTCAAGACGCGATGCCTGAAGTTCATTGTGGACGTGTAAATTTCATGTGATATCAGAGCTATCCATAAAAAGGAAATATTTGGACCTGTGTTTGCGAACATTGGATGTTTTAGAATTTTTTTTTAAATTAAGGGAATCTTCAAACATATTCATAAGTAGATTAGCAGGATGAGCTTTCACATCCACACATGTTTTTATGGAGACAAAATCAAGTTAAAAAGAATATCAAGGGCACCTTTGAAGAGGAAAAGAATTTTTAAAAGAACAAAGGACAGTTGGATAAAAGGGAGGGCCTTGCTCAAAGGCTCTTTAGAATATGGCCAACATGACCACAGCTTACATTGCCCTGGGAATATTCCAGATACCTCCCGCAGGATTTAAGAATAAATTAACCACAGTAAAAAATGAAAACTTATTGAATCTTTTTAAGTGCTAAGCACTATTTTACAAGTGTATGAACTAACCATTATCACTACTTCATTCTATAGATTAGAAAATTGAGGCTTTGGGAAGTTTCAGTTATCTTTCTCCAAGTAACATGGCTGGTGACAGTATCAGAGCTAAGATTTGAACAAGATTTGACTCAAGAGCCTGTTCTTGTAACAAATGACTCAAAATCAGTCAAGGCCTTAGTGAAAAAATACAGACGCCCCCTCCCATACTTGACCCCGCATCTCAGAACACCAAAGTGTGAAGGCTAGAAATATCTATTTGAAAGAAATGCTTTGAATGTACTGAAGTTTGAAAACCATTGCTCCCTGATGTATTATGGAGTTGCAGTTTCTATGCAGAGCTGCCGTCAGTGCCCATTGATGACAGTTTTGCTTGTCATTATACTCTAAACAATCCAGTGCCATAACTATTAACATAACTTTAACTTTGTATTATAAATAATCTAGAGATGATTTAAAGCACACAGGAGGACGTGTATAGCTAATAGGCAAACACTATTCGGTTTTATATAAGGTTCATAGATTCTGGTAAACTTAAGCATCCTGGAACAAATCTCTCACAGGTGCTGACAGACTACTGCATACTTGCTCTTTTTTTTTTTTTTTTTTTTTTTTTTTTGGTACCAGGGATTGAACTCGGGTCTTTGCACTTGCAAGGTGGGCCACCGAACCGCTGAGCGAAATCCCCAGCCCTACTTGTTCTTTATTTATCACAATTTAATATGTAGATACATGTGTACTATGTATTTTACAAATGTCACATTAAATAAAAGCTTTAGAAAACCACTCTTGGTGTATGCACTTTTAAGAATACTGCTCTAAGCCGGGCATGGAGGCACACGCCTGCAACCCTAGTACTCTGGGAGGCTGAAGCAGAAGGATCATAAGTTCGACAACTTAACTGTTTAGTGAGACCCTGTCTCAGAATAAAAATAAAAATTATATGAAGGGTTGGGGATGCAGCTCAGTGTGAAGGCCTTAGGTTCCATCCTTAGAACCACACACAAATAAAATTTTGGCCTATAACCAATAGAATTACTTATTCTGTTACTGACAATGTGAATTATTTACATTTATTGTTGATTATTGGAATTCTTATTCTATTATATCACAGATATCACACTGGAATTAGCCCTGAGGAATTAAAACATTAGGAAATTTCACATACAAATCCAGATTTCTGACTTCTTTGGAAAAGCGAATTTGGCCATCTGGGCCTGGGCGTCGGATGCTCCAGTCGACAGAGCGCCCTCCCGTCACCGCAGTCCCAGCCTCGCCCACCTCACTCTGTCACAGTCACTACCCAGCTGGTGGGCACGGCGAGCACTGACGTCAGCTCTGCCACCTACACACGAGGTGTCTAACGTCAGTCTTCATCGTGCCATGATGTGTGCTGCCAGCTCATTTTTACCCTGTAACTTTTAATAATCGTACTTGACCCATGTAAACTTACCATTTCTGTAAAGTCCAAATATTCAAAACAAAGGAATTTCTGGAGGTCCTCCGCATGGTAAGTTCGTGATTATTGTGTGCACGATGTTTGAATGGCCCAGGTTATTGTACTGTCTGCCAAGTGCTAGCGAGAAAAAGAATTTCATTAGCCAAGGCATTTAAAAAACATGGTTGATACTGTCCTCGGTTTCAAGGGAGGTTTTAAATTACTATTGTGTCACTAAGGAAAAAAGTGGGCAAAGATGAAAGATACCCTAGAAAGCTCTTTCCAGAGCTTAAGCTACTCAATGATGGTGAGGTAGGAATTTGGAGAGGCGAAAAGGAATATTTCATTGTTGCCTCAGAACTTCAGTAGGAAAAGGAGACACTAAATTTCAACTTGAAGTTTATGTCTATCCGTTTGTCACTGAACTATCACCCAGGGGTCCTGTGGCCCACCATTTCATAGCACATCCAAGTGGAACATTAAGACTTTACTGCAGAGCCCTTGTCAATTGATCTTTGTGAGGAATTTTTTTTTTCTAGTGTCAGTAAATTTTATCAGAAATGATAAACTGCTCCTGGAGTTTTAAGGAGCTTAAGATCCAGATAGGAGCAACTGGAAGTACAGTGCCAGGCACAAACCACAAACCAGTCTGTGACTGGCTTTGCCCTGGCTGCTGGAACTGAGCCCTGCATTAGGTGGTGGAACCACTGAGCTAAATCCCCGGTCCCTGACAACACTTTGAGGAGCACTGTTGCAGAGAAGTACATTCTGAAAATGTACGTCAGGTTTTCATCACTGAAGGGGTAAAAGAATAATCAAGGACAGTGGAAGACAGTAGACAAATCCAGGGCTTCCCTGGCCTCTTGCGATCACGGGCGTCTGCATCATTCTGATACTAAGCTACCAGGTTATCTCATACTCTTTTTGGATTTAGAAGAGTAGTGTGATCAACATCACTGGTCATTCGAGAGATGCAGATGAAAACACTGAGATTCCACCTCACCCCAGCAAGAATGGCTGCTATCAAGAAATCAACCAATAACAAATGCTGGAGAGGTTGTGGGAGGGAAAGGAACCCTTCTGCATTGTAAGTGGGACTGCAGACTGGTGCAACCACTGTGGAAATCAGTATGGAGATACCTGAAACAACTAGGATTAGAAGTCCCATTTGACCCAGCTAGTACCCTGCTCAGTATCTTCTCAAAAGAATAAAAGAATCATAACACAGTGATATATGCTCACCCATGTTTATAGCGGCACAGTTTGTAATAGCTAAAACTTGGAAACAGCCCAAGTGTCCATCAACTAGAGACTGGATAAAGAAGATGTGTTTTTAGAATAAAATGGAGTACTACTCAGCCATAAAGAATGAGCAACTAGAGATATTTATAGCTAAGTGGATCAACATCACTGAGGACATACTCAAGCGAAATTAATAAGTCACACATGTCAATACTGAATAGTTTTTCCGGTGTGAAAAACTAAAAGTATAAGGATCAAAATGTATAATTGATATTGTGTAATAGAAAGAAAAGGTCTAAAAGAGTAAGGGAAAGGCCAGGGATTTAGCTCAGTGGTTCCGCTGCCTGCCTTACAAGTGCAAGGACCTAAGTTTCTCCCCAGTACCCCCCCAAAGAAAAAAAAAGGGAAGTGGGAGGAGTAGGAAAAAAGTAAAAGGAGAAATGAAAAAATATGAAGAAAGGAAAAAGATAGAAACAATGTCTTTGTAAACACGGCAGGGTGGAGGGGGTGAAGGGGGTGCCAGGAATGGGGAAAAAATAAGAACAAAGATAAGTCATGTAAAGGTACAAGATCCCAGTCATGAATGTAATTGTATTGTACACCTAAAATGTACCAATAAACTTAATAATTAAAAAAAAGTGATAATCTCCCAAAAGTTGATAATTAAAATTTCACATTGAACAATCGGTTGGAGATTTAAAAACAAAGGTCAAATTGTCTCGACAGAGTTGAACTACACATATATACCCAGGTGTGTGTTTTGGTTCATGTTTCTGGTCCAGTTGACTGGCTCTACAGCAGGAAGGCAGAAAGCTGCTCACATCATGGCAGCCAGGAAGCAAAGATGGAAGGAGCTGGGGAGGGAGATGCAACCTTCTGGGACACATGCTCAGTGATCCACCACTTCCAACAAGGCCCCCGCTCCTAAGAGCAGCCAGCTGTAATATCGCATGATTCACTAACCCTCCAAAAGCCCCATCTACGAGCATGGGAGGCTCTTGGAGGAATCGTGACTTGAACCATAATAGGGAGACACCTTCTATATTGTCTGTTGTACAACACATCCTCTAAGTCCCCTTCACCTGTCCTGTGTTGACCAGCGTGTTCCGTCTGAGCCCTGAATCACTGTCCAAGTTCTTCACCGCCTTGCCGGTCTCTCCACCTTCCAGTCACCTACCAGTCTGCCCCAGCTTCCAGCCCGAGGCCTTCTTTACTATGGCTTGTGTCTCATGGAGAGCAGCCGCCTGGGATACGTATGAATGAAACTCTCCATTCACCTTCCTCCCTATGCATTGTACAATGTGGTCCCAGAAAGAGTATGAAGAGACCAATTGCAATATTTGCTTGTGGTACCCAAGCCCATTTTCAGCTGGTTCCCTGCCCTGCGCCCTCTTCTATTCTCACGTCATTGCTGAATTGGAAACTGCTCTGGCCAGACAGATTGATCCAACACACAATGCCTGGGTCAGTACAAGGAGATAATTTTTTATTTATTTTTTTACAAGGATAAAATTTAGCTGAGGCCTAGAAGGTAAAGAGGCATTAACATAAACAGCAGGGGCAAATATATATGCAGAGCCAAATGTGCAAGAAATACTGAGGTGGGGGAAAGTGAGGTTTCATATTTAATAAACAAAAAGAGTTGGGCGCCTGGAGAGTAGCAGGCACTCAGGAAAATATTTTAGGATAGAGTTGGTCCTATAAGTTTAGAGTTGATACCATGTTCATGAAGAAAGCCATCTGTTTGCTAGGAAGTTTTTACTGTATGTATCAGAAACTCTATTTAAAGGCTCCATTTAAACAATAGAGGGGATTTATTGGCCTGAATAACCAAAAAGTCCAGAGGACTGCCTTTGGTTGGAGAATTTTGGCTTCTTTCTTAGAAATTCTCTTTGGAAATCCATGCCTATTTTCTCTCAATGTTGCAAGATAGGTTTGTTAGAATTTAAGATTTTTTTTGTTTTTCCATTAGGAAAGGGCAATATTAGCTTCTCTAAGTAATTTTTAAAAAAACAGCTTTCCTCTTGATTGAATCAATCTGGGCTAGCCAGTAACTAGGGGATTGCTATGCACTTTTAGCTGAGGTCTACTAATGGCCTAACCTTAACTCAATCTCTGCAGTGAAAGGGAAGTTTTAAGTCCAATTAGGACTCCCCCCTCCTTGGAGCTAGGATTGGGGTAAATCTCAAATGGCATGGCTGTGTTGTATGAAAGGTTGGCACTGTCCTTGATAAGGATGGAAGAGGCCCTCAGGCCTGACAACATGCATACAGTTAAGGCATTGCCTTAACCTGAGATTCAAGATCAAATGGCATAGTTACTACTTAACTGGGGCATTGTGGGTAAGGAGAGTGGATATTGGGTAAGTAACCAAGCAAGTCATGATACCATTGAAATGACTCGTAAGAAATCACCACAGCTCCTATGAGGACAGGTTGGAGGGGCCAGAGAAGAAAGGGGCCTGTTAAGAAACTATTACAGCAGCTCGGGCCATAAAGGTGATAGAGACTGAGGTATATTTGTTGATAGAATTGATGGGACTTGGTGATATACGAAAGAGGGGTTTTTTTTTTTTTCCAGTACCAGTGATCGAACTCAGGATCTTGCACTTATGAGGCAAGCACAGAGCCACTGAGCCAAATCCCCTGCCCCAGAAGAGGCTGTTTTGCCGAGACAATGAGGTCTCAAATGCCAATCTTTGAACTTTCACTGTAGCAGTGATAAAGGTAGTGGGATGGGTTGTGTTTTGTAACAGTAGGAGATTAGTATTTTTGTTTTGTTTTGTTTTGGTTTTTTTTTGGCACTGGGGATCGAACTTAGGTCTTTGTGCTTGCAAGGCAGGCAGCAGAACCACTGAGCTAAATCCCCGGCCCTAGAGATTAGTATTTTTGTATTTTACTTTCCTTTTTCTTCTTCCTTCAAATCACAAAATTATTTTTAAAATTTATTATTTTGTTCTTCTAATACTTTCCAAATGAAGAAAACATCAAAATCACGACTATTGTTTTTAGTTTGACTTACTGCTCACCTGGTATCCAAGTTGAGAATATCCTCAAACTTTCTTTTTTTTTAAATTGAGTTTATTGGTACATTTTAGGTATAGAGAACAGTTACATTCATTACTGGGATCTTGTACCTTTACATGACAGGTCTTGGTTCTCATTTTTTCCCCTTGTCCCTGCCCTCCCTTCAACCCCTCCTTCCCTCCCTGTTTACAAACACTTCATTTCCATCTTTTCATTTTCTCTTATGTTTTCTTTTCCCTTACCTTCCCCCTACCCTTCCCACTTTCCCTACACCTTTAGCCCGTTTCTGCCTATTTCACATTGTCAATTATCTCATTAGGATCTTATGTACTATTATAGTTTTTCACACCAGAGAAACTATTCGGTATTTACACATGTGTGACTTATTTATTTCACTTAGGAGTATATCCTCAAAATGTATCCATTTTCCTATGCATGACTCTAATTTCTCATTCTTTATGGCTGAGTAGTATTCCATTTTATAGAAAAACCACATCTTCTTTATCCAGTTTCCAACTGATGGGCAAATGGGCTGTATCCAAGTTTTAGCTATTACAAACTGTGCTGCTATAAACATAGGTGCACATATATCACCGTGATATGACTCTTTTAATTCTTTTGGAAAGATACTGAGCAGAGGGATGGCTGGGTCAAATGGAACCTCTAGTCCCAGCTCTTTGAGGTATCGCCATATTGATTTCCACAGTGGTTGCACCAATCTGCACTCCCACTCAAATTTTCTTTGTAGTCTAATTTTATAAATCAAAAGGAAAGAACCTCACTTGAGTCTTAGAACACTGTGAAATTATTAAATTTGTGGAATGTTTTCAGTTTGAATTAACAGGCTAGCTATGCTATTCAATCTTGCAAATTGCCATGATCAGGAATTGAACATGTTTTAGCTTTTCAAAATATCAGTTATAGATATCAGAGTTCGACTGTTGCCCATACTTTAATCTTCTACTTATCCATCATCTAAAGCTATTGAGAATTGGTATTAAGCTTCCGGGATATCGGGTGGTTATTTTTGCAGACTAAGCAAACAATAGCTGCAATTTGATGCCTTGGATAGAAGTGGACTGGATGTGCCAATTCTTTTTTTTTTTTTTAATTTTATTGAGTTTATTGGTACATTTTAGGGATACAGTACAGTTACATTCATTGTTGGGATCATGTACCTCTACATGGCAAGTCTTGATTCTCATTTTTTCCCCTTACCTCTGCCCTCCCTTCACCCCCTCCTCCCCTCCCCATCTACAAACACTTTATTTTCATCTTTTCATTCTCTCACATTTTTTTCTTTTCCCTTTTTGTTCTTCCCCTACGCATCACACCATCCCTACACCTTTAGCTCCTTTCTTCAAATTTCTAAATGTCAGTAATCTTATTAGAATCTTATGCATTGTTGCAGAATATTCACACCAGGGAAACTATTTGGTATTTACACATGTGGGACTTATTTATTTCACTTAGGAGTATATCTTCAATATGTATCCATTTTCCTATGAATGAATCTATTCTCTCGCTCTTTATGGCTGAGTAATATTCCATTTTATAGAAAAACCACAACTTCTTTATCCAGTTTCCAACGGATGGGCAAATAGGTTGTTTCCAAGATTTAGCTATTACAAACTGTGCCGCTATAAACATGGGTGCACATACTTCTCTGTGATATGATTCTTTTAGTTCTCTTGGAAAGATACCCAACAGAGGGATGGCTGGGTCAAATGGAACCTCCAGTCCAAGCTCTTTGAGGTATCTCCATATTGATTTCCATAGTGGTTGCACTAGTCTGCACTCCCACCAACAATGGAGGAGGGTTCCTTTCTCCCCACAACCCCGCCAACATTTGTTATTGTGTGATTTCTTGATAGCAGCCATTCTTTGTGGGGTGAGGTGGAATCTCAGTGTTGTTTTCATCTGCATCTCTCGAATGACCAGT
Source organism: Fukomys damarensis (assembly GCF_012274545.1). NCBI lineage: Eukaryota > Metazoa > Chordata > Mammalia > Rodentia > Bathyergidae > Fukomys > Fukomys damarensis. The sequence continues at coordinate 15,833,125 of NW_022900916.1, read as the reverse complement.
GATGTGGAACATTTTTTCATATATTTTCTTGCTGCTTTCACTTCTTTGTATGAGAAATGTCTGTTCATTTCGGATGCCCATTTTTGGATCGGGTCTTTATATTTGGGGGGACTGATTGTTTTGAGTTCTTTATATATCCTTGATAATAGTCCTTTGTCTGAGGTACAGCTGGTAAAAATTTTTTCCCACATTGTAGATTGTCTCTTAGTTCTGCTAATGGTTTCTTTTGAAGTACAGAAGCTTTTTAGTAAGATGAGATCCCAGTTGTTGATTCTTTCTGCTAGTTCCCGTGCTACTGAGGATTTGTTCATAAAGTCTTTTCCTATACCAATGTCTTCCAGAGTTCTGCCTAACTTACTTTCCAGCAAGTTTAATGTTTCTGTTTTAATATTTAGATCTTTAATCCATTTGGATTTTAATTTAGTGCATGGCGAAAGATAAGGGTCTAATTTTAATCTGTGACAGGTTGATATCCAGTTTTTCCAACACCATTTATTAAAGAGGCTATCTTTCCTCCACTGAGGATGGTGAGCTCCTTTGTCGAAGATGAGGTAGCTGAGTACATCTGCATTTGTTTTTGTGTCTTCCAGTCTGTTCCATTGATCCTCAGGCCTATTTCTTTGCCAGTACCATGCTGATTTTATCACAGTGGCTTTGTAGTATAGTTTCAAATTGGGAATTGTTACACCTGGTGCCATGTGACTGTTGCCTATAATGGCTTTTGCTATTCTAGGTCTCTTGTGGTTCCAAATGAATTTTTGGATTCTTTTTTCTAGTTCTGTGAAATATAGTGTTGGAATTTCAATTGGCATTGCATTGAATGTATATAGCAGTTTCGGTAGTATGGCCATTTTCACTATGTTGATTCTTCCTACCCAGGAGCAGGGGATATCTTTCCATTTTTTTATATCCTCTTCGATTTCTTTTTTCAGAGTGCTGTAGTTTTCAGTGTAGAGATCTTTTGTTTCTTTTGTTAGATTGATTCCTAGATACTTCATTTTTTTGGATGCTATTGTAAAAGGAATTTTTTCCCTTATTTCTCTTTCTGTCTGTCTGTTATTTGTGTATAGAAAGGCTATTGATTTTTGGGTATTCACCTTGTATCCAGATACTTTACTGAATCTGTCAATTAAGTCTAGAAGTTTTTTGGTGGAGTTTTTTGGATCTTCAATGTAGAGTATCATATCATCAGCAAATAATGATAGTTTAACTTCTTCCTTTCCTATCTTTATTGCTTTAATTTCTTTCTCTTGTCTAATTGCTGTGGCTAATGTTTCCAGAACTATATTGAAGAGAAGTGGTGATAGTGGGCATCCTTGTCTTGTTCCTGATTTTAACATGAAGGTTTTCAGTTTTTGGCCATTCAATATGATGTTGGCTGATGGTTTTTCATAAATAGCCTTTATTAAATTGAGGTATAGACCATCTATTCCAATTTTTTGCAGGGTTTTTATCATGAATGGGTGTTGAATTTTATCAAATGCTTTTTCTGCATCTATTGAGAGGATCATATGGTTTTTGTCCTTGAGTTTGTTAATACAATGTATTACATTCACTGACTTTCATATGTTGAACCACCCTTGCATCTCTGGAATAAATCCGACTTGGTCATGATGGATGATCTTCTTAATAATCCTCTGTATTCTGTTTGCTAGTATCTTATTAAGGATTTTTGCATCTATATTCATTAAGGAGATTGGTCTGTAGTTCTCCTTTTTGGTTGTATCTTTCTCTGGTTTGGGAATCAAAGTGATACTTGCTTCCAGGAATGAATTTGGAAGTATAGCTTCCCTTTCAATTTCATTGAAAAGTTTGAAGAGTAATGGTAGTAGTTCTTCTCTAAATGTCTTGTAAAATTCAGCAGTGATGGATGTGCTAATTCTGCATATAAATTCTGCAAAGCATTTACATTAAAAAATTCACTTATTTTGGTACTGGGGATGGAACTCAGGACTTGTGCTTGTTAGGCAGGCGGCAGCACCACTGAGCTAAGTCCCTGGCCCCAAAATTTCAGTCTTACTCTGAATTCAGTTTCTCCTTCATCCATTCAAACATTACTTTTTTGTCCATTCATTTAACAAGGCTTGGCTTTGTCTCATTTGAAATTCCCATATAATATTTGTAGGATATTTCTTTGTTATACTTTCCACCCCTGCCACCCTCCCCTCTGCATAAGTCCCAGACTCTCAAATTCTTGGTTTTCTCATTCTCTTTTTATTGCTGATGAGAATAAAAATTCTTGCCCCCCCCCAAATCCTGCCTAGATACCTCACAATAGTGTTTTGAGAGTCAAGTGAGGTGATATGTGATGAAGAGGTGACACACTAAACTCTTAGAGGTCACACAGCATCTAGAGTTGTAGTAGTGCTATCCCTGGTCATATTTATCATTGTTTGCTTTGCAGCTTCCTCAGTATCTGTAGGAGGGCTTTACTGAGCCACCAGACAACGCTAGACCAATGTGCAAGGCAGGATGAGCACCAGGAATTAATACTCATGAGAGTAGCTCTCAACCCATGAACCAAGGTTGGTGGATAAATAGGTATCCTAGCTTTTTAGTAGTGGAAGAGGGAGGACAACTCTAGATAAAGTGTTCTGTGCAGTTTCCTAGAGGACCACAGTGAGGTTGAGCCCCAACTGCCATAGCAGTGACCACTTCATTAGCGCACATTATTTCGTGTTCCCTGTATTTATTACTTTCAGTGAACTAGTATTTCCCAGTTTACCTCCTGAGTACATGAACTATGCTCTAATTCTTGTTACAAGTTCTGCTTCTGGTGGAACCCAACAAAAGCCTGTAGTTCTATGTCCACTAGCTCACCAATGATATCCTGGCCATCGATTTTCTTCCCCTATTACCTAATCTTAGTGTCACAGGGAGTGAAATCTATTTTACTTTTTTTTTTCATTAAGTTTATTGGTACATTTAAAGCAAACAATACAGATACATTCATCATTGGAATCTTGTACCTTTACATGATGCATTTGGTTATTTTTTCCCATACCCCTGCCTTCCCTTCACCCCCCCACCCTTCCCTATTTTACTTTTGACTCTTTAGACTTTAGTGGTTACACTCAATCAGTGAGTTCCCAGTAATCTTTGGCCATACCTCTCTTTCTTGATAGGCTGCAGACCTTCTCAGGGGACTTATCGACAAATAAGTCAAGCAGAGGGAGATGAAATATTACCTTTATGAGTAATGATGATGATATTGGAGAAAATGGCTCACAGCGGTGAGCAAATGAACTTGCTAGTAAGCCTCAAAATCAAGCAGACTATTGCACAGGCACAGATAAGCTTTGGAAAACTTGTGGCCTTCAACTGCATGGACAGAGCCTGCAGCTTTCAAGTTTGCAGAATGGAGAGGCAGAAGAGGCTATGTTCACTCTCCAGACAGGCAGACTGCAAACAGAATGAGGAGGAAGCTGAGGCACAGATGACAAGTTCATGGTCCCTTTAATTTTCAGTCAGAAAATGTATCCAGCTCCCTTGCAGGAGAGAGAACCCAAGCGTTACATATTTCCTTATCTCATGGAAATAAGATACTAGGAAAGGAGGTTCACCCTTTTCAGTCCTGATCATTTATGTTCTCTTTGCTCACTGTGCTTAACCATTAAGCTCAAAGACAACTATCTCTTTTGCAGGTCGGCAATCTTACAGTGCTGTTCCTACCTTCACCAGTGTATCTTTGTACTAGTTGGGTTCTCTGGAGGAACAGAATCCACAGAAACATGCAATTATACAAGGGGATTACAGAGGCGTAAAGGATCAGAGATGGGAGTCCACAATGGCTGTCTGTGGGATCAGAAGCAGGAGAAACTGACAACTCCTCGGTCAAGGTAGAAGCTGCAGAAAAGGAATCAAGGATGCAGTTCCAGCCCAGTCAAAGGCCTGGGAGCTTGTTGGAGAATAGCTTGGGTTAGTGTCCTGACCCTTCTATTATGTTTTACTTTTCTTGCTGTCTTCATTTTGAGTCTTAATTCTAAAAACTTCTTAGAGGTGCTTCTTCAAGGTACAAGTGGCACTTGAATTGCTTTCTATAATTTCAGTGACATCTGGAAACTCATTCGATAATTATTTGGGTAATTTGCTTTCTGAAGGGCTGTTGACTTCCATTATGGAATTGCTTAGTGCTATGACTTGACTGTGTTCTCCAAAATTCATGTATTCAAAACAAGCTACAATGCAAGTTGGGTGGTAAGACCTTCACATCCTCACGACTGGATTAAAGCTGTTAGTAGGGAAGGAGGCTACAGAAGTAGGTTAGTTATCCTGGGAGTGGGCTCCTGATAGAAAAATGACCTTGGCATTGTCTTTCTCATCATTTGAAGCCTTTCCCATCATGTTATAATGTAGCACAAAGGTACTTACCCGATGTGGCTTTGCAATCTTGGACTGCAGAACATAAGCCAAATAAGTTCATTACAAATTACCCAGACTGGTATTAGTATAGAAGTGCAAAATAGACACTTAAGCTTGAGAAGTCTGTCTTCTAAGGGTAATTTCCCATTCATTTCCTCATTTGTTTCAACTAGAAAACATCCACAGAAGACTTCTGAACTGATACTTCTGAAGCATAAATCTGTAGGATTAGGTTAAACTATGAATAACAGAAAACTTAAAATAATAGTGGGAAGATATTTCTTTCTCACAACTGTCTAGGTCAGCATTCCAGGGCCAGAGCAATCTTCCAGCAGTTTGTTTCCCTACCACAGAGGGCTTTCACCCCAGTCTCTGCTCTGTGGACGTGTTCATCCTAGGAAACAGGAGGTAGGGAGGAATGAAGAGAAAAGCACAACAAAGTGCTTGTGTTCTCTACTCTAAGGAAGACTCATAACTGACTTTCAAAGTTGATCCCTTTCCTTCCTTAACATAAAAAGACCCAGTGCTACTTGTAGGATTTACTCATTTTTTTAAACTTTTCCTTTTCAGGCCCAGATGTATTTTAACATTTTGTTCTAGATTTTGTCTAATGGGGCCTTCCGTCCTCAAAGCTAAGTCTCACGACTTGAACAAAAACAAGCCTTGTTAAAAAAGTATACGGCCACCTCCACCTGAGTTAGATAATACTAGCTGGCATGCATTTTCTGATTGAACCTAATAGCTAATCCAGGCTGAGATCCCATATATCAGTGACCCGACTGTCTTATTATATTTTACTCTTATCCTCATTTTGAGTCTTAATTCTAAAAATTTCGCATGTTTCTTGGGTACAAGTGGCACTTGTGTTGCTGTCTATAATTTGAGTGACATCTGGAAACTCATTAATTCCTGAAGCAATTTACTTTCTTTTGACTAATTGTTCCCTCTCCGATTATCCAGACTTTCAAAGAACACTTGGTGTCCCTCTTCTAGCCTGTAAGATGTTAATTTGTAGCTCTCAACAAGGAGTCTCAGAGCATTTTGCCAGTATGGCCAACAGTCTTAATCTCTCTGGCAGAGGAAGTAAAGGTCTGCTGAGAATTTGCTTCTATTCTTATTAGATTCCATTTGGGGGCCAGGGATTTAGCTCAATGGTGCCACCGCCTGCCTTGCAAGCACAAGGTTCCTTGATCCCTGGTACCAACAAAAGAAACAAATAGATTCCATTTGGTCCATGTTGCCTTTTCTGTCCTAAAAGCCCGAACATCTGCCCACTCAAAAATAATAACCTCTTACATGAATTAAGCCATAAGCACATCATCTTTTCCCTTTGACTGGTCTGTCCTTCAACTTTTCCTTTTGTCTCACCATTCTGTTATCAACTTTCTCTCCAAAAAACTTTCTTTCTCAAGCTTGTTCTTCTTGGTTTACTTTGTTACATTCTCCCATTGCTCTTGTTCTAAGACTGAGGAAGGATCAGTGGAGAAAACACTCCAGACAGTCCTTGATTTCTTGAACAAATTTGATTGTTAAGGGACTGTTCTAGGTACAGGACTAACTGCCTTAAAAAAAAATTAACTTTAAAACAATTTAACTTTTGTCTTTTATAATAACAGCACTATTTCTCTGATTGGTTTTCAAGAAAAGCTTTCCATGGGTGTCTGCAGAGTTGGAGACCTGAAAATGTAAAGCCTTGATCACAGCTGATGTGATTTGCAAGTCTGGTCAATCTAGGAACAGAGAGGGATAGTAACTTCTGAATCTTTGGAGGGGTCATGTGATTCCAAGAGTGGTTCTACTGTACTGACTACACAGTCTGGCATGAAAGACTGAAAATCAAAACCTCAGATTTCAGCACTCTGCAGCACATATGCGCTATAAAGAACTTGTAAGGAAAGAGTTACAAAAACTATCTTTTTACATACTTTAAAAAATAACAGATTAGGTAATAATTACCAGTTTTTACAATGATGGAGCAGAATAACATCTGACACACTGAGCCCTTCCCTTCCCTTCCCCTCCCCTGTCTTCCTTTCTTTTCTTTTCGAGATGGGTCTTGCTGTGTTGCCCAGGCTAGCCTCAATACACGTGCTCCAGCATTCTGAGTATCTGGCTACACGAGCAAGTCACTGTACTGGAACGCACTGAACAATTTTGTCACCTCCAAAAGTGGTATATCAGATGATATGCCCCTGATACAGCACAACAGGAACCACAAAGAAGTATTCTTGTAAAAAAACTTTTTTTTTTTTTTTTTTTTTTTGGTACTGGGGATTGAGCTCAGGACCTTGTGCTTGCGAGGCAGGTGTGGTGACAAAAAAAAAAAAATTTTTTTTTTGAGACAGGTTTCACTGTGTAGTACAGGCTGGCCCTGAACTCATGATCCTCTTTCCTCAGGCTTCTGAATGCTAGGGTTACAGGTGTGTATCATCATACCTGGCTGCAAAAAAATACATCCAAATTTATTGACGCTTCTAAACCAACCAGTTTTTGCAGGAAAAATGGGTAAAGCAGGAACATGTTAAATGACACAAGGAAGATTCAATCATCAAAATTCAGAAAGTGAGACAAATTATTATTTCATTAACAAATAAGTGGCAGTTAAAATACAAGGCACATGAACTGCTATAGCTTATGTGAGATCTTTAAGGGCCACAACAACCAAAGGCAGTCTATAGATCTCTCCTGGAACCCAACTCAACCAGCTGTAAAAAGACATTTCCCACTTACAGAACTGCGGCAAACCCTTCACTCATTATAGCTTGCCATGTTTACTTTTATCACTCTCTATACATCCACATTAGTTTAAGTGGTGAACCCTTTGTTCCTTTAGCCTAAACATGTCAGTATTCCCTAAAAACATGGACATTCTTATATATAACCACAATATACCAATGCCATATTTACTACAGACCTTATTTAAATTTTGTCAGCTCTTTTACTTTTTCTTCAGGGTTGACAGTCAAATCCAAAGCCTAGGCGAGTGCCAGGAAAATGCTCTACTATGGAGTCAGAACCCCAGCCTCAACCACGAATACTTGTTCTAGCAGTAGGAAAATATTTATTTCACAGTCTTGCATCTAATCTATTATGCTTTGTTTAGCTCTCTTTAATCTGGAATAAATTTCAATCTTTTTTGTACTGGAGATCGAACTTGGGACCTTTCCTTGCAAGGCAGGTGGTGGAACCACTGAGCTAAATCCCTGACCCTCAATCTTTATTTTTTATGACCTTTCTTTGGTACCAGAGATTGAACTCAGGACCTTGCATTTGCAAGGCAGATCGCAGCACCACTGAGCTAAATTCCTGGCCCTACCTTACTATTTTTGATGACTAAAGACAAATTATTTTGTAGACTGTCCCTTAACCTGGGTTTGACTGATATTTCTTCATTATATCCAGGTCATACATTTTTGATAGAAATCTATGAAAGAAATAACTTATCTTCACACATAGTATTTATCCCCCGATATTGCAAAAAGACATTTTTGAGACAACTGGGGAAGACTGAAAACACATACTAGGAAGTTATTGTTAATTTTGTTAGGTGTCACTGTGTACTACAGTTGTGTTTTAAAGAAATGGCACTTGTTAATGATATACAGATTGCAAAAAAAAAAAAAAAGGTATCTATTACCTTTATGTCCATTTTTCGGACGTTTGGTTAACTCTAGAGAGGAGGTAATAATAAAAATATAACCAGCTTCTTTTATTTATCTTTTTAGACTTGTTTTTTGAGACAGGGTTTCACTGTGCAGTTCAGGCTGGCCTCGAACTCTGGCAATCTTTCTGTTTCAGCCTGCTGAGTATTGGGATTACAGGCTTGCACCACCATGCCCAGTGGCTGGTTCGTGATTATTTGAAAATAGTGGTCAGTATGTGCTTTATCCAGATGTTTTATCATTTTCCTTTCCTTTCATGGCTCTTTTTTTCCCCACTTCATTTACAGCTTACAAATATGCTGCAGAAATCATACTGTCAAATTTGTGACTCACTGGATAAAGGAGGCCTGTGAGAAGACTGAAACAACTGATTACAGTCAAGTTTATGAAGAGCTGAGACATTTCTCTGTGATTTGTATGACCTCCTTAGTATAGACAATTCTGAATTTAATGAAATGAGATCATTTATGATGATCATATAATAAAAACCTGATAGCCAAATTATTAAGTCTTCCTTAAAAATAAAGATTTATTTACACAAATTCATTTCACTAAGGACTAATCCTTTGCTGATGTTCAAACTTAAACTGTTCTGTGTCTGTTTCAGAAAACCATGAAAAGTCACTTCTACAGTTTCTCCTAGTTTTCCAAGGACTCTCGTAGTAGCAGTTGGTTCAAAATACTACTTTGTTTCAAAGCATGCAGTTTAGATGTGTCTTCACTGATGACAGGAACATGTTCATTACGTTCCTGAGCTGTCAGGTCACTTTCACTGTCAGAGAGTGTACACAGGAGAGTGTCATTTTCATAGGTTGGAAAATAATATCTGAAAATAAAGCACAGGTATATTGAGTAACCAAACTAATGAATGTCCAGAATATTTCTAATACATTACTAAAATTGTGCTAGATTTCCTTACTAACAATTTTGGAAAGTTTTGTAAATGTTTTATTGCAGACAACTTCTGAGTTATTTTCACTCTGTCCTTTACTATCTGATACCAGCCTTATGGGATCCAGTTTTGCTAGAAGGTCATTTAGCATCTGCTTAATATCCTCCAGGATAAGAAACATACTTATCTTCAAAGGCCACCCACTCCAATTCTGGGCAGCTCTAGTTAGATAACTCCTTCGTATGAAGCTAAATATGGCATTCTTTCCATTTCTACCCAAAAGTCCTAGTTCTTCCCTCTAAGTTAACAAAGTTCCAGATGGTTGTTTTTCAAAAACAAATTCTTCTAATACCTGATGAAAACAAATAGGTTTCTTCCTGTGTTTTGTTTCATAACCCATTAACCATTACCGGTTTCTTCACCTCTTATCTCTAAAACAACAATTATAGAAACAGGGTACTAGATCAGCCCAGGTACCTTGGCTCTCACAAGTCTAAGATTTTCTGAAGGAGAACTAGAGCTTTCTGGTTAGAGTTCTGGGTGCCCCAATTTAATAATCTCTGAGAACAGAGGAGCCTCTGGGCAGCTAGAACTCTACAGCCTCTCAGGAGTTCTTTCAGCTGAGGTTATCAAGAGTGATATAGGACCAGGGCTTTAGCTCAGTGATTCTGCTTCCTGCCTCGCAAGTGCACGATCCCGAGTTTGAGCCCAGGTACAAAAAAAAAAAAAAAAAAAAAAAAAAAAAAAAAAAAAAAAAACACCAGCACTTGGGAGGCTGAGGCAGGAGGATCTCTGTGAGTTCAAGACCAGCCTGGGCTACATAGTGAGTTCCAGGTCAGTCTCAACTACATAGTGCGACCCTGTCTCAAAAAACAAAACAAAACAAAAATTGACATGAAGCTGGGTGTGATGGTGCACACTGGTAATCGAAGCACGCTGGGAGGCTGAGACAGAAGGATCATAAATTTGAGACCAATGCTTCAGTGAGACCCAATTTAGAATAATAAAAAAAAAGGACCAGAAATATAGCTCAGTGTGAAGGTCCTGAGTTCCATGCACAGTATAGCAGGAAAAAAGAATAAACTGATAGGAGATCCAACCCAAAAGGGTAAGACTGGCAAAAGATAGTAAAAAGTCTTACAATACCTCAATAGTTACATCAAGATGACCAAATGCTTCAATGTTTTGAAGTACTAATATGTAAAATATGTATCAAAAGCCCTAGCGATGTGCAAAAGATGTAGGCATATAGATATTCACTGTATTACTATTTATAATAGAAAAAAGTAAAAAACCTAAATATCAACAAATTAGGGTATATCCATATAATGGGATATTTGGCAAGCATTAAAAATGATGCAATAGGGGGCTGGGGATTTAGCTCAGTGGTTCCACCACCTGCCTCATAAGTGCAAGGTCCTGAGTTCAATCCCTGGTACCAAAAAAAAAAAAAAAAAAAAAACCCCCACCAGATTTAGCTCAGTGCTGCTGCTCCTGCAAGGCCAGCCTGGACAACTCAGTAAGATTTTGTCTCAAAACAAAGACAAATAAGTAAGTAAATAAAGGGCTGGGGATGTAGTTCAGAGCTAGAGCGTTTATTGAACATATGCAAGGCTTTGGGTTTTTACCCCTCCCCAAAAAGATGTTACATATGGATATCAGAAAGGCTTGTAGCCTGGATGGTATAAAAGGGAAAGGGTGGCTTGCTGATTACTGTTTTGTCTGCCCTGCTGTGGTCTGTTTTTCCTCTGCCATGCTATCCTACCTTTGAGTAGAATAGTCAATAGTTGACTATTGAAGAAACCTCTAAAACTGTGACCTAAAATGAACTTTTCCTCTTTCAACCTGTGGGTGCTGGGTACTGTGTCTCAGCAATGAGAAAAGAGGGGATTACTTTAAAAATAAGGTTTTAAAAGTGTTTGCTTTTAAAGAGATTCTTGAAAAAGGGATAAAAAAGGAGACAGCCCAGAAATTTACATCTAGTTTAGCAGTACTTACTCCAGTTGATCCCATGTCTTTCTTTCAGGAAGTAATGATGTGTGTTTAGTTTCTTCCATGTGAGTCCTTAAATCTGCTTTGGAACTGAACTTCACACAGCAGCCATAACATCTACATCGGTGAATTTGCCTTCGAATGAAATTGACCAATTTTACTTGCTGATAGAAATTTAATCCTGAAAATGACAGTATACAGATTAATTAGACTAGTGCCTAAGATAAATATCACCTTTAAGGAATTGTATCAGCACATGACTATAATCCCAGCTACTAGGGAGATTAAGTGTGGAAAACTAAGTTTGAAGCCAGCCTGAGCAACTCAGACCTCTCAAAATAAAAACAAAAAGGGCTGGAAACCTGCCACGGTGGGTACAACTGTAATCCCAGCACTCTTGCAGGGTGAGGTGGGAAACTTGCAAATTTGAGCCTAGTCTGGGCAATTTAACAATTTAGGGAGACTTTGTCTCAAAATAATAATTAAAAAAAAAAAAAA
>NW_022900916.1:15782469-15821374 GCF_012274545.1 Fukomys damarensis | reverse complement strand
AAAGAGCGCCTAAAAATCTAGCTCACTGCCAAGGTCCTGGGTTCAACCTGCAATAACAACCAAAAATCCTGGGGATTTAGTTCAATGGTTGAGTACTTATGTAGCATGAGTGAGGCCCTTGTGTTTCTCTGCAGATTAAATATAGTTTAAGATGTGTTTTAGTATCAACTGAAACACAGTATCAACTGGGTGGTTAAATGTGACTCTGTCAACTTCAATGGCGATGGATCTTCTGAGGGAATTGTTTGAGCAGATTTCTAGGGCTGTCTAGGTGTGTCATAAAGGCATGACCTTGGTGCTATATCTGGTCCCTCACCTCTTCCTCTCTGGTACTGTTCCCCTGCTCTAGTTCTCAGCTGCCATGAACTAAGCATCTTTGCTCCATCGCATCCTTCTACCATGTTGTCTCTGGCTTGGAATCAGTTGTCCGTGGACTGAATCCTGTTAGATATGGGCCAAATTATACCTCTCCTCCTTTAAGTTATGGTACTGTGTCCAACAATGCAAAAGCTGATAAATACACACATATTAAAATACTTAAAAGTTCCAAAGCCCTATCACATAGTCAGCATTTTCATATCCTCATTAGATATTTGGAAACTGTCCAAAGATTCACAGCTAATAAATGAGAGGGCTAGGATTTGACATCAGGCTACTGGTTCTAGAACCCATATTCTTGACTACTAAGCTAATTACATATACAACCTATACGTGCACGACTGTAACAGCAGCACAGCAAAATAATACATCCAAGAGACTTAGAAACTAGTAACTGACCTGAAACATGAGAAGCTTTAAAAAAATTATTATCTTAGATTTATAAGGAAGTTAGCACCTTCTCTAAAGGTCCCTGACTCGTTTGTTTGTTTTTGGTACCAGAGATTGAACTCAGGTCCTTGCGCTTGCGAGGCAGGCAGCAGAACTGCTGAGCTAAATCCCGGCCCTCAAGGTCCCCGACTCTTACATGGTGGTGATGCTGAGAATGATTCAGCTTGGCACATCTACAATAAATAATGCTAGTTACATTGTCAAGCAGTGTAGTAGGTGTTTTATAGACTATTCACTCCCTATGTATTTTCCAGACCTTAGGCCCAATGTGATATAGCCTAGAAGAACTGGGGTTGAAATATGAAGTCAAGGCTGAAAAAAAGAACCTATTCTTAGTGTTAACCTCCTTCAGAGAGGCACTAACATAGCTTGTATTTTATTTAAAGTACTCATGTTCATATGGAAGTGGAAGAGAGGACTATGTAAAAAAAAAGAAGAAGCCATATTTGAATATATCAGTTCAAATGGTTGAGAATCATTGCTTCAGAGGGTTCTGTTTAGACCATCTGTATAGAGACGCATTTTGGCTATGTCTTCTCTAATCACAGCTATCGAACACAGGCATCATTTTCAGAGCAGTTGATAAAAAATGCAGCATCATGGAAACAACTTCTCAATTAAACATACCAAGTTCTGATTTTATTTTTAGGAGATCAAATTCATGTGCATCCTATAAAAAAAAGGAATAAATATCTGTAAGCATATGGATTATTTAATCTTTCAGGCTAAAGTTATAAACAGTTTATTCAGAGGAATTTGAGTACATTGGAAACCCAGTCTGAGTTCATTATCTTCTGCTTTTGATGTCTTCTACTTCCTTCCACATTCAACTGCTTTCTAACACACAGTCCAAACAAGTCATGTCACTCACTTAAAACACTTTAATTGTTCACAGCTTATAGCAATAGTCTGATAAAGTGTGTAGGGATGTAGTTCTACTGTGCTGGACATCTGCACTGGAATTATGGACATAGGCTCTGCTTCACAAGCAGACAGGTAATTTTACACATTCCAATTTTCACTTTATGCTGTCAAATATACTGCTTAAATTTGAATGTTTCTCTTCAGTCCCATCTTTTCAAAAACCTGCTTTCAATTTTCACAATGCAGAGACTTTATTCTGTTTCCTTCTTTCAACTGTCGGCCTGGGTAAATGTTTTAACTTATAAGCTCACAGAAGATAAAGATCATCCAATTCACCATGGCGGCTTTTAGCGTAAGCGTAGCACTGCCCTATGTAGGACCATCAGGAATTTGTGATGGTCTTGTACTGTCATTGAAAGTGACTGACGAGAGGTTAAAGACACCTATTAAACATGATGAAAGGGTAATTGCTACACAGCATTTAGGTACTAGGTTTCTTTTCGATTCAGAGGCATTAGGATATTACGAATTTAATTTGAACACAGAACCCTGAAACTATACACATGTATCAGTGGTAACTTGTTTCAGAGAAACAGATTTTCTGCTTTCATAAGAGTAAATACCCATGGACTGCCAACACCTTCCAGGTTCTTATTTTACCCAACTAAGAGCGGTGTCTTTGAGTGAAGAGCAGTGAAGGTGGGTGGGTGAAAGTGCAGCTCAGTCCACGAGTAACAGGGGGAGCTGAGGAAAGGAGGGGGCAAAGATAAAATTTATCCAGAAATATTTTCTATTCCCCTAACCCTTGGCTCCCAAGCTGTGATTCTGTCATGGGTTATTAGGTGCTGCCCTTCCCCTCCCCAGCGCATAGCTGAAGATCAGAGATAGAGGGAGTATGCATCTCCCCAGTACATGGGGAGAATAAAGGTTTAGAACTTCTAGCTTTAAGCTTCACTGCAATATAAAAAGGGCACCACAAGGAAAAGTGAACCAGCAATGTTCTTAAATTTCTTTTGCCCCAGTGCTGGTACTGAAGAGGCTGTAGAAACACACCTTAGACACTGTCCATTCCCCACCCTCCTCCTCTTTCCCCAAGGGCTTTGTGAATGGCGATAACCTCCCTTGCTGCTCTTCTGGTCACCAGAACATGCAGCACTGGAAAAAGACTCAGCCCTGTCACATCGTGACTACAGATCTGTACTTCTGAACTAGAATGATCTTGTAAAGCATCTCACGGGCAGACGAGCATGTGGTCTGTGTGATCCCACACTGACAGTTCACCCAGTCCATCATGCTACGTGATGCTCTCAGCTCTGGTTCTCCCTGATGGACATACTCTATTTCTTCTGTTTTGCCTAACACACTCTTAGGCATGGGATCATGATTGACAAAAGAAAGTATAAACCAACAAAGGTGCCAGTATTATTAGCTTTCTCCTGTCAGGATAAAACAAAATGAACATGAACAGAAGTACCTCACCTCCATGTGAACACAGAGTTTCTCAAATGTTTCTGCTTGCTTTTCACAGAAGAGACAGACAGCAGAGGCAGGGTGTTCTTCCCAATCAGACCAGTCACTGGTTAAAAAAACAGAAAACAAGGAGATTGCTTTCATTAACAAAGTGTACTAAAGTGACTTGGTATTCCTTCTTCTTTAGGAAACACTGCTGATCTCTTTCAACTCTGACATTCTGGTAAAGACTGTCACATCATGTTATGACTTTCTGATACAGCTTTTGAAATTCAAAGTTGCACTGAAATTAATATAAATAGTAAACAGGTGCTGCTGCATTGTCTCATATTTATCCTTCTGAGCCATTATTTCATTATCAAATCAGCGCTGTTTCCTTGAGCAACTAGGTTTCATTTGTAAAGCAGACATATCAAGAGATGTAACACTTTCTCATTAACCAGTCAGTAAGTATACATTCTGTGAGGACAAGGCAGTTGATTTCTGCACAACGACTAGTGTATGTTAAAGGAAAAGTGTATATCCCTCATGAGGGAAATATGGAATGGGGCAAGTGTTACATCTGGTGGTCAACAGAGGAAACAAGAATAAAGGATTCCCGTTAGCATTTTCATGCATTTATTAAAAAAAAAAAAAAAAAGTTTCCAACTTCCCAAACCAGGAAAAATGCCAGTAGGGAAGACAAGGAGCTACCCATTCAAACCCAAACAGGGGCACGTTTCTCAGGGCAAGTTCAGACATCACCACTGCTGTGCCTTTGATCAAACTAGCTCAGTCTACACCTGGGCTTCCACATGAGGAAACACTGAATACTTTCCGCCCTGAGGAAGTCACCAGCCCTTCTGATCCAGATCAGGACCATTACTATGTGTAATTGGTTGGGTTACAACTAGTACTTCCTAATGGGAAATAATGTTTCAAATTTTAGTCTAGAGGACTCCTTGTCTGAATCTTTCTGCACCAGGGAAATTCAGCAAATGGAAACTTCAATTTTGGATTAACTTCACTTTTTGGGGGTGGGTACCAGAGATTGAACTCAGGACTTTGTGCTTGTGAGGCAGATGGCAGCACCACTGAGCTAAATCCCCGTCCCTACTGCACTATTAAAGTAATATAAATCCAAAATCCTAGAAGAGAAAAATGCTGAATAGCTGTGAATAAAAGACAATGACTAATTGGGAATCCTCTCATGTTGAAAAGAATATTTCATAGGTTTATAATTTTAAGCAAAGAAGCTGTGAATGTTTTACATTAGTCATCAGTGAGCTAAAGAAAGAACTAACTTCATTTCTGTTATATTCTCTATTCCAATGACAATGCAAAGATCACACCATTTCAGGGTCTGGGGACGCACTGAGTAAACAAAGCATTCAGAGTATATTTTTTCTGAATTAGGTATTATTGGTGTGTTCATTTAATAGCTTTAATTTAGTCGGAGTAACAGTATCATTAATGATTATTACATGAAAATTATTTTGAATTCAAGTTCCTGCCATATGACTTGAAAAGGATGTATGGCTCAGAGAGATTTTCTTTTCTTTTTCCAATGACTTTAGATCAAACTGATTTTCTTCTCCTTATTGAAATGCTGTAATTAGCAACAATAACGAAACCTACTCCTCCGGATGGTCGAGCAACTCCTGATCATCTTCCAACTGAACTTCTTCCCATGATTTTCCAAGTTCCTTTAAAGGAAAAAGAGAAGGATTAGAGAGATTGAGAAGCAGGATGAAAGAGAGAAAAGAGATAAAAAATTTAAAACCAAACCAAACCAACCACAATCCCACTCAAATGGCTTTGAGACAATGCAAGCAGGATATACTGAAAACTGCACTTCAGTGAGAAGGATGGCTATATCTTAAGATGCTTTTGGTATATTTTTCTTTTTTTGGTACTGGGGATGGAACTCAGGACCTTGCGCTTGCAAGGCAGGTGGCGGTACCACTAAGTTAGATCCTTGGCCTTGTATATTTTTCTTTTTTGGTACCAAAGATCGTACTCAGGACCTTCACTTGTGAGGCAGGCGGCGGTACCAATGAGCTAAATCCCCGGCTCTATATTTTTCTTTTTGAAGAAGCAACAGTATCATTCCAGCCAAGTTCTTTTCTCTTAAATTTAAATTAGTGTTTGTGAATACTGGATACATTACCAGAATCTCTTTGGATCTTTTAAAAAAACCTAATAGCATCTCTTGACTGAATATCCCTGAAACAACTGCCTAAATGCACTGCTTCTACCCTGCTCTCCTATAATCTATTTCCTAGCCAGCAGTCAAAAGGAGCTTTCTGAAGGACACCCCTGTATGCAGAAATTCTCTCATGGCTTTCCCTCACACTTTCAAACAAAACTGAGTCCTTTCCATGGCTTGCAAGGCCTCCATGCCCTTTCCTGGCTCTCTCCACTTTATTTTCCACTCTTTTCCTCTTCCTCAATTTGTACCCACCAGACTGCTCTTTTTGCTGCACCTTGAACACGTCATGCTCACTTCCACCCAGCTACTTTCACATCTGCAGTATCCTACGCCTGACACTGGCTCTCCCATGTGCCTGCGCCTTCCTGCTCAGTCATTCTGGTCTCTGCATAAGATTACGGCTTTAGCCTCCCTCCCAATACCCTGCCTAATACGACATTCCTCTTCCAAGTTAGTTTCTGTTCCTCTAACTTGTTTCAGTGTTCTTGAAATCATGGATCATCGTGTATATTTATTTTCTTCTTTGCTATTCATGCTCCTACTAGGATGCCCAGCAAGTGCGGCCCTTGCTCATGTTTATATTTTTTAGACTCTGGCACATACTGGGTACTAGAACATATTCTTTGAGTTAAATAACAACGACAACAACAACAACAACAGCAACAACAAAAACCCTCAAAAAACTAAAAATTTAAGGTTAGTGTAGCCTTAGCTCAAAAGGAGTTTATAAGGCAATTAAATGAACAGGTACTCAAATATCTTTCCAAATCCCTTTTATTCCTTACATTTAGTGGAAAAGTTCTAAGGTTTTGAGACTATGACTGGCGAGTAGTCAAAATTTCAGCAAAAATTATGGAGAGATGAAGAAAGATTTCTTCTGGCCAAACCATTTTTCTTTTCTGTTTCTCCATCTCTTTTTCCCCTATCCTTTCTCTTTCCCCAATCTTCCAAAGATGCCATGCATAAGCAGTGTACCAAAGAGAGATGCAGGAATACTGATGGTCATCTTTTCAAGTAGCTCACAGAAAGGGTCACGCCAGCCCAATCTGCTTTAAGCACAGCCATACTTATTATTCAGTATCCTTCTTTTAGGAAAACACAGCCCAAAGTTGGTCCATTATGGACATTTTTCTCAAAGGTATTAATTTAGCTAAAAACAAAGAACTATGAGTGTTATTATGATTTAGGGGAAAAAGATAATCTATCATTCATGAACTTAATGACAGGTTTTGAAGCTGTCATTATCCATCAACTAGCTGAAGCATAAACTCAGTGGCACAGACATGTACCATAATGTGATTAGAGATAGTTAGCTTGGACTCTACAATGTACTTCCCAGAGTCATGATGAAGTGTCTGAACCTCATTACAGGACATCAAGAAGGGCTTCAACACTGTTGACAGTGCCCTGTCAACAAGTTTTGGCACTGATTTAAATCTTTCATGCCTTATTTGGTCTCTCTGGACTAAGACTCATGGTCTTGCTTTTATTGCTACAATATATGGTTCAAGGATGACCATCTATGATTCTGAATGATGGGGGCAAATGATGCTTACCAATAAATGTTTTGAGCCAAAAGGAACAACAAAAATATCTTTAACTATCAAACTCCAAAACTGAAATCATAATTTTGCAACTTCCTCAATATTCAGTATACCATACAGAAATGTATTTAGGTACTATATAATTTAATGATTTGTCAAACTTCAGAGGATTATGAAATTCTATGTTCATTATTAATACATTAGGAAATAAGCAATTTCCATGTGACAGTGGGCTACACTTTTCTGAAGTGCTCTGCTTTGGTATAGTGAAAAATATATGATTTATTACAGGAACAGGACTCAAAGAGTGAAAAAAACCCAAAAACCAAAACCCAAGCATATAACTTTCTAATTAAGATGCTTTGCTACTAATGAATCATGTTAGGAAGGCAAAGAATGCAAGAAAAACAAAGTTTGGAAGGAATGCCAGTAAATATGTTCCAAACACCCCCTCAAACCCCTGCATCAGATGGTTTATGAGCAATGAGAGAGTGGAGAAAAACGGGAAAAGAAAAGGTCCCCTTCAACCAGGACCCCTCTCCTCTAATAAACATTTACATGTGCATACAAAATAAACCCATTAGAAATGGAGACAGAGAAGCATCTTAAATGTAATCAAATTTAAATTATTTAAAAACTATGATTAATAGGTCAAGAGTCTACATTTGTTCTAAATGGTTTCATATATGTTAAAAGCAAAAAAATTTAAGTCAAATGATAAAGCCATGGCAAAAATAATTCCATGTAGAAAAAACTGAGGGCTTGAAACATAAGCATTAGAAGCCCCTGTGATGTTAAGCAGTAGGCAGGGGCATCTGACTGGTACCTCGCCCCTAACCCACCAGCTACCGAACCCTTCTGAGTTTGTGGAAAACAAAGCAAGAACTTGAAGTAGACAATCGAAAGGGCCTTAACTGTATTCGCAAGTCTATTGTTGAGGCACTGATAGGAATTATTAAACATAGGGAATTACCTCACTTAAGAAGAAAAAGGAACCTGTCAATTTGCTGGGTGGCCTTTGTGCCTGACTCCAGACCTGCACGGCTGCGGCGTGACCTTAGCAGCACATCCGGGATGCGCCCATCACTGCTGCGCTGGAGTCCAGTGTTTGAATGAGGTGAGGAGTCCTGTGGGTGGATGGCTCAACTACCACACCCTACACTGCACGAGAGGACGAACACTGACTGCGCACACCATTTCCAGGGGTCCCTGTGAACGGGCTTCCACATCTCTCCCATTCCAACCTCTGAATCTGAGACAGGAGATCCAGTCAGGTATAATATCCGCAGGATCCTCCTTTCTGTTTCTCATCGGGCCCTGGCAGCACTCATATGTACGCTGAATGTATGAAGCCCCAGAAGCGGGTGCACAGACACTGACCACTAACACGGCTGTCTTCCCCCAACACTCATGCACGCCAGCTTTCTCTTCAGACGAGTATCACCTGGGCATCTTTCGTTCTCTTCTTAAATTTAATTTAAATAGTAAGCCTCCCTTATCATTGCTTAAATAAAAATTTAGAGGAATTTATCTTCATAGCATTGGCTTCATTCTTCATGCTGAATATTCTTTGTTAATGGAGTCTAAAGTGAAACCAAAACCATGCTGTAAATTGTTGGCCCTCATTTTTCTTTATATATTACTACTTCTTGGAAGTCTTATATACATTCTATGTATCATCACACTTTTTGCTTACCATAATATTCTTTTGTGTATGTGTGTGTGTGTGTGTGTGTGGTAGTGGGGACTGTAACACACTGAGTTACATTCCTAGCCCTTTTTAAATTGTTTTTGTTTTTGAGATAGGGTCTTGCTAAGTCACTAAGTTGCCCAGGCTGGGATGCTCCTGCCTCAGCCTCCCAGAGTTCTGGGATTATGGGCATGAACCACCACACCTGCCTTACAACAATATTCTTTAAAATATTCCTTCAGTGCTATTAAGGTTGGTATCTCTGGTGTGCACTCCTCTAGTTCGGGATACTAAACATTTTAGACACCAATGGCTTCTCTAGCTCTTTTCAAAGGCACTGTATCATTTTCATGATGCTAAGGCATCCTAACACACTGCAGGCCCCACTCCTGTCATTCTTACACTTATTGGCTGTTTTCCTCAGCAGGGAGCACACAGGACTAAGAAGGCTCCTAAAGTGCAGATTAAAGTTAGCTTCAATTTGATGTTGGCTCACTTTCTAGCTACAAAAAAGAATGAGCAAGGGAGGGTGAATAGATTATTATGAAATCATTATGACTACTTGACTAAAAACTCAACCCAAAGAATGAAATGTAGGTACTAGTATTTATCTCAATTATAAAAATGAGAGAAATTGATATAGAGAATAACTTGCTGTGTGTGACTCTAGGAAAATTTTTAATTTCTCAGAGCCTCAGACTTCTGTTCTATGAAATAGGCTTAATAGTGTCTGTCTGGCAAGCACAAGTCTCTGAGTTCAATTACTAGTACCAAAAGAAAAAAGAAAAGGCTTAATAAAAATATCTGTGTCAGCTGGATGTGGTGGTGCATACCAATAATCCTGGCATTTGGGAGGCTGAGGCAGGAGGACGGACGGGAGTTTGAGGCCAGCCTGAACTACAGCAAGACTCCGTCTCAAAAAAAACCAAACAAGCAAAAACCAAAACAAAAAACCAAAACCAAAAAAGCCCAAACTCAATAATAATAGCTGCGTCATAGGGATATGAGTAAGAATAAATGATTCAATGTGAGTACTTAAGGGCCACAGTAAGTGCTCTAATAGCTGTTATTAAAAAAATGCATGTGTCAAAGTTATCCTGAAGCTGTGATTTAATTATTTAATATTTATTAAAACCTTTCCATGTTTTTTAGCTGTGGTTACTACGGCCAATCTAGATTGTGTGGCCAGTAAAATCCAGTGTCGTAAGGACAGCTGGCACTGGAAAATGATTTTGGTTTTGACAGTCACACTTCTCTAAAAATGCCAGCAGATGAGTGTGCAGACGCTTTGAAGTTTCCCCTAAAAGGTAAGCTCCTCCAGCTACACAACGCTCTGCTGAGACCCAACTCGTGAATATTAGTGTAAAAGAGCCCTGGGAGGAAGAACCATGAAATTGCCCGCACAGAAACTGCCTGCAGCAGCTGAGTATTTCTTAGTGCTAACTCTGAAGTCCACTCCCTAGGGACTGGACTGGGCCCTAAGGCAGTATTTGTTGTGGGAAGTAACGGCAGTGATTTCAAGGGAGGAGTGAAGGACTCAGTGCGGAGAGTGGCACTGCCTTTAGCTGGCTGTAAAATGTTTGTAGCAAACCATGGTAACCTCCCGAGTCAATCTTCACACACATGCTCAATGCACTTCTCAAGGGGAAATCAGTCTAACACTGTAAGGATTAGTTAGACAAAAATTCTACCCCATAAGGAAATTTCCAACATAACTCAGGATATGCTTATTGCTACCCAAAGATAAAATGGCTGATTATATTCAATTAGCCTTCTTAATTCATTCATATCGAGAGGAAAAATAAACAGTTTCTACTGGTTAAGGAAGTACCAGTCAAGAACAAAACTCCTCAGCTTTCTTCCCATTCTTCTCCTCCCAAGAATTATTCAACCCCTTTCTCTGAGTAGTTCTCTTCCTTTGTTACACGGAATTAAAAAGTCAGTGGACGGAGGGCAGGACTTGTTGCCCTTTCCAGTCGTCGTGTCAATCTGAGATCTCCTCCCATATTTCTAACTATCCCCCAAAGTGACATCTGTCTCCAACTGAATACCACTCCTCGCCAAACTGTAACCTACACAGGCCAACAAATAGTACTGAAGATTTCTGGGCAAGGACAGCTTTCCATAGGAACTCCTTGGCACAGTAATGTGGGTAATCTACCCTATTGGCCAAACAAATCAAAGTTTCTTGCATAGCAATGCGGCTTGGTTTCTCTGAAACTCCCCTTCAAAATCAGTTGGCCCAGAGAATGAAGATGCACTTTGTGTGCGTGCATGTATCTTAGTGGGCAGAAGAGGGGAGGTGAGAAAATTACCTTTAAAGAGTTGTCCTGCATAGCACCTAGCGTATCCAGTGCTCAGAAACATTTTTTGAACAGAATAAAGAAGTCTCCAGCTTTAGGTTACCAGATAATACCATTAGTGGAGATGGAGTCTGTATACCCAAATGTTGCATTTTTTTGGGTCACAATCACTGAGCTCTAGTGATATACCACGTGAGCACTTGCCAAGTCAAAGACAAATCAAATCATTTTTGTAAATCAAATGTTTTGTAAGCTACTGACAACTGCTGGTTGATATTACCCCTCAGTTACATTTTAACTTTTTACTAATTTGTTATTCAAACACCAGCTGGCTGCCCCGGCCCGCGGGGTCAGTAATTGGCGGAGCTCGAGAAGGGGAAGTACCTGGAAATGAGACAAGAGGGGCGCGGAAAGAAGGAGACCAAGCAAAGAGTTGTCAAGGTCTCATTTATTTGCAGATACAGGCAGTTTATAAAGGCAAAAACCGCAAAATTGTAAGAGGAAATAGTTAACCATAAACTTTGGGAGGAGAATGTAACAATAGTATAACACAATGTTACAGGGTAATGACCTAGATCACTTCTTTACGTAAACCCGTTGTCATGGGTAACGACACAACTGTGTTGATGGGGTGATCAGCGGGGAAGCTGTTTGGTTTTTACTTAGGACAGGCTAGCAGCTTAGTCTACCACAGTTGGCCGTTAGGGAGACTGCAGTATGGTAGTCAAATTTATTTATTATTATTATTATTATTTTTTTGGCGCTGGAGATCGAACTCAGGACCTTGCACTTGTGAGGCAGATATGGTACCACTGAACTAAATTCCTGGCCCTGCAGTCAAATTTAAATAACGAGAAGAAAGCTTACCAAATAATTAATGACATAAAATCGGTCATATTCTTTGTTCTTTGGATTGATTCTGCGATGCTGTTTTTTTCTCATGTGATCTTTAAGTGTGTTTTTATCCCTGAAGGTCTTCTCACAGTACAGGCATTGTAAACTAAAAGAAATACAGAGATGCTGTTAAACAAGTCTCTTGGATAACTGCTATGAGAATCCTTTACAGAGTTTTGCATTTTTTCATTTTAGGTCACAACAAACTCCTCAGTTGGATGCACTATCTTTGTGTGAATCCCCTTGCTTCTTCATTCACGTGGTCCTGCGGGAGGCAGGGTATAGTTTATTTTGCAGTTGACTAAACTCATCAACCTGGTGAATAGTTAAAACCATGACAAGGATACTAACATGAAAAACGTTATCTTGGTGCTTTACTCAGACTTATGTATTGTAAAGTGAAAATGCAGACATATTCTTTAAATAACTACACTGATGACTAGCAGCAAGAGCCATGATTGCATATAATAATTAGTACATGGTGTAGTAGATTCTGCAAGCTGAGCTGTGAAACAAAAGTTGACTGCTTCTCTGTTGTTCCTTTTTGATTTCTAAAGTAAAGATAACACATTTTTGAGAATTTTTATGATGATTTCATATATATTTACTGAGCATTTATGTATTATAGTGTGGTAGATATTTTACTCATGTAGAGGAATATATGAATATATATGATTAAAGTAAATGCTAGATGCTATTATAATAGTATTTTCATATGTCTACTGATTAAATATTTTTATTGATGGGGAATTCACTTCTTTTTTTTTTTTTGTACCAGGGATTGAACTCAGGTCCTTGTGCTTGCAAGGGGGAATTCACTTCTGAGTAAAGTAGTAACTACCAGTATTGAACAGATTACTGACAAAATGTGTTTTCCTAACTAAACTTGACACATGATACTACCTGTAACTTACAGCCTGAGTCAGAGTCACAAAGAGTAAGTCTAATCTAGTCTGTAATCTAGAGGCAAACACAGTTAGATATAACCTCTGTTATCTAACAACTCTCAAATGACTGCGATCTGCTACTTCTTCAGTTTACAATTCTTTAATATAATCTCTATTATACATCCTTTCTTATTTCTTAGGAAGAGAAATAAGTATATATTTTTTCAGTAAACAAATATCAGTAAGCTGATTATTGATATTCATTATTGCTAATCCTGTCAGAAAGCACATCTGGTATTATTTTAAAAATGAAGGGTCATTTAACAAAAAAGTAAAGTAATTAACTTTGACATAACATTGACACAAAAAAAGCCAGCCATGGTGGCGCATGCCTGTAATCCAGCACTGGGGAGGCTGAAGCAGGAAGAACGCCGTGAATTTGAGGCTAGCCTGGGCTGTATGTTGAGTTTAGCTTGGACCTGGACTGCACTTTAATTAAAACATGTAAGTAACAGTAAAAGCAATATAATCTAGATAAAGTGAGGATTGTTATAAAAAATGCAAGCTCCTACAGCACCAAAAATAAGAAATTTCTACTTATTTATTTACTCCTATTAATTTCTTAGAAATGTGCAACAAAGACCAAGGCTCAAACAGGTTTAGGCTATATTTCACAGAATACTACCTACTTGTCGAGTTTCTTCTGTAATGTACAGAGAAATTCACTGCAGTTCACAATGTTGTCTGGCAATCCAATGTTGAAAGCGTGTTCTCTGGCCATGTGGTTCAAAAGAACAGATCTATGAGGAAATTTGAGTACTTTTTATTATTTATAAGTCATCTAGGAACAAATTCGGCTGGGAATTGCATTTATGTGACAACATTAACTGCAACACAAGCATGAAGCACTGACATGAGCTACGACAGAGTAACATTTTATAAAGTGTAACCACATCGGTGCTTTCAAGAGAAGCTAAAACGTCTTACATTATCTGACACTGGAGAGTTATACCCTGTAGGATTATCAGGTGTTTTAACTTATTACATAAAGTGGTCTTCCTTTGCTTTTCCTGTTCATCATGAGTATAACTGTTGATTTTAGGTGTTAACTTTACTCGAGGAAGAAACACTACAGAACTTGTAAAGCATTATTTCTGGGTATGTCTGTGCGGTTGTTTCCAGAGGAGAGAGGGTGTGAATCTGAGTGGGCAAACAGGAAGATCTACCCTGAATGTGGGAAGGCACCATCTAATCAGCCCGGACAGAACAAAAACAGAAAAGACTGGGCCTCTCATTCTCTCTTTTGTGGCTGGGACACTGTCTTCTTCCTGTTCGTGGATACCAGAACTCCAGGCTTTCTGGGCTTAGAACTCTAGGACTTACACCAGTGGCCCCAGGGATGTCAGGCCTTGAGCTGAGCTACACTCTTCAGCTTCTCTGGTTCCGAGTCTGTTGGACACGGACTGCACCATGCTCTGGCATCCCAGTGTCTCTAGCTTTCACATTGCTGTGGCTCTTTTCAGCCTCTGTAATTGCATGGGTCCATTCCTCTCACCACCCTCCTCTTGGTCCTCCCTTCCCCCATACACACAGTGCACTCCACCGATTCTGTCCTTTGGGAGAACCCCGACTAGTTCAACTGGGAAGAGAAGAGGGAACCGCCTACCAGAAAGATGACTTGCTGTGACCTGTAATTGTAGACATTCAGCTTTATCTATGGAGGAGACTCAGAACCCACAGTTAATGGGGTCTGATTATATGAAAGGTTATGATAACCTGGAAACCCACTTACAGCCTGTTTATTCTTTTATGCAAATTGGAAAATTTTGGTTTTATTTTCTCAATTCAAACTGATTTTCAATTAATATATAAAACTACCCATTTATGGGCTACTGTGTGATATTTGGATATGTGCATATGTGTCATGTTTAATTCAGATTAATGAGTTTAAATTTATGTCTCAAATGCATATAATTTCTTTATGGTTGCAAGTGTCCAAACGCCTTTTTAGCTTTCTGAAGTACACAATGCAGTGCCATTCTCTGTCACCCTCCTGAGCAAGAGCACTCCAGAACTTCTCATTGCTCACTATAACTCAGCCTTCCCTACTTCCACTTTTCCCAGCTTTGGTAACCACCGTTCTACGCTCAACTTCCATGAGATCAACTTTTTAAAGACTCCATATATGAATGAGTTAATGTGGCCCTCGACTGCCTATGAATGGCTTCTTTCACTTGACACAACGTCCTCCATCCTCAAAGAAGCAAATGACAGGATTTCACTCTTCTATATGGATGAATCGTACTCCACGATGTATATAAGCCACATAGAACTTTTAATTCAGGTACCTTTCACATAGCCAAAGAGCATATGCATATAATCATCTATCTTCAGTCAGATTTTATCACAATTTTACTTCATAAAATACAGGTGACAGTTTTGAGGAGCAGAGAAGTACAGATGCCACTAATAAGAGCAGACAGTGACACATTATACAGTTTATTTTATCTAGCTCATTTAGATACTTAACTTGCTCCCCCAACTGTTTTTAGTAGCAACGATCTTTAAAAAAACAGTGACTTTTTTTTTTTTAACCATGAAGGAGATCCATTAACTAATCTACGCTTACATGTGTCTATCTGCTTAGCTATTACTAATAACTTGGACTAAAAGTACTTGGGGTAGTTTGCAGTGCCTTTTGGGCCTACTAGGCTTTTCCACATAGCCCTGACAGAGGTGGGAGTGGTTTCTAGTCAATTTAGCTTTCATTTTTAAGAAATGAAATGCTTGTCAGTTTTCTTTTTGTTTTTGAGACAGGGTCTCACTATGCAGTTGAGACTGACCTGGAACTCACTATGTAGCCCAGGCTGGTCTCAAACTCACAGTGATCCTCTGGCCTCAGCCTCCCGAGTGCTGGGATTATAGGCGTGCGCCACCACGCCCGGCTGCTTGTCAGTTTTAACCAGTATTTCAACTTTTTACCTTCTTTATAAACTCTTTGTTGTTGTGTTTTTGAGAGAGGATCTTGCTTTGTGGTACAGGATGGCCCTGAACTCACTATGTAGCTTAGGTTGGTCTGTAACTTGTGGCGATCCTCCTGCCTCAGGTCCAAGTGCTGGGATTACAGTCCTGTATCACCACACCTGGCCCTTCATTATAAACTTAATTTTATTATTAATCATAGTTTTTTTTTAAATTATAAGTTTTATAGAAACAGTTTCAAATTATCTTTTTCACAGTCACAATGGTCCTTAAAGGCATGCAATAATTACGAATATAATTAATACAGTCTGGGTTCAACTAAATTTTACATAAAATATTATTTCATGTACTTTTTTTTCTCAAGTACTTTTTCCGTCTAAGCTTTAGAAATAAAGATTTCCCTACATACTTCTCTCCAAAATGATTTTTTCCCTGGTTTAACATTTTATTTTGCAGAGTCTCCTTTAAACCTACAAATGTGATTTGGACAAATGAGATTAAGCTACAGAAATAGTTTTGAGAAGCTGAGGAAGAAGCACTTTTGGAATGATGAAGTATGGACCTCTGAAAATATGTTCTTCCATAAAAGAAATACAGACACTGGCAGAAAAATGTCAAAATAATTCTAATTTTGAAGAACTCTGTAAATTTACCAGAGGTATACAACAATCCAAACAACATTTATTTAAGAAAAATGATTCAATTGTGCTAAGAATGGTGAGTCTGGTTGCATTGTCGTTTTTTGAGACAGGGTCTCACTATGTAGTTGAGACTGACCTGGAACTCACTATGTAGCCCAGGCTGGTCTCGAACTCACAGCGATCCTCCTGCCTTAGCCTCCCGAGTGCTGGGATTGCAGGAGTGCGCCACCACACCCAGCTCTGTTTGTGTTTTAATTTCCCCTACCCCATTCCTCCATGTTAGCTGCACAGCAGCCTTAAAAACCAGCAGTGTCACAGCCGCTGTGGGAGGGGTGGTGAGCAGAAGTGGGCAGGCTCTCCTAAGGGGTCCTTCCCATTTAACTTGTCTGTAGGCACGGAGAAACTTTCCATTTCATAGTTGGCTTTTATGTGATTGGCCATGATTCACTCTGAGAAAAATTTCATTCCTAGGCCTTTTGACAAAAAGTAATCAGTGACAATTTTTTAACATCACAGCTACCTGAGGCAATGCCAACGGAAAAAAAAAAAAAAAAACCAGGTTGGGCAAAATATGTTCAAGAAGTTTGGGCAAATGAGACACCTATAGAGAACTTCTGAAAAGTTCTGACAGATTCTTGGTGACAGAGAAGATCATACACATGTGCAAGGCTGTGTGCATAACTAGGAAAGACATAAGGAGACCCTAATCTGTCACTTCTGGCTAACTCTGAGACTGTCCAGTCATAAAGTGGAGGCTAAGGTGGAGCTGTAAACTGTTATAGGGTTGAAGAAGTGCCCTAAGTCACAAAAAAACCCTTGACAAAGAGCAGAAGATATATTGGCTCAAGGCATTAAAGGAAATCTTTATCTGATCATTAGCTTAAGACTAAACTAACTGAGTAGAGACCTCAGTGGCCACACATGATCAAGAACACAGTTGAAAAGAATTAGCCTAGAAAAGCCATCTAACATACAAATAGCAACAAAAGTCCTGGTGAGGCAAAAAAGGAATCTGATTTTTTAGACTTGGTGCATTGTAAAAGTTGAGTTTTCAACAAAAAAACTACAAGATATGAAAAAAACAGAATGGCTCACGTACATGGACAACAGAAACAGCCAACAGAAATTATTCCTGAGGAAGTCTAGATGTTGGACTTATCTGACAATGAATTTAAGTCAGTTAATATGAACATTTTCAGAGAGCTAAAGGAAACCGTGTCTAAAGAATCAAAGTATGAGTATATCTTATCAAACAGAGTAATAATAAAAGACAGAAAAAAATATATATATAATTATAAATACAAGACATTATGGAGTTAAATGAAAATTTCACTAGAGAGGTTCAAAAGATTTGAGCTGGGCAACACTCTGGAAAGGCTGAGACAGCAGAATCCGAGGCTGGCTTGGGCAAATTAGTGAGGATCTGACTCAAAAATGAAGAACAGCAGAAGGGCTGGGGATGCAGCTAAGTACAAAGGCTCTGGGTTCAATGCCCACTACTGAAGAAACCAAACCAAACCATGCCAGAGTCTGAGAAACCACCAAGTCTACCAACATACATATTCCAGATTTCTAAGAGGTGGGGAGAGAGCAGCAAAGACAAAGACAGAGTCTTGACAGTGAAAAACACTGATTCATATAGAAGGGATTCTTAACAAGGCATCTGGGTAAACACTGAATAGTTTCTTTGGTGTGAAAAACTGTAATAGTACATAAGATCCTAATGAGATAATTGACCATGTGAAACAGGAAGAAAAGGGCTAAAGTATGGAAAGTGGGAAGGGTAGGGGAAAGGTAATGAGGGAAAAGAAAAAAATATGAGAAAATGAAAAAATGGAAATAAAGTGTCTGTAAATGGGAGGAGAGGAGGGGGTGAAGGGAGGGCAGGGACAAGGGGAAAAAATGAGAACTAAGACCTGTCATGTAAAGGTACAAGATTCCAATAATGAATGTAACTGTACTGTATACCTAAAATGCACCAATAAACTCAATGAGAAAACAAAACAAAACAAAAAATGCAACTGACCTCTCATGAAAAATTATGGAAATAAGAAAGTAATGGGGGGTTGGGGATTTAGCTCAGTGGTTCCGCCGCCTGCCTCGCAAGCACAAGAACCTGAGTTTGATCCCCGGTACCAGAAAAAAAAGAAAACAGTGGGATTCAAAGTGCCTAAAGAGAGACTGTCAACTAAGAATTCAATGTCAGTAAAACTATTCCTCAAAACGGGGAAAATCAACAAACAGATATGGAAATAGATCTTTGCCAGCAATTCTGCTACATGACAAACTAAAGTCCTTTAGGCTAAACACAAGAGATACTTGAAAGACAACTTCATACAGCAGTGAATGATTATAAAACATGTTTGTGAACTTATCATGTATAAAGATGTAATTTGTATGATAACAGGTGGGGGGGTAACGTAACACTGGAACAAAGTTTTTGTAGATTATTGAAATTAATATTAATTGGTATTAATCTGGACTAGGTTGTTTTAGGTTAAATGTTAATTGGAGACAATATGGCAATCACTAAGAAAACAGCTCAAAAACATGACAAAGGAAACATGAGATTAAAATCATACTCTAGAAAATACCTATTCAACACAAAAGATGGCAGTAATGGAAGAAAGGGAAAAAGATGAAAAACAGAAAACAAACAAGAAAATGATAGATGCAAATCCAATCTTATTAGTGATTACATTGAACATAAATACTTCCAATCAAAAGGCAGAATTGGTCGCACTACATGCTATCTATACGATATGCTTTACATTCAAAGAAACAAAGGGGTTGACAAAAATAGCTTTTATATGTCACACTCAAGGGTGTGTAGGAAGGGAAAAGAGTCCATGCAGGAAAGCACTTATTCCTCTACCTTTGTTATTACCGACCTCTTCTGTCTACCCTTTTTATGTCCCTATGCTGAGAGAACAAAAATGTAGGCCTATGTTATTACTTACACTGTAGTACGGTAGTGACAGTGATACATTTTGAGGGGTGGGTTGTCAGGCAATTTTGTCACTGTGCCAACATAGATGGAGATGATGTTGGTCAATGCTCAACACTGCTACCTGGTGCAATCAAGAAACACGAACATGAGATGGATGGGGCTGTTGCTGGTGTAACTCAACCTGTAGTTTCCTGGCAAGCCCTTTTCAAGAAGTAGGAATATACTCTAAAATGGTGATAAAAGTCCAGTCCAGTCAGTATCACTGAATGCTGGAACTTGAGCCAGCCTGATTTCCAGAGGGAAAAGAGGCCTCAGACTGAGTTCAACGACTTCAGCAACTATAATGAAATCCCAATGCAAACTTGACAACAAAGCTCAATGTAATTGCTGGATGGTGAATGCACTTCTGTGCCAGGAGGGTGTTAGTTCCTGATACCTTGGGGGGAGGGCAAAGAAACTGCCTTCAGGATCTCCCCCTACCTTGACCTATCTGTCTCTTCTTTTGGCTGTTCCAGCTCTGTATTCTTTATAATAAAACTGTATTTTAAGCACAGTATGTTCCTAAGTTCTATGAGTCATTCAAGTGATTTATCAAACCAATAAAAGTTACTAGTAAGAACCTCTGACTTTGTAGCCAGTTGGTCAAAAGTTCAAGCAAGTAGCCTGGGAACTCCTTAAACTTATGGTTTGGTGTCTAAAGTGGGATAATAATGTTAGGGGCTGAGACCTTAAACCTGTAGAGTATGATCTGACTGTTGGTGATCAGTGCCAGAAATGAATTGCAGCGCAACAGCTGGATTTGGCCTGATTGGGGGTGCTGACAGAATAACTCTCTGTTTTTAGGTACCTATCATTTTTAATACTCAGGAATGAAAAACTAAAAACTTCCAAAGATTTAGTTAATCAGTTAGGATGAAGAAGTGCATCTGCAAATGTCTGTTGCATGTAGTCTTGCCTGTCAGCCAATTTAAAAAGCTTTATAGTAAACAAATTCTTCGTGGCATTTTAAGAATTTAGTCTCCTGCTCTGCTTAGAGCAGCAGCAGTCCATCTTTGATGATAAGCATATTAAAAAAAAAGTAATGATATAGAAAAGGTGCTGGGCCAACCCATATGTCTTAGTAATTTTTCTCTCACTGCAGAGACAAAAACTTGTCACCCAAAGTTAAAGGGGGAAAGGTTTATTTAGCTCACAATTTGTAGAGTTTCAGTCTATAATCAGCCAGCTTCAAGGCAGGGTGGCTTGGCAGAGGGGCGTCGCACAGGAAAATCAGTTCATGGCAAGCGGAAGACAGCAAAAGCAAGCGAGCAAGGGAGAAGACAGGAATTCTTCCTGTCCCTTATATGGTATCCAGGCTACCAGGATGAGGGTGATGCCAATCAGGTACTGATGTAGTAATCACCCATCCTTAATCATCACCATACTCCAGATACAGCCACTTCTGAAAAAGCCCCACCTGTGACTGCATGAAGCTTTGGGGGGACATCTGGAGCAAACCCTTAACTCCACAGAATGTAACTTATATAGGATAAACAGTTATGGGTGTTTTGATGAGTTTTCAGATTAAAAATAATAATTTAAAGTTGCATAATGGCTAACCTGTTTCCAAGGAATTCCTCATTGCAAAACATACAGACACCGTGAAAATTGGTATCGCTGCGCTCTTGCTGCTGTTGTTCCAGAATTACTTTCTGTAAAGTAGAAATACATTTATGACATTATCTTTTATAAATACACAGTGAATAAAAAATACAGTCTTAGCTGGGTGTGGTGGTGCACACCTGTAATCCCAGCACCCTGGAGGCTGAGGCAGGAGGATCGCTGTGAGTTCGAGACCAGCCTGGGCTACATAGTGAGTTCCAGGTCAGTCTCAACTACATAGTGAGACCCTGTCTCAAAAAAAAACAACAACAAAAAAATGTAGTCTTGAGAGAGAGAAAGCTGGGATTGAAGCACAAAGGGAATAGTATATGAAAACTACTAATATTTCATATTTCTCCATACTTGACTATAAGTCTATCCCACTAAATACCTATAAAATACTTATTACATAGCTATGTAGGAAAATCCAAGTCAACAGGTCATACCATCTATCTTCTGTCTCTGATCTACAACTTCCTCTAAATAAAAATGTGGTTTTAACTTCTTTCTCTAAATCTGTTTAGTTTGTAATCAAGGTTTGATGACTTTTCACTCAAACTATCTTTCATATTACTTTTCCCCACCATTTCCCATGCCATCACCTTGAATCCAGTTGTTATTCAATTATAGGATCACTATAAATGAGTCTTTTAGAGGGCTGCTCTGTTATAATCCTTCTATCATATCCATCTTCTCTTTTGCTGCTAGAAAAACTTTTCTTGAACAATTACCTTGTTATGCTTTAACTCAAGTAATTTAAAATATGCTTTGGTTATGCGCTGTGCTAATCAGGGTAGTTCTATACATTACTTTGAAGTAATTTTATTTCTTTTTGCTTTGTCACTCTTACAGAGCTTTACTTATTCATCAAGTTCCAATTTGATTCTCATTTTTTAAATTTTTATTGAGTTTACTGGTACAATCTAGGTATACAAAACAATTACATTCATTATTGGGATCTTGTGCCTTTACATGATAGGTCTTGATTCTCATATTTTCCCCTTGTTTGATTCTCATTTTTGACTACAGTACGAAGTTATGAACTCAGTAAAACACTGAGACCTGAATTTGAAATCTAGATCTCAATTATAACTGATGATTTATTTAGTGTCTTTAATCCTCAGTTGTCTCATTTATAAAGGAATCCTATCTCATAGCACTGTTTATATTATTAAATAATTATTAATTTGTGTAGAATTCAGATGTATATGGTTCATTAAATGCTGTCTACTGTTGTTGTACACACAAATTCTTGCTGCCTGTTACCAACTATCTCTGGTTGTGTTGTCTATTTTGCCTTCTCAAAGGAAATGAAAAGTCTTTTAAATTAAAAAAATGTCCTTATGCTGTCCTTATATTACATCTTCATACTACTCTAGTTTCTTTTACAAGATGGCATTCAAAACACAAACTTTATAAAATGTACTGCTGATTTTATAATTATCTTTAGAATAGCATAAAATGATCTTGAGTCTAGAATGTTAATATATATTCTATGTAAAATTTCTGGGAATGTATAAAAAACACCTGGATTAATCCATTCAAGAAAAAAAAATTAAGCTACCATAATGAAAGTCAATTAAATAAAACCTGTTTTCTGCCATGATGGAAAATTAGACATGAGATTTATCTTTTCATTGTAAACTACTTATAGAACCAATTGCTTTGTATATTTTATGCTTTCAGGTATTAGATAAGAGCTTAGGGCTGTGGTCCTGGAGAGAAAAATTTTCTGCAGAAGAATATTTTCAAAATTGCAACTAAGAGAAAGAGAAGTTGCACCCAAATAAAGAGAAATAGTCTGCCTCACTAGGAAGAAAGAGAGAGAGAGAGAGAGAGAGAGAGAGGGAGAGAGAAATGAATTCAGGATGGTGAAGTGTGGTACTGGGAGCTATAGAGAGAGCTACAAAGAAGGAGCTCAAGAAACATGTACTGGGATTCTTTTAATATCTGGCCCAATACTAAATTAGCAACACATATACAAGGCAGGACTCTGTTAGGCTGGACAGAAGAGTTTCTGGGGGCTATGCAGCTTACTGGAGACTCTAGAAGTTGTAGCAATGGAATATATTGGAATTCTGCCAAGCAGAATAGAAACACCAGGTTCAATGCTTTAGGAACACAGCAAATATAAAAACACTCTTTAGTTCCCAAAGGTTAGGGTTTTATGATGGCAGCAAAAAGACAGATAAAAACAAAATGCAGGCCATTTTGAAGGCCCTGGGTTCAATTCCCACTACCCCCACAAACCCAAAATCCCAAACAAAACAACAAACAAACATGAGCTTATATTTCTCAAGCTCATGATGATACAACTTTAATTTTTTTTCTTTTTCTTTCTTTCTTTTTTTTGGGGGGGTACCGGGGATTGAACTCGGGTCCTTGTGCTTGCACGGCAGGCCACCGAACCACTGAGCTAAATCCCTGGCCCCTTTCTTTTTCTTTGTTGAGACAGGGTTTTGCTTTGTAATTCAGGCTGGGCTTGAACTTGTGGTGATCCTCCTGCCTTAGCCTCCTGAATGCTGGGGGTATGCATGCGCCACCATGCCTGGCTGATACAACTCCAATTTTATAAAAAAAAAAAATCTTAACATTTTCTTGATTTTTGATTTGGTACAAATAATAAATGATTTTATGACTTTAAACCAGAGTGATACTAAACTGTCTAAGGTTTCAAAATATTTTTTATTA
This sequence comes from Fukomys damarensis, assembly GCF_012274545.1. Classification (NCBI taxonomy): domain Eukaryota; kingdom Metazoa; phylum Chordata; class Mammalia; order Rodentia; family Bathyergidae; genus Fukomys; species Fukomys damarensis. The sequence goes on along the minus strand of NW_022900916.1, from coordinate 15,797,798 downwards.
GCACATTTGCAACACATAATGATTACACTCACCGTGGGGAGTTTTCAAAATTAAGTTCTATCACTTGAACCTGAATTGTACAATCTAAATAGGTAAACTGATTATTCTTAGGCAATAGAGGCAGTACAGGACAGTCAGGGCAACACAGTAAGAAGACACTGGGTTTACACGTGCTAAATCCATGGTGTTCCTTCACACTTTGGTTCTGCAGCAACTCACACACGCGCCACCATGCCTGGCTGATACAACTCCAATTTTATAAAAAAAAAAAAATCTTAACATTTTCTTGATTTTTGATTTGGTACAAATAATAAATGATTTTATGACTTTAAACCAGAGTGATACTAAACTGTCTAAGGTTTCAAAATATTTTTTATTAGCACATTTGCAACACATAATGATTACACTCACCGTGGGGAGTTTTCAAAATTAAGTTCTATCACTTGAACCTGAATTGTACAATCTAAATAGGTAAACTGATTATTCTTAGGCAATAGAGGCAGTACAGGACAGTCAGGGCAACACAGTAAGAAGACACTGGGTTTACACGTGCTAAATCCATGGTGTTCCTTCACACTTTGGTTCTGCAGCAACTCACACAGTGATAACAAGACACTGGATTCTCAGCTGGGCTGTCTACATTGCTGCAGCCACAATGACAGCCAAAGTGCTGAGAATATTCAAGTTCTCCTTGACCTTGACAGCCAACAGTGCTGAGAATATTCAAGTTCTCCTTGATCTTGCATGTTCTGCACAACTATAATTTTTATCAAGTTAATTTCTCAAGACTATACTTTGTCCAGTCTCCACTCCTCCCCCCTTTTTTAAGAAATGGGGTCTCACTATAACTCAGGCTGGCCTTGAACTCTTGGCCTCAAATAATCCTTCTGCCTCAGCCTCCAAAGAGCTGACACTACATCTGCATACTACTATGCCTTGGACCTCTGGGATCTTTCTACAACAGAAATTACTTAAACTATTTGTTACTCTATGCCTGTGTTACTTTTCTCAATTTACTATCATCAGTGCAAGCAAGGGCCCAATTATTAGGAAAACCAGACGTGAAGACACAGTAGTTTATCATAACTGGTTTTTGGTTCCACGTTTTGAGCTTCAACATGTCCTGTCATACTTGGCTCCTGTGGTTAAAATAATGTAAATTCTCCACCTAGTCCTGCTTGGCTATTTTAACCAGTGTCTCTCTATTAACATATTCTATTCTACTAGCCACATCTAACCTGTCTACATCTACTCCAGTACCACTTCCTTTTAACCAGGAATGTGGAGTACTAATCAGAACATGTGAACTCCAGGTGACCTCAGGAACAGTAGTTACTAACTCCCTGTTAAGAGAAGTTACAGTGGCTTGTGTAAAGACACAGTTATTTGGAGCTAAAGTTGGTGTTGGTTTCATCATACATATGCCTTCCTTTTCCTTATAAGGTATCCACTGTACCACACGTAGATACAGAGTTTGTAACAATGATCTTTCTACATATTGAACAAATAAGATCAGTATCCAGGGGACAGAGATCTAGAGAGGTAGAGCAATACTAAAATTTTTCTATAAAATAGTCATACAAAACTTTATCACAATTCCTTAAATATGAATGAAGACTAAAGCATCCGGGGCTTTAGAACACTAAAATAACAGCATTATAATATATGCAAATATAATTCTGCCTTATTTCTGATTTAATTTTTAAAAAGTATTCTACATAAGTATATTTTCTGGATCATAGAAATTTTTACTTGGCATTTACAGGGTTAAGTTTTGCAGAGGATGGTTTCCAAGGTCCCTCCATGTTTCTCCACATTCCAAATTCAAGATGTAATTTAACTTGTTCTATATGATATATGGTCCTTGCTAGGAACAATTATTACCATATTGCATTGCAGTGCAAGTATATTTTACTTTCAGGATCTCTTTGTCTTGTCTAAACTGTGCATTCCTCATTTGATTTTATTCTTTTATTTACAGTCTTTATCTCCTTTTATTCACTGAAGTTTTTCATCAATGTAGTGGGTTCACTTCTTATCTAACAACTGCCTTTCCCCATCTACACCTCATTCCAATTTGCTATCCTCTGTATAGACCTTCTGTTCTTCCTCTGAACCTTGAACAAAACTACTGCAGGGCCTTTCAAACACTGCTAAAGAAAAACAGAAAATCCAATTTTGAGAGTGAAAATAAATCAAAATAAGTCAAAGCTGGGCTTGGTGGTGCATGCCTGTAATCCCACCAGCCTGAGAGCCTGAGGCAGGAGGATCACAACTTCTAGCCCAGTAGGGCAATTCAGTGAGTTAGTGAGAACTAAGTCTCAAAGTGAAATGAAAAATTAAAAAAAGACCTGGGGATGTCACTCACTGTGAAAGCTGTAATTCAATCCTTGCAACCAAAGGAAACAAACAAACAAACAACAACCAAAAAACAAAACAGGAGAAAATATCTGGTACTTGAGAGTCAGGAGTTCCTAGTTTCTTCCTTGGATGGGTTTGATGGCAATTACTGTCATCTGGGAGGGATGCTGTTTCTCTTACTTCTGGTTTTTCTGCAATTTGAAATCTCCTGAGGTTACCAGATATGAGATAGATGAATTTATAGGAAAGACTTTCCCTGTACATACATAAAGAAATACGCTTATCTGGTGAATGCCTAGAAGGACAATCTGATTGTACATGGATCTTTAAAGAGGTTGTCTATAGGTAATGAGTACATGGTACCTGGAAGTGAAACACTAGAACTGGTACCCAACAAAAGCTGAAGTAACACACTAATGGTTATTTTCAAGGGACTAAAATACACAATCTTTATTTTAGCACAGCATTCGCACTGCTCTGCAACTGATCCTAAGTTCCTAAAATCCTTCTTTTACACTACTTCCTCATGTAATTCTATGTTATAGGTAAAAGCAAGTACACAGACTATAATTTGTGTATTATTAACGGTAGTCATCAACTGCCTATTAGGATTTCTTAGGCTACTAAGTGGCTTGGAGCAACTGTTTCGTCATGTGCCCAGCTTTGCTCATTAGTTCTCTACCCTTATCCTTCAAAGTGCACTTCGAATGCGGTATTTGTTTTTTGGTTTTTTTGAGACGGGGTCTCATTTTGTAATTGAGACTGACCTGGAACTCACTGTGTAGCCCAGACTGGTCTCGAACTCACAGTGATCTTCCTGCCTCAGCGTCCTGAGTGCTGGGACTACAGGCGTGTGCCACCACACCCGACTCGAATGCAGTATTGTGTAACGTGTAGAAAAAACAATCAGGCCCCTTTCTGAGCAAACAGCACTAAATGTGGTCTTGGGCATAGTAACTCTTCCCTGGGACTCAGTTTCTGTTGACCTCTAAATTCTCCATAAAACTTCCTCTTTTAACAGTTTATAGCATTCAAGTAGCATCTACAATGCTTGGCCATCAGGCAGATTTGTGTCCTACATTCTGTACTGATAAAAGATGAGCTCCTTCATCCACACAGTACATTAGAGGAGAGTCCCAATACAAACACAACTATATTTATAACCCGGGTCATAAACACACATATATCATATCCTGATTATCACAATGGCCCTCTGAAAGGAGATATTGACACGCTCGATTATCCCTTTCAGATGTCTACACTTATGTGGTTTGTATTTCACATGTAAAATGAACTGGGAAGTCTCCCACAGCAAGTTGATAATATCTGTATAAGTAAGAGACAACAGCTTGCTGTATATGTAAATTCCTTTAAGAAAAGGGATTTATTGTTGGTTATTTTAACAGTCTTAAAAGTTTTTTTAAAAATCATAACTAAGTTTTAGAAATGTATAGATACAAAAAGATTTTTAGGTTGCTAGGAGGTAGGGACTTGGGGGACATTTTTTCACTGAAAAAAGAGTAACTGTTTCTACTTTGATTACTATATATATATGAAAAGCATAAAAATATTTCTAAGATGACTTCTGAGTAAAACTCATAGGAGGTATAGGGAAATGAATAGTGATAATTACTAAATGTAGTAATTAAGGAAACCAAATTTGTTATAAAACATAATTATTTTATTTAAAAAGTTTAGCAACTGAAATAAGCTGGGGATACTGGCACATGCCTGTATCCCAGCACTGTGGGAGGCTGAGATAGGAGAATCATAAATTCAATACCAGCCTGGGCAACTCCAAGACTTAGTGAGACTTTGTATCAAAAAATAAAAAAAGGGCTAGAGATATAGCTTAGTGTGATAGCCCTGGGTTGAATTCCCCAATAATGCAAAACAAAAACAAAACAACTCACCAGCCTAGGACTCAGATCCTGATGTAGAAAAGAGCAATTTTTTTCCGAAGTCAATGGTAAACCTTCCAAAGTATATGGATAAAGCTAGTAAAATCTTGTTGTAACTATTATCTCTATGTACTCTTCCATAAACTCACGGAGGGCCGTCACTGTACTCCCTAGACAGGGATACACAACACAGGTAGGACTGCTGTATTTCCTATATCCGAATTTCCTCAAATCCTTTGAGTGTTTAGAGGAATCTAGGTAGAAGATGGCTACATCTTAACCGGGACCTAGCACCTTTATCGCCGTTGCTGTTTACCTGCTATGATTTGAGAAGACAAAGCTCAGCTTTAATTTTTGTGCTTTTGTCTTCTGGAGCAAATACGTTGATAGCTGCTGATCCAGTTTTATTGAAGAAGAAACTGAATATAAACTAACTGGGCAATAAAGAAAACTATTTTTTCTCTCTTTGTCTCTTCTCTCCTTCTTCCTCCCTCTTTTCTTTTTCCTTCCTTTACAAATCTTGACATCTGATAGAATTAGTTACCATATGTTTGAAGTCACTTATGCAGAAAAAAATACAAAATTAGTAGACAATCCATAGAAAATACCATAAAGATATGCATATTAAAGCCTGATTATCAGCTTTACGGTTTTATTTTTCTAAAGAAATTCATGCTAGACTGTATGCTGGATTTTATGCAGGAACTTACTGAATGTGAGGATGAAGTAAATGCCACAGATGTTATGTGTTTGAGTTTATCAAAGGAGCTGATAAAATCAGATAAAAATTTCATTGCAAAATAGGCTTGGATAAAAACCACAGTTGTAAGGATATAAGAGCAACTTATATACTAGGCAATGAGCTATAATAACAAGCTTTATGCTTTTTAATTGGTATAAAATGTCAAGTATGGTAGCAAAAGGGTCAGTGCAGTCTTTCATCTTTATTCATAAGCTGAAAACAGAGGAAACATCAGTGAAACAGCAGATACACCAGATGGCACTCAACATAGTCACGAGGGATTAACATGAAGGTAGGAAAGGAAAATGTGAATTACAGTGAACATTTTAAAAATAAAAATCAGCCTATTTAAGATAGAATAATCTGGAAAATATTAAAGTACAAATTTATATAAAGAAAAGAAAAAAACCTGATGCTTAGACTGACAAATCCAATGAAAACGGTTTGTATTAACACAAGAAAATAAAACTAAGGCTGATGTTAAAAGCCACAGGTATCAATAGTTTTGTTTGTTTTTTGGTGATACTGGGAATTGAACACAGGGCCTCGTGTATGCTAGGCAAGCGCTCTACCACTGTGCTACATCTCTAGTCCCCACTTTTTTTTTTTTAATTTTTGAGATAGGTTCTTGCTAAATCATCCAGATTGGCTTTGAATTTGTGATTCTCCTGCCTCATCCTCCTCTGTAGCTGAGATTACAAGGTGTGCGCAAAGGCATTTTATGGATACAGGCAAGTAACAGATTTGCAAATTTCCAGGCTGCATGGATACATAAGCGACTACGAGAGAAAACAGCATCTTCCTAAGGTTCCTTCTCAGTCTAGCTCAAAGGCAGCAGCACAACAAAACCTGCTAGGAATTCTCAGCCAGGGACCACTTCTTCAACATAGAAATCAACAGATCTCCCCACCAGAGTTACAGCAGTGGCCCAAAAGTTCCACAGGAAGGCCAAAGAGTCTCCTATTTCTCTTTCTTTTGACGCTAGAACCATGGATTATCTCTGAGGTTTTGGATTATTTCAGGTACCTCTTTCCCTGTTCTTATGTGTTTCAGGCTGACATAGAAAAAAGCAGTACAAAAATGGAAGGAAGAAAAACAGGTTAGATTAGGCACATAAACAGATTGTCTCCTGTCCCACACTGAAATCCAAAGGTGGATCCTGAGTTTGGCTTTTCAAGCTTTCCTAGTTGGCTATCAGCCTTCCTAGAAAAGGGAAACACCAGGCAGGGGGTTTATGATTATTAGAGAATTTGGCTGGCCATTGTCCTCTGTACTTCATAAAACCTTGGAATGTCCGGGGTCACTACTTATCTTTGTTATTCATGCTAGGCCCTTGGATTACAGCTGACAGTTTTCTCTAGTGAGATGACTTGGGATGGCAAGTGGTCAAGCCAGAAAGCCCAACCAACCAAGTGATTAGTGGGTTGGGGCTTCAAGCCCAAACCCATGATATCAGCCTAACTGATGGGTGTGGCCAGTGATTTACATGCCTACGCAATGAGGTCTCAGTAAAAACTCTGGACACCAAAGCTCCAGTAAGGTTTCCTGGTATTGTCACAGTAATATGCCAAGAAGATAATACATTCCTAGGGACAATAAAAACTCTGAATTAGAGGATTCCCAGATCTTATCCTGTATGTTTGGCTTGCTATGATTTGTAGCCTATTCTATTAATAACATGTATATCTTAAATAGTGTTTTCCTGAATTCTGGGAATCATTATAGCAAATTACTGAATTTGAGGGAGCAGTGGGAAACTCTTAATTGAGAGGTGATTAGTGAAAATGGTCTAGATACACCCTAACCTGCAGCTGGTATCCGAGGTAAGAACAGTTATTCATGTGGAGGAGTGAGGCAGGAGATTAGCGTATGGTTAGCTGGCTGGGAAAGTGGATGTGACCTGTGATTCACAGAGATCCAGGACACATGTGCATAAAGAATTCCTAAGCCCTGCATCTGGGGTCAATCAAAAAGTGCTATCTTCAGTTCCCTTGGTATGAGATCAAGCAGGTTTTTGATAGGATAGCCTAGATATGAAGTCAGCCTGAGGATTTGGAGGGTGTGTAAAGACCTCCCAGACACTGTGAGCTTTCTCAGTGCCCCACTTTTACTCTGTAGAGTGTACTTCTTTTTCTACCTTTAACTGGCATGCACTGACTCTGTAGAGCATGTGTACATTCCCTGTTTATAGACTGAGTTATGTCCCTGTGACTAGGTAAATAAATGAATTGGTCAGTCACTGAGGAATTGTATATAGTATGTATTTAATGTTCAGAACAAAGGAAACTAACTTGATGACTTTGCTTTTATTTGTATAACTATTTGTAAAAACACAAAACTATAGTACTGTACAATCAACAAAAAGTATAGCACCATACAAACGAGGTATACTGTTCAAAAAGACAACGAAGCTTTATAAACAAGATGTACAGAACTGTACAAAAGAAAAGACCAGTTTTAAGAACACCAGCTCCAAACAACTGTTAAACAGGAAAAGAAAAGTTTCTTAAAGATCCTCTTGCTGTAGACAGGGAAGTGGTTTAAATTAAGAACTTATCTTTTATAAGTTTCTTACATGATTAAAGCCCCTGAGGAATCAGGGCCCTACAAAAAGGACAGTTCCTAAGTAACCTCCAATTCCTAAGTAACTTTTAAGTAAAATGTTAATAAGCATCACAGTTACCTGTTGCCTGGGCCCCCAAAGTAACTCTTAGGTGCATTAAAAATGTATCCAAACTTGCACGCAGTGCAGAGGTCTTTGTGGCACTGTCTGCCTTGCTTGAAGGTGTAACTCTGTATCTACTTTTCAATAAATTCTATCTATACTTCTGGATGGCCTATGTGTCTTGAATGAATTCTTTAATTATGGGCACAAAGAACTGAGGACCAGGGAAAGTGAGGGGACAGTTCCTCACTGCATTTTCTAGTAACACAACTATCGGTAGCTGGTGCCAGCGGGAACCGCAGGCATTTAACTACACTAGGTGATATAGTGGCCAGTAGGCTTAGAGCAGAGTTGTTTCTCGTATTGATTCTCAAAACAAATTCATTCTCATGCCAATGCACATGTAAAACTCAAGTGAAAACAGTGCAGGGATGTGAGGTAAGAGTTGCTATGGTGCACCACATAACCTTGCTCTTTATTGATTGGATGTTGACAGTTTAAGACTGTCTAGAAAATGTATGAATTTCTCAAACTTTCTTTTCTGAAGGTGGTTTTTGTAAGTATTGGTTGGCTATGTTAAGGCTCAGAGAACAATACCCCCCTAAATATGGCCTTTCTTAGCATGCTTAGCAATGTGCCCTAAAGAAAATTAAAAGGCTTGCAAAGCAGCTCAGAATCCAGGTCTTTCTATTCTTGTTTTGCTTTTTCCATTTAAGCACAGGGAGAGGCTTTCTACAAAGTTCTTGTATCTGTCTAAATCCCAGAACTTCCAAAGAAGAGAATTTCCTCCCACAAGGTTTCAGTAACTAAAGTATGACAGGAAGAAAGACTGAAGTCTGGCAACACACCTGTAGAGATTTTTGTCACACAGTCTTGTCCTCTATTTCAGTCCCATAAAGAATAATTTACAATCCACCATCTGTTCAGCAGGCCAAATAGATTTTGTCCTAGACTCTTGTATATACTGAAGCCCCTGGGTTCCCTTAAAAATTATTCAATATTCATCTAAAAGTTGTTTTTATTTCTCATTCTGCTGCTCTCAAAGAAAAAAGGTGTAAGTTTCTGAATCAGGTTAATGAGCAATTATATTTCTGTGATTTACTCCTTGTGCTGTTATTTGACCTTTTCTGCATGTTAATGAATCGAAGCCTTTTTCCTATTTCACCAATTGTTTAATCCAGTTAACCTTCTGAGGGCAGAGGAAACATTTACCTTTGCACTTACATTTATAACCTTGCACTTACATTTATAACCTTGACTTTGTCCTTCCTCTTGTTAAATATGTAAAATGCTGCATTTCTAAGCTCTTCCATAGATACACAGTCAAAGGCCTAAGATGACCAAAGAACATTTGGGTGGATATTCTCTTACAAAAATGGCTGGTTCCTCACACTGGAAGACACAAAAACAAATCCAGATGTACTCAGCTACCTCATATTTGACGAAGGAGCTGACCATCTCCACTGCAGGAAAGATAGCCTCTTTAATAAATGGTGTTGGAAAAACTAGATCTCAACCTGCCAAAGATTAAAACTAGACCCTTATCTCTCACCATGAACTAAATTAAAATCCAAGTGGGTTAAATATCTAAATATTAAAACAGAAACACTAAACTTGCTGGACGATACGTTAGGCAGAACTCTGGAAGACATTGGCATAGGAAAAGACTTTATAAACAAATCCTCAGTAGCATGGGAACTAGCAGAAAGAATCAACAACTAGGATCTCATCTTATTAAAAAGCTTCTGCACTGCAAAAGAAACCATCAACAGAACTAAAAGACAACATACAATGTGGGAAAAAATTTTTACCAGCTGCTCCTCAGACGAAGGACTATTATCTAGAATATATAAAGAACTCAAAACAACCAGCGCCCCCCAATATAAAGACCCAATTCAAAAATGGGCATCTGAAATGAACAGACATTTCTCAGACAAAGAAGTAAAAGCAGCAAGTAAATATATGAAAAAATGTTCCACATCATTGGTCATTCGAGAGATGCAGATGTAAACAACACTGAGATTCCACCTCACCCCACAAAGAATGGCTGCTATCAAGATATCACACAATAACAAATGTTGGCGGGGTTGTGGGGAGAAAGGAACCCTTCTCCATTGTTGGTGGGAGTGCAGACTGGTGCAACCACTATGGAAATCAATATGGAGATACCTCAAAGAACTGGGACTAGAGGTTCCATTTGACCCAGCCATAGCTCTGCTGGGTATCTTTCCAAAAGAATTACAAGAATCATATCACAGTGACATATGCACACCTATGTTTATAGCAGCACTGTTTATAATAGCTAAAACATGGAAACAGCCCATTTGCCCATCAGTTGGAAACTGGATAAAGAAGATGTGGTTTTTCTATGAAATGGAATATTACTCAGCCATAAAGAATGAGAAATTAGATTCACAGGAAAATGGATACATATTGAGGATATACTCCTAAGTGAAATAAATAAGTCACACATGTGTAAATACCGAATAGTTTCTCTGGTGTGAATAAACTATAATAGTATATAAGATCCTAATGAGATAATTAACAATGTGAAATAGGAAGAAAAGGGCTAAAGGTGTAGGGAAAGTGGGAAGGGTAGGGGAAAGGGAGTAAGGGAAAAGAAAAAAATAGGAGAAAATGAAAAAATGTAAATAAAGTGTTTGTAAATGGGGAGGGGAGGACGGGGTGAAGGGAGGGCAGGGACAAGGGGAAAAAAAATGAGAACCAAGACTTGTCATGTAAAGTTACAAGATCCCAGTAATGAATGTAACTGTACTGTATACCTAGAATATACCAATGAACTCAATAAAAAGAAAAAAAAAACTAAAAAAACAAAACAAAACAAAACAAAAAAAACCAAAACCTGCTGGTTCCTGATACAGGACATGCTACACCAAAATATGGCCCTTGGCATTTGAGAAAACAGGAGTCGAAGAAACTTTACTCTCAGTTTCTTCCTCCCCTGAAGCAGATCATAAAAACTTCTTTTGAGAAGTTCTCCCTTTAGAGGCGTGGAAGAATGCTTAGCTTTGAGAAAAAGGACACAGGGGATCTAAGTGATCAGGCCTTGCTAAATAATCCCCAGTTTATTATCACTAGATCACAGTCACCTTCTTTGCCTAATACTTCTCCACAACTATCCACTTTTCATCACATTTGGCAGTAAAACCCGCAAAGGATTGTTTGTTTGGTTCTCCATTTCCTGACAAAGGCTCTCATGTCAAGTACATACATTTATAGGCTTTTCTCTCTTTTTTACTCATCCTTTTTTGAGATAGGGTCTTACTTGTACTGGTTCGACTTGAACTTCTTATGTAGTCCAGACCGGCCTCAAATTTGCAATCCTGACTCCTTAGTGCTAGGATCACAGGAATGTACCACCATGTCCAGCTGCTTTTCTCTGGCTAATCTATGGAATAATTTAGGTTGAGGCTGTCCCTCAAAATCCTTGTGCTCACAGGTGAGACTTTCTGAAGGTGACTGGATTATGAGGGTGCTCATAACTCATGTGCTGTTAGGAGGTGGTATTTGGTGAGAAGAGATGGGTCACTGATGGTGTGACCTGCAAGGATGCATCTAGCTATCTGGCTCTTCACGTCTCTCAATGCTTTCTGGCTGCCATGAGGTGAGCTGCTTTTCCTCTACTATATTCCTCTGCCATGCCATTCGGCCTTGTAGCTGGCCACCAACTGTGGACTGTAACTGTGAGCCCAAATAAACCTGTGCTCCTTTAAGCTGTGAGTGTTGGGTGCTGTGTCTCGGTGATAAGAAAGTGACCAAGACAGTTAGGACCAGGGAACATTGCTGTGACTGTACTGACCACGTGGTTTAGAAGCCTTTGGAACTGGTTTGCAGGAGGAGTTTGGAAAGGTTGGGATATCCTGGCTAGAGAAGCACCAGACTGTTGGCAGCTGAGCTTGATGGAGATTCTGGGCAGAGATCAGAAGACCAGAATCCTGGTAGAAATATACAGAACTCCTACAGGCTATTGGGAGAAGGACCCAAAAGCTGCCCCGAGACAATGCAGAGGTCTGCTACTGCTGGGGGAGGGGGTGAGAGCACTGAGAAACACTGTACCCGAACGTGCAGCAGTGTTCTGTGCAACTAGGATTCTGTCAAGCAAGTTCTATAATGTACTTTTCTTAGAACAGTCAAGAAAGTTATAGGAATGTATTTGGTTTAAATAATTCAATTAAAAATTAAAAATCTATGAAAATGAAAGCCTATTCTAAGATGGGACAGTCTGGCCAAAATCCTATGGATGGATACATAGCTGGAAAAGAGGAGACCTACAGCAATGCCCCTTGGTCATCTTGCTCCCAAACATGTCTTGGCACTAGTCCAGGTCTAGAGTGCATTTACTTTCTGCTTACAAGATGGCGATCATAAAGGAGCCTCTCAACCAAAGGGACAAAAACATGCAGGATCTCAGAGGAGAAAAAAACCCTGACGAGGGATCAATTCTGGAAGAGTTTAGAATCGAGATGAGAGTGGGTACACTCAGAGCACTCTATCTAGGACTTTCTTAACTTCTTGGCCATTAATAAAAGTTCGAGATAAAAAAAAATCTAATAGCAGATGTTCAATAAAATGGGAGCTTGACAATAATAAACGTTAAAAATCTGATTAGTCAGATGCAGAAAAAGGTCAGTACTATTGAAACAAATGAGTCACAAAGTACTAGCTTTCTTTTGAAATGACTTATTTACAAGCCAGAACCAGACTGCAATACCACATGGCAAAGCCCCAGACACATATGGAATGCCACTGGCCTTTTCTTTTTAAGAGTGTGCACACTAGCCACTTGCTGGCACAAGCACTGCTGATTCTGGACTGGCATTCTTCTGAGAACCTTTAACATCAACACACGCACACACATACACACACACACACACACAGAGAGAAAGAGAGAAAGACAGAGAGAGGTACATAGCTAGTACTGGTACAAGAGAGACTGTAGGGGTCTGCCTGTTATTTCTTTCCCATTTCCACCCCTCTGAAGAAACAAAGAAATTTAAAAGAATATATAGGAGAAGTGTTTAATTTTTTATGAAAGCAGTTGATTTGGATATCCCAACTGGCTCAACCAAAACAATATGATCAACAAAATTTTCCCAAAGGTTAACTACTTATACCTTCTATTTGGTCACACTCTACACTTTCTTAAATTCAGAACAGGTTTCAGTCTTTCTCATCTACTGAGAAAGGAGTTGCCAATCAATATAATTTATTTTTACATGTCTACTGTCTAAAGCACTGTAGTTGATAGCTAATGTTAATTCTACACAAGACATTTTATCTAAATCAATTCAGTCAAACATTTGAAATTATTCTAAAAGTTTTTATCTTCTTAAAGAACTTCCATAGCACTTCTCTACAGTGTAATTCTCCACACTCACTCATATAGCACCTTCTCCAAAATCTCTTCAGAAAGATCATGAAAATTCTGGACAACAGCATCTAAAGCGGTGCAAAGGCCTTGGAAAGAAAGAGCTTGCTGAGCCCCAAGAACTGAGACATGACCAGTGTGGCTGAAGCGCTGTGAACAGCAGAAGGCGGGGAGGAGAGCTGGTGGGGAGGGGACGGACCAGATCCTCCTAAGGAGTGCGGATTTCTATTGCGAATAAATCTGAAAGCGCTGGAGAATTTTAAGTGTTTAGAGTTATATGATTTGAAGAAGTGGATGTTGTACAAATTACTGAAACAGTCTTCAAACTGTTTCAAAATGAAGCAGGGTTAATAATACCATCTTGTTCTTTCTGCTATTTCTTACTTCTTTTGATAGTAAGACTATATTTTCATTTTAATTACATTCAACATTATGGTAAAGCTAATTAAAAACATCATGTCCTTTATTCTATCTCATGTAACATTCAATATAAGGAAATCACATTTTAAAAAGTTCAGTAAATTCTCACTAACTTAATGATTATGGAACAAATCTGGTTAACAAAGTAAAATAGAAACATGAAGAAACTGTTTTCGATGTTAATGTACAGCTTCTACAACTTTCAGAAAGGAAGCTTCTTACAACTTATGTAATGTAGACGCCTTCTGACCAGGGTCCAGTAAAAAGCTACTCCCTTCTTTCTACTTCCCTCAAAGAGTTCCCTTTTTAAGTGTCCAAAGGTGAATAACACTGGGAAAGACTAAATTGTTTGCAAGAATTTGATGTAAGCACCATATTTATAAAATATACATAATATACTTAAAAAGAATGTAGGGACAGGAATAACTGTACTAAAATAAGGATTAATAATGGCATGATACACTTTCTTAAAAACAATCAATCAAATCCACTTTCCCCAGTATTTTATGAGACAGTGGCAAGTTAACTTAGTCATTATCAAGAATCTTACCAAATAAATGAGAAACCAAACTCAGTGGCATGTGATTATAACCTCACCACTCAGGAGGCTGAATCAGGAGGATCACTTGAATGTAGGTGTTTAAGACCAGCCTGGACGCTGCAGTGATACTACACCTCAACATACACATATGTGCATGTGCACGCGCATGCACGCACACACACACACACACACACAAGTGTGCGTGTGCATGCAAGACCATCCATGCCAGTGGCTAAACAAAGTAAAACAATCTAGAGAAAAATTTCTGTTTTCTCTCTTTTTGCATTACTGAGGACTGCACTCATGGCCTAACACGGGATAGGTAAGGGTTCTACCTCCGCGACAGACCCCCACCTCTTCCAAACATCTTACCAGAATGATGTTATACTCCCCCAAGTCCATGAGATTTGATCTGACTAATATCTCACCTCCTTGAGAGACATCAGTACCTCCCACCCTTTCTGAAACTGCAGTGATAAAGGCAACCACCATCTGCTTGCTACAAAGTATAGAAAGACAGTATTTTCTTCTACTTCCACACCCCCTGGGGTAGATTTTGAAGAGTAAGGAAGACACAGAAGAGAATATCCAAGAAATGAAGTAGGAAAGAAAAAAAGAAAAAAAAAGTGAATTTAGCTATTTAACGTGGAGTAGATCATCATAAAAAGTTAGAAGTAGAAAACAAAGAAAATGCAAGAGTTAAACACATAAGACATTAGAAAAGTCAATTTCCTATTTTTATTAAAGATAGAAGATCATGTAGCTTATGCAGGCAGAGAAGTTTAGAAAACTGAATAGGTGACTACGAGAAATTGCAAAATCTCCACATTTTCAACTAAAGATAAAGCTATCAGTCAGCATGGCATATCTTCAGAACATTTTGGACTAAAGATAAATGAGAGCTATTAATCAGCATAGCATGACTTAGTACATTACTTTCCTGAAGAAGTCTCTTCTGGATAAACTGGGGGTCAGGTGTGGCCCTAAAGATAGCGTTACTCCAAAGATATAGGAAATGGAATACATAGCATCTTCAAGTTTTAAAAGAAAATAATAAAAAGTTTAGGCCAAAGAGATTAAAAAAATTACTACCTACTATTTACCTAAGTAGATTTTTCTTAAAACATTATTATTACATATTTATATATTCAGCTTTTTTAAATTAATTCTAAAAAATGTCAATTTAGAAAGTGTCAGGCAGCATTCTATTTTTGGGCTGGGAATTTAGCTCAGTGGTGCTGCCACTTGCTTCTCAAGTGCAAGGTCCCAAGTTTGATCCCTGGTACAAAAAAAAAAAAAAAAAAATTCAG
>NW_022900916.1:15722619-15782205 GCF_012274545.1 Fukomys damarensis | reverse complement strand
AAAAAAAAAAAAAAAAAAATTCAGACCAGAAACTTGGCTCAGTGGCACTGTGCGTGCCTGGCAATCGCGAGGTCTGAAGTTTCACACACACACCCCAAAAGCAAACAAGCAAGCAAGCAAGCAAGCAAGCAAGCATATTTGCTTAGGAAGAAAGACCAAATAATTTTAGGAAGGATCCTGGTACAACTGGAAACAGGATGGTGCTTTGTGTTGGAAAACAGGACTCTGACTTGCTTCCTTCCTATTTAATATAGTATATAACTGTGTCTGCAGGTTGTTTCCTTAATATCTTGGCCCTTGCTTGATAATAATACTGCCTTCACTCATATAGCCAATGTATATAAAAACATGCCATGTAAATTTCTAAATTCTTGGGAAGACGTTCAAAGAGGTAGACTTTAGAATTCAGATCAGTATTTGTCAGTATGTGTTTACCATTATTTCCCAATGAAGGCCTTAATTAATTAACCTGAAGGTTAAAATCACTCAGTTAACTCAATAATTTAATCTCCGTTGAACTGTTAATAATGATATGACATTCAATAAGGGAATCATCTTATACATAGGGAACATTTATTCTAGATGTAGTGTTGGAAACTGTGTTATGTTACAAGCCAGAAATTTTTAAAGAAAGGTATGATTGTAAATTGATATTTTACTTTGAAGTGATTGGTATAAAATAAGTTTTTGTAAGTCTCTTAAATAAAGAAAAGCCACAAGAGAAAGAAAAATCTCAGTAGAAGATGTCATTTTATTTTGTTGTTGCTTTATTATGGATGAAGTAAGATATATGAAATAGGATTAAAATCAAAAATACTTTCTCTGCAGATGATCAAATTGCTTCATGTGTTACAATTTTTGTAAAATATTTATAGATGTCACGAATGTCTTGTCAAGCTGACATTTATAGTAGTGATCAAAATAAAACCACTCCTATGCACTTATATGAACTAAATTCTTTAATTACAGTTTCAAATAAGAGAATGAATATTAAAGAATTATATGGATACAGCTAAACACTAATGCAGTTTAAGATAGCAAGTATCACAGTAATACTCTAATCTGAAAGTAAGACCACATAGACTTGAGATTCTACCGATATTGTGCTAAATTCACTCAAATATAGATGAGATTATATGTTCATTACCAAAAAGCAATTTGATTGTTTTAAATGACATTTTCCAGAAGCTGGACTGAAATTCTGATTATTAAAGAAGAATTATTTGGTAAAGTATAACTGATAGCAACATACAGGAAAAACACTCAAGCCATGGTGTATCGAATGATTTTGTAACTCTCTGGGTATGTGTTTCTTCTAGGTTAAGTTTTTAGAGGGCTAATACAGACCACTGGCTTAAACATTTTCAAAAGTTCCAATACACAACAAAAATGTACCTCTTAAGAGACGACACAGCATTCTTAAAAGCAGGTGGAAAATGGCTTATTTTTAACATCCTTGCAACCATTTAGTATTATTTTCAAATCCTACTAACATGGTTAAAGAAAAAAAGTATCCTGTCACTTTGTGAATGTTGTCTCATTTGACTGCTTAGCCATTTTGCTGGCAATACCTATTAGTACTAAATAGGTACTGCATTTCATAAAAAAGATAGTTCTTGTTATCATGTTGACTCCCAAAGCAGGATCACCCATTCCAACCTCATTCTTCCATACCATACAGCAGTAACACTGGCTGACTGCAAATTCACCACGTTTTCCTGTTGCTTGGCAAGTTCTTTCTTTACTTTTTGTTGAAACTCTAACCATCATTCCTGCTGGCTGGCCATTGTAAACCTCTTCTGCTTTTCCACACTCCAATCCTAACCTGCATCTCCTCAGACCCTAAGCATCCAGGACAGAGTGATTTTCAGAGCTAGAGTAAAAGCACAAGGTATGTGGGAGGCTAAATAGATAACTAGTAGACTGGCATGGCATAAAAAGGCAGTAACAAACACATTTGGTTTGAAACAATAGTTCTGCTTCTCATTCACTATGTCATCTGGGGCAACAATCTTTCTATGCCACAGTTTATCAATACAATGCCATTTAATAGCTACATCCCAGGGTAGCTATGGAGCAAAGACTTAAAACAAAGCACAGCATATAGCTGAGCAATTCTTAGCTTCATCCTGCATCTCCATGTTTGTTGGTCCACTCTTTCCTACCACTGATAGTTTTATATGGATATTTACTCTGCCGTATTAATTGTCTTGTTTGCATGTCATCCTGGTCGGCAATAAGGACACATCAATTGATTCAGCCTGACTAGCCTTATTCAACTTGCCCAAATACACTGCATTTAGTCCATATGCATTTGTCCTCCATTCTCTACCACTCTCCAATAACTCAAATCTTACTCTTTGTTTAGACAGTATTATTATTATTATATTATTAGCTAATATTTACTCAGTGCTTTTTATGTGTGAAGTATTCTAAGTGTATTACATGCATTGTTTCACTTAATCTTCATAAGCACTACAATATATTCTATTATCTCTATTACTAAGAATATATACTTGGCTATTTTTTCTAACTAGACTGTACACTCATAATACGAATTATGCCTTGCACTTACATTTTCATATAATGAAGTAATGCTTGCTTTCAACAAACCTATCACTGTCAAAGTAAACAAAGTTGTCTAAATTTTGTAGATAACATTAGGGACCTCACTCGTTCTGGAGAAATACAGTCAAGGTTCTGCATATCAAGAAGCAACTATAGCTAAAGTAGTAGGGTTTCAGTTCTTTTTTTGGAACTGGGGCTCAAACTCAGGACCTTGTGCTTACAAGGCAGGTGGCGGAACAACTGAGCTAAATCCCCGGCCCAAAGGAATATTTCAGATTAAAATTCACATCTAACACTGTATTTGTCTATCGAGTGGGTCTTTTGAAAGAGACTACTTTTTTCTTTTTTTCTTTATGTTTTGGTACAGGGGATCGAACTCAGGACCTCATGTTTGCTAGGCAGGCAATGCGCCACTGAGCTATGTCCCGGCCCTAGCACAGTTTCAGTTCTCACAAAGAAATCAGGAGATACTAGGATCATGAAAGAGAGAAAACTCATGGGTATTAAAAATTACAGGGAAAAAAAATTATAGGGCTAGGAATGTAGTTTAGCATAGCACATTCCTAGCATGTGAGAGGCACTGGGTTTGATTCTTAGTACTAGATTAAAAAAATTAGTGCAAACAAACAAAACTCAAAATATGGCGGTAAATTCACTGCTTTGTGGACTACATAAGACACTGTTATAGGGAGAGAAGAAAAACCCAGGAAGTTCTGTTACTTCCCTGGAATTATTGTTCTGGAAAAACAACTTTTCTTACATGTAACCCAACAATATCATCTTCTCCTTATTGGGAAAGATAAGCTTTTTGGATATTAGTAAAATAAAATAAAGTAAATGTTCAATTTATTAAATTAGGTGATGATGGTGTTGCAGGATTCTGGAGGATACAATACAAACATTTAAATCACACCTCTTTTCATAATGTATGTTGTCAAGTCTAATGATACAGGGAAGACTTACAAGAAACTGCTAAAGAAAGAGGAAATCAATCTCAAATTACACAAATCACAAGCGGAAGTTGAATACTTTTAAGCAAAATAAATAATAAAATCAATTTATGTTAACTTATGGAAATGAAAAATTTCGTATCTTCTGTGTGCTGTCTTTTCAAAAAAACCAATCATGCTGAGGTTTACAAATAAAGACTGAAAATGAGAATGGCTACCATGTTGATTAGACCACATGCTTAATTCATAAAGGAGTATAAAAGAAATGCTAGTGCATAGCATACTGCAGTGAAAAGGAGAAAAAAAGGTTAATCAATTCAACTCAATTTTAGTTGAAGGCATTTTTCCACGACTACTGAACCTTAGCATGTGTCAGGCAGTTAAAATTACACTAAACGTGAGAGCTCTGTTGTTATTTTAGAGATAATCCAGGAAGCAAATAAAGCCAAAAATTCACTCTGCATTTTTAACATGAAATGCTTTAGTTTTCAATCAAGTATATACTTTTTGGTTTAAAAACCTTTATGTCTTGTCTCCTTTGTTCTGTATGTTTGAGAGCTTCCATAATAAAAAGTATAAAAACATAACAGTAACAAAAATGACTTGTATGTATTTCTAACCAACCAATCACCCTTTAAAACAATACTTACCAGTCTCTGTTTCTGAAGCTCTTCCCTAAGAATTCTGTCTTCTGGTAAAACATCACATAATAATAAATAATTTTCTTGCTCTTCTGTTGAGAGATTAGGAAGATAAATGAGAAAATAAACATTTATCATTTTTCAGAAGGATTTTTTAAAATGTGTATGTGTTTGTGTACGTACCTTTGCCTATGTCTATTATGATATATTCTCTTTTAGTTTTATCCAAGTTAGGCAAAATAAATGCAATAATGTGTTATTATGAAAGGGAAAACAACTGTAATTTAAGATATCAAGATTATGCCTTTCAAATAGGGAAAAGATGTTACCTGAGACATGTACTTACCAAATGGAGCTGTGGAATTAATTCTTATCACACTGCAAAAATCTGTGACAGGCTGCTCAGTGAACCTTTTCCTCCAATATAAAATGTACCTTAGAAAAATAATTAAAAACAAGATAATAAGAAAATACTACATACTCTATAATGATTAGTTATTTAAGAACACTTAATTATCCCACAGTAAAAAAAATGAAATGTTGACTGAAAACTGCTAGAAAATTTGTAAATACAAAGGCAGTGGGGCATTAGAGAGATAAGAAATAAATATTTAAGGAAGTGAAATTATTCTTAAAAGCATGAAAATGATTAAACTTTATTATCCCCAAATTTAATAAACAAATATACAGGAAAGTTAAAATGAATTATTTTAATGTAATAATGAAACTTTCTGAAATAACATCTAAGTTTGTATGTATTTAAAATGCAACAATTAAATAGGGTTATTATAATTCTGCAGTAAAGAGAAAGTTGAGAGGTTCTTATTTATCAAAAGAACAGGGATCATGAGACTAATGCAATGAGAAATCAGTTTAAATTCAATATTTATACAATAAGAAAACATTTTTAATGTCCACATTGTGCCTGAACTAAGTCAGATTTAGCCTTTGGAAAAATACCTGAACTTACAATTCCTATCTAATGAGAAGAGTTCATTTAAAAGCAAATAATAACCCCCATAGGCCTGTACATCTGATGAAAAAGGAAGTAAGATGACCTGTCATCTTAAACAGGCTGTTCTTTTCATTTCTCTAACAAGGTGTATATTGGCAATTGCAATCTCATTTATCAAATAGCAGAAAGAAGAGAGTGTCTTCTTCATGTGGAAAGAGGAAACAGAAAGGCTGACTCTACATTGATACTCTTTTGTGCTATGTAACTGGTGGATAAAGAAATAACTTACACCAAGGAACCAAAGTTCTGTGAATAAGACTTAAGAAGATAGATGAAATGAATGGAAAAATGTAGGAATTTAGACTTTTAAAGTGGCCTGACAGCACCTAGCAGTGCTTTGTGTGTAGTGGCTCCATAATAAATGCTTTAAAGATGTAGAAGAATATTTGAAGATTCCTATAAATTTCTCTAAAGTAATTTCCAATGCCAAATATTTGGTCTCCTCTTTATTCTTACTTTCCTTTTTCTTAACATTAACTTCCAAATTTGATGGTGCTGTACAGATAGCGCATTGATGTAATGGAAAAACATCTATGCTGGTGAGAGATCTGAGAAACTGAGAACCATAAGAGGGAGAGGCAGAGGGAGGTATGGAGGTAGGTACGTAGATAGGGAGGGAGACAGACTCATGACATGAGCTGACATAAAATACAACTGTGACTAGATGGTATCACTGAGCTAAGCACAGAATGTGTAAGTAAAAATGTCAATGAATAATGTATAAAAACAGAATCACATGTTTTAGTTCTTTATTGTACTGTCAACCCTGTTTCCTTATAGAATGGTGCTGGATTTTATCCTAAGAGATCAGAGAATGGCAATCTTAGGCTCCAGCATAGCCTCAGACACTAGAGATGATGCATCATTACTCTACGGCTAACTCAGAGATGGCTTCCACATCAGCCATCTGAGAAGCAGAGGCACACTGTATCCATCACAGCAGACAAAACGAGAATACGCGTCTACAAAAGGTCAAACATGACTGCCTTGGCCAGTTTCGGCACCTTCCATGTTGCAGTACTCCACATACTCCCTCGTTTTCTCCCCACTAGTTGCTTTTTCTCCCCAGGGGCAAGAAAGGAAAAAGGAAGACAGAAAAGGCAAGAGTCTTAAGAGAGTAAAAATTCCATTGCCTGACCTTTTCTTATTCTATATTCAGCATCTCTTCTATTACACAGTGGTGGACAGAGTGAAGAAACAGTAGGATGTGTATTAGAGATGCCAGGATTAGAATATAGATTGTTCTTCCAAATTTAAATATACAAATATCTATTTTCACGACTAATCAAAATCACACATGGCAGAACCAGGTGCCAAGACAGGGGACTTCCAAAGACATGAGGGCCGAGTTATCTCTGGAGGTCTGTCATGCTTACCATTAGGATATACCAGGGAGAGGTCCACCAATCCAGGGTGACATGCTCTGAACAATGCTCTGAACAACAGCAATCAGACCTATATACTAATAGTTCTATGTTGAGTCTACTGTCTGTCAAAAGGCAACAGGCTTGAATACATAGGCTGCTAACTCTGAAAAAATTCAGTTAGGAAAGAACCCATGTGGAACAGTATAAAGCAGATGACCAGGTAAGATTATGTGTCCTAGTAGCCAAATTGCTCTAAGAATTATCACCGACTCATTTTTTAAATGAAGAGTCAATACCACTTCCATCTGCACAGATCTTATATTAAAAGCTGTTTTGCTTTTTAAATGAAAACTGCTTAAACTCTTACAGCTGATGTTTTATTTTATCTTATTTTATGTTATTTTTGAGACAGAGTCTCACTAGGTAGTTGAGACTGACCTGGAACTATGTAGCCCACTGGTCTTGAACTCACAGCTATACTCCTGCCTCAGCCTCCCAAGTGCTGGGATTACAGGTGTGCGCCACCACGCCCAGCTACAGCTGATGTTTTAATAGAAGAGCAGGGACTTTGCATTCAGGTATATGAATTTGAATTTAAAGTTACTGAATCTTTCTGAAACTAAGCTTATTTACTTGTAAAATGAGTTGCTGACAATTAAATAGGATACTGCATGTAAAGCAGTGTCCAAAATACTGGGTACCTAATAACTGATAATTATTATAAGAAAACAGTAATATATTTAGATAAGACTAAAGCAGTAAGGAATATCCAGGGGAATAATGGTGCCTAAGAGCAAAACAACATTTCACCCTTTAAAAAAAAAAGAGTGGTCATAGTGACATGTACTTAGGTGGGAGGTTCCATTTGTTGAGCCCATGAATTTGAGACCAGCCTGGACAATAGTGAGAGGAGAGGTGATACAACAACAACAACAACAACAACAACAAGAACAAGAACAACAACAACAAACAACCCCCCAATAAACCAAAACCAAAAACAAAACACCCAAAAGCCTTCAAACAAAAAATAGAAGGTAACATTTCACCAAAACTAGCTATATTAAGTGTCAAAGGGCATGCACAGATGGCACAGATGGCTATGATGGTGAAAGGTGCTCACAGTTAGGAACAGCTAGCCCTCACAAGCCCTTCTTTGCCTAAAGCCATACAATTAGAATGTCAGAACTGGCACCTGGACTTGGTTATCTCTGGCTCTAAAGCCAAACTTGGTTTTAATCTGTACAAGAACTGCAGAAACGGAAAGGGATAGACAGGGCAGAAAAAAACCAAACCAAACCAAACCTACAATTATAGTTGGAATGGGTGCATGAAACTTTTTTTTCCCTTTAGAGATTAGAAGGTTCTTTTCACAAGGCAGAAACAGAAATACAGACAAGAAGTCTGAAGGGAGAGGAAGTTCTCTTTCCTGAAAGTATACAGTACTATGTAATGGCAGCCCTCAGTGTGAACTGCTCCTAATTTCCTGCTTAGGACTGAAAGCTGACATCAGATGTTCTGGCTGTTGATTTGGAATTACTTGGCTAGGCAACAGATGCAAAGTTCTACTCAGAACAACCTGACTCCAAGAGTCAATGAGTCTGAGGCTCCAAGGACTTCCATGTTTGGGTACTCTTCATGATCTCTGAACAGAAGGATCACATCATAACAATCTGCACCAGAGTTTACTTCAAGGTGATAGGCACAGGGAAGCAACTACTAACATTAAGGAACTTAGAATTAAGGGGAAATTTTGTCTAATAGAACCTTAGCTGTCTTCTTCAAATAGTTAGGGAAGAGAAGCTATTGCTGTATGCTTGTAGTCTGGCAATTTTTACATTGGTTAATACTTATTTTTAACTGCTTAATTAACAAGTAGCCATAAATTTCAAATGGTGCTTTCAGATACCATCTTTAGGAATACATCTGAGATGTTTGTTGTTAGGTGTTTTTGAAGGCAAAGAAATAAAGCATGTAATATATTTGTCCAATAGGAACAAATTTGTCTTTAAGTATTTTTTTAAATTAATTTTATTGGTACATTTAAGGTACACAATATAATGACATTCATCATTGGAAATTTGCACCTTTACATAATCTATTTTGGTTCTTATTTTTTCCTCAGTCCCCTGCCCCCCCAACTATAAAGACTTTTTTCCATTTTTTCATATTAATGCCATTCCCTTCTTTCTTTTCCCTTACACCTCTCACTTCCTCTTCAAACATAGAATTTCTTTTTTTTTCCCTTTGTACCAGGGAATGAACTCAGGACCTTGTACTTGCTAGGCAGGAGGCAGCACCACTGAGCTGCATCCCTGGCTCCTGTCCTCAATTATTTTCTTCCTGACCAAAGTCTGGGTGACAACAGCATCGAAGAAAAAAAGCATCTCTCACAGTCACCAGCCATAATTCATCATTTAACTTAAATATATAAAATTATGCATCATATCTTATTTGTGGCATAATATACAAATAGAATGCAATTGTAACATACATTTAACCTACGTAAATTGGAATTAAAAAAACACTGTAAACACTTAACAGTACTTTTTAACTTTATAATTAGAATTTCAGGGGGTCAATATATACATTTTCTTATGATCAGCACAAGCACTCGGATACGCTGTATTCACCTGATGGTGCAATGATAGCAGATCTTCAATACATGCTTTTTGTGACATTTTTTTTCCCCACCCACTAGAACACACTTTTTAAAGTTAAAGGACCATTTAATATGTCTTATCTTCATTTTTTTTCTATATCTCTAATTTAGTCAAAGCTACAGTTGTAGCTACTCAATATACAAAAGCACTATGAAATACTGTAATATATATGTGGTATGAACTCTTTTTCTTCTTTTTTTAAAATTGAGTTTATTGGTACATTTTAGGTATACAGTACAGTTACATTCATTATTGGGATCTTGTACCTTTACATGAGAGGTCTTGGTTCTCACTTTTTCCCCTTGTCCCTGCCCTCCCTTCACCCCCTCCTCCCCTCCCCATTTACAAACACTTTATTTCCATTTTTTCATTTTCTTATATATTTTTTCTTTTCCCTTATTCCCTTTCCTCTACCCTTCCCACTTTCCCTACACTTTTAGCCCTTTTCTTCCTATTTCACATTGTCAGTTGTCTCATTAGAGTTATCAACGTATTTCATAATTTATTAAAAAGCCATAAGAATACTTAGTAAGTCATTAGCAAATGCTTTTTTTCTCTTCAAAAGAAGTTAAAATCATGACTCACAGAACTGTATTAAAAAATCCTTGTAGCAATATTTTTCCTGTCCAGCCACCTCCCATAATTGGTATATGTGCTGACAAGTATATAAAAGTTTGAGATATGGTCGTTTATTGAGTATCACTGAATAAGTGGAACACAATATGGAAGGGGGCAAGAAGAAAGGCGTTAACATTTATTTTCTGGAGCAATTTCATCTACTGAATAACTAAGAATAATAACTTTTAAATGGGCTCAAAGGGAAAAGTTTTTAGCTTTAGTTTTTGTTTTATTTCCTCTTTCCCAGGAAGTTATATTGTTACTTTACTTCAACAAATGTCAAACATATTTAATATGAAAATTTATAGCTTACTTCTTATATAAAGCACAAAGTAGGTCTCTTATCTATTTATCACCTTTATTACATATACTTGAAAAGAAAAACACATCAGAGTGACTTATTCAAGCCAACTAATTTCTGACTAACTCGCCTCTCCTGAAGTGAGGAGTAAGTCATATAACACTGACAGGTTCTGATTTAACTACAATCACAGTTAAGACTTACTTTGGAGAAGAATTTTCATTTTTATTAAATAGTGAGAGGTAATTATTTACAGGAGATTTGATAGAATAAAACATTTTAAAGCAACAGGTTACTCAGATACAGTTCTGGTCAATTTGCATCATCTCCATTTTACTACTTGAAAGGGAAAATTTTGTATAATTAGGATGACAGCTGACAAGTAGGATCTATGTCCAATTTAAAATACATATTAACTACACACTTTGAAAGCACGTATATCAGATATATATCTTTTAAATTAAAAAGCATCCATTTTATTGTAACTATATTTTGGGAGTTACTGATCCACATTTGCTTGATTCCTAAGCCCTGAGGCTTAGTAAGTAATTTGATTTTTCTGCCCACATGTGGAAGTTACACGAATATTAATGGTAAATATAGAGATTTATCAGTACAAATACACCTACTTAAGTATCACAACACAAAGAAAAAAATATAAATTCGGATTCAGGCATTCTTTAGATTTTAAGTGCAGAAGAGAAAGAAAAATCTTAATATTTTTCAGTTATCACTGGGGGATATTTATTTTACTTATCTTCATGTTCCATTCATTCCAAGGAGTAGAATCTCCTTCAAGTTTTGATTTTAATGCTCTAATGGTAATGCTGTTGAGAATATTTTCATGTGCTTTTCATGTTTATATGATGAGAGTAAAGGAAGAGTTTTTTTTTCTTTCTTTCTTTTTGGTATCGGGGATTGAACTTAGGCCCTTTCATACATGCTCTCCATACGTTCACCTTCTCTCTGCTTTTTCATCTTCCTCATCCTCTTCCTCGGTACCCCAGTCACCAACTTCCTTCAACAGCTGTCTACTCTTGTATCTCTTTGGTTTGTTGCATGATACCCTGAATCCTGGCTTTCATCCTCATCACAGAACCAAAACTGAGATTTCTCTGGAAAAGATTCTCTATGCAAAAGGTTCCAAGGATCCCTGCTCCCAAACACTACCAAATCATGAGTGGTGCTTTGGAAGGACCCACTCAATTATAGAAGGCCTGTAGACTAAAACATGCAAAGAACATAAGTCTGAGGGACAGTGCCAACAATCTCATGGACTGTTGTGAAGGAAACTATCTGCTCTTTGCAAAGTGACAAGTTTATAGCGTCTGTAGTATTCACTAGTATCTGACATTCTCAAATA
This sequence comes from Fukomys damarensis, assembly GCF_012274545.1. Lineage (NCBI taxonomy): Eukaryota > Metazoa > Chordata > Mammalia > Rodentia > Bathyergidae > Fukomys > Fukomys damarensis. Next base: position 15,770,722 of record NW_022900916.1, on the reverse strand, counting down.
CAGTTTACATACTCAAGAAAAAATGAAATAAAAATTAAAAAGTCTAAGAAGAAATGTGAAAAATACAAATTTTCATATTTATATAGGAATTACTTTATATATTCCTTATGTCATTCTTCTAATGACTAATGAATGTAGTTCTTTGTTAAGAAAATTAAAACTTACCTCTGGAAATCAGCAACCAACTTAACATCAGCAATGACAATCTTATGCTCAATAATCATGTGCTTCAGAAGTTTGTCTTGTTCAGCCACAGGAAAATGTTCCTCACAGAAAATGCAAGGCACAGATGGAGAACCTATTGAAGTCGTGGAGCCACCTGGACTTTCTGGCAGGGAGAGCGGCTCTAGGATACAATCCTCACTGTCTAGGAGAGAGGGAAAGAAAGCTGAAACCAACTCTTTAGATCTTTAGATGATGATTTCTTACCTCTTGCATCAGAAGGATATTGAAGATATCTATATATCCACAAAAAGAAAAATACATAGTCCACAGGAATACTTTATTATAATTTTAAATGCTTAAATATCACTAAGTAGCTTAAACTCCCCATACGCTTACTTGAATGAGGGAAGCCCATTTGTCCAGGCAGCTGTTCAATGTTTTTTGAGGATATTAGCCAATGGCAGCAGTTTTTTTTTTGTGGGGGGGACCTGCATGAGAAAAGCCAGCAACAAGCTGGGTTAGGGTTCTAAGCCCCAGCTTTGATAGTTATCATAAAGAGAAGATAGGCCAATTCTTTAAGCTGCTTTCTGTTATATCTGCAAATGCTTTCCTATTTTTGATTTGTAATACACAGAGATTTATTTGGTTCCTACACTGAAAGAACTTTTTATGCCTACCATGACTAACACCGTCACTGTGTGGTTATTTTGCACCAGGCATGGTGAGCACTTTACATTTACAGTATTAACACAACCCTCACAATAACCCTAACAATGGAGATTCCATTTTGATCCCTATTTTATAAATGAAGGAGAGGTGAGAGCTAAGTGACCTGTGCTAGATAGCTACTGAGTGGTGGAGAAAGAATATGAACCCAAGCAGTCTGGGTAAAGCATTAAAACTGTTAACACATACATAATATTAAACAATTTAGATTTTTTTTCCTATTAGAAGTAGACATTTCTGTGTCTTAAACAGCTACAAAGAGAATGGACTGGAAAGAGGCAAGTTTCACGATGGACAGAATATCTGGGAGACTACTGTGGATGTTCATGTCAGAGGGCTCATTCGAGGTAGCAACATTAGCAGGGGTTGGAGGGGTGGGGAAGAGACAGATGAGAAGGTACAGAAATTAAACTGACAGTTCTTACTTACTGATTGGCCACTGGACGTGAAGAAAGGGGAGGAGAATAGGGGGTGTTTCTGGCTGGGAGGACTGTAGAAATGGGTACGCCAGATGACCTAGGATTCCATGGAAAGAAGCAGTTTGGCTTTATGAATGGAAGAATGCACTGAGTATGTTTTAGATGTGTTCAACTGATCTGCTCAGAATCTCACTGCTGGCAGATAAAGGTAGCAGAGCCTGGGGTCTCAAGAGAAGCACTGTACTATTTTGTACTGTTATCTTTGCCAGGTTCTTCTCTCCCACACTCCCTTGTGACTTGACCCACTCATCTCTCCAGGCCCAACATAGGCAAGAATCTCTGTTGTAATTAACTCATTATATACAGATCTCTACCACTATGCTACTCTAGGAAAAAATGGTCAAGACCTTATTTATCTTCATATGTCTTATGCACAGTAGCTGGAACAAAGTTGATAACTAATGTTTGTTATGAAACAATGATGTGAAAAAAAATAAATCAGAGGTACTTTCAACAAGAGTTCTACGAAAGTCCTGTTACAGGCAGCACCTGTACCTATCTTTAGGGGAATTATTTCTTTTTGGAATTTAGGGGAGCGCAGATTATATTTATAGCTAGATCTTTAGTGATGTGGGCCTTGCTACAGCAGGCTCACTAGTAATTAATACTGACATAAAACTGTACTGAATCATCAGATGACAATATTATTGAGTGTAACACAGGTATGTTATATTTTGTTAGGAATTTAAAAATTCTATTTTTAAGGATACTGTCCTGTGAACAAAGAACAAGTGGCATCTGGAATACACAGAAAATTACATGATTCCATCAGAGGATGCTTATATGGAAAAGACTTGAATACTCAATATATATTTTTAGTATGTAGCCATGGTTTCCAAATCTGAGTTTCATCACCTGGATGTGTAGGTATATGTGTGTGCGCATGTGTGTGTGTGGGCCTTGAGCAATGCAGATCTTTTGAAAAATGTTCATTTTAGGACCTTACTTTAGATGGGGGGGGAAATGCAATTTTTATCAAGTGGCAGTCTAGAGATCAGACTTGATGGCATTCCTACAAAGCTACCTGGGAATCAACTCTTTCGAGAATGATCACATGTTGACTGTGAATATCACAATCAAGGAGGCTAGTATGGTTACCTTAAACTCACAGAAAAGGCCATGAAATTAGCAGAAAAGGCCTGTGGCAAAGCTTACTTGACTGTCTACTCTGGCCTATAGCATGCTCCCAAAAATTCTACATGTTGGATCAGTCGATATAACTCATTAATATTTGTCTAATACTTTGTTCATTTCCAGCTGTCACCATACTATGTCTATATGGCTAAAAGACAATAGATACAGAAATATATAATATATAGCAGGCTTTACTTCAAAGATGTTGGGCTCTAAAAGGCAAAAGGAAATAAATCACATCTAACTTCGTTCAGCAAAAAGGCGTCTTGCAAATTCTGCTTTGGCCCCAAATCCACTGCACATATGTGTTACAAATTAACAACAACAAATCATCTGCTTTAGTTCTCACTTTGAACAGTAACTTGCTCAAATGAACTATAAAAAATAACATCCCAAGGAAGCGGAGTTTTTGAGGAGATCCTATGATGATTAGTAACAATTTTACTGACTCTAGGTAGGATCATCAAAATGTCAAATTATTATTGTAGGAGAGTGCTTCTCAAAGTTTAAGGTGCACATGAGTCACTTGGCAGTTGTGAAAACGCCGTAGGTATGGTGGTTGTGGAAGTGTGACATTCCCATCTCCTGCTGCTATGAGCATAAAAGACAAGAGCAACTAAGGTGCAGTGCTCTGAAATCCCATCTGCATGGGAGGAAGCCTCCAACAGGCTGCTGTGTCAATGACAAGGGATTAACATCCAACATACATATGATACTCAGACAACTCAATAACAAAACAACAAATAACAGATTAAAAATTAGGTAAAAGGACTTGAATAACATTTCTTCAAAGAAGATACAGGAATGGCCAACAGGTATATGAAGAAGTACTCAACATCACTAATTAGGCAAATGGAAATCAAAATCACAATGACATATCATCTTATACTTGCTAAGATGACCAATTAGAAAAAGAAAAAGAAATGTTGATGAGGATGTGAGAGATTGGAACCCTGACCTTTGCTGGTATTTATCCTTTCAAAAGAAGTATGGAGGGTCCTCAAAATATAAAAATAGAACTAGATATTTTCTGCAGTATTTGAGATTGAACCCAAGGTCTTTTACTGAGCTACATCTCCAGCCCTCACCCCTCTTAAAATTTTGAGACAAGGTCTCACTAAATTGGTGAATTGCCTAGGCTGATGTATGTATGTATGTATGTATGCATGCATGTATGTATGTATGTATTTATTTATTTATTTATTGGTACTGGGGATCAAAGTTGGGACCTTGTGCTTGAGATGCAGGCAGCAGAAACCACTGAGCCAAATCGCTGGTCCTCTAGGCTGACTTTGAACTGATAATCCTCCTGCCTCAGCCTCCCAGAGAGCTGGGAAAACAAGTGTTCAGCACCACATCCAGCCTAAAACTGGAACTATCATATGATCCAACCATCTTACCTCTACTTATTTAATGAAAAAAAGGTAACACAGGACCTCATACAGGTATTTGCATTCTTATGTGCACAGAAGCATTACTTACAATAACCATAAAGTATTAACAACAAAAGAATGGATGAAGAAAATATGATATGAAGTACAATGAATACTATTCAGTCTTACAAAAGAAGAAAATACACATAAGGCTATGATATAGATGAACCTTAAGGGTCTTTTAATTTGTGAAATAAGTTGGTGACAGGAGACTAAATACCAATGACTCTATTTGTATGTGGGAATCTAAAGCAGTCAAACAAACTGGAGCAGAAAGCAGAATGGTGGGTGCCAGGGCTGTGGAGAAAGTGAAAGTGCTGTGTGGTAGGTGGAGCTGCAACTATGCAAGATGAACAAGCACTGGAGACCTGCTGTACAGCAATGTACATGCAGTTAACAGGGCTGGATGTTCAGAATGTATTAAGGAGATTTCAATGAATGTGTTTTATTTTATCTATTTATTTTTGGGTACCGGGTAACTTGGGACCTTGCGCTTGCAAAGCAGGCAGCGGAACCACTGAGCTAAATCCCCGGCTCATTTAATGTGTTTTAAAATCACAGTTTTAGGAAAAGGGAGAGGAAAGAGCCTGGTGACTGAAGTCAAGGCTGGAGGAATCCTGATCCCATTAATGCCTGCTGACCAATCAGGGGCAAGTTGGCATCTCTTAGCATATTTTCACAGCATAAAATAATCAGAATTACTCCCGAAAGAGTTGTCATAAGGGTGAAATGAAGAAATGAATTTAAAGCAAATGAGTCTCAGACACACAAGCTCAATAAAAGTCCAGTTCCAACTACTGGTGCCAATAACGAGGATGGCTGCACGTTCAAGGATGAACAGAGATGGGTATCTTCTGCGCTGATGTGGATTAGAAACTCCTGTGAATTAATCAGAGGCCCTAATTTCATTTGGGTACTGGGGATTGAACTCAGGTCCTTGACCTTGTGAGGCAGGTGGTGGAACCACTAAGCTAAATCCCTGGCCCACTATTTTTTTTTCTTTTTTTTCTGGCACCAGGGATTGAACTCAGGTCATTGTGCTTGTGAGGCAGGCAGAAGAACCACTGAGCTAAATCCCCGGCCTCCCACTACTTACTTTTAAATCTTGATTATACTATTGAAATTCAAAAGCTTTTGCATTCTTTTGATTACTTTGTTGTTTCTGTAACAGTAAGATATAAAAGACAAAATACAATATATTTGATCTAGAGACAAGGAAAACTGAATTTACATTGATAACCTCAGCTTTCTGAGCATAAGAGGTGGGTTCCACTCATACTACAGAAAAGGGTGAAATACTGCTTTCATCGGCAGCACATATACTAAAAGAGGAAAGGGTGAAATGAATGTGGAAAAGATTTAGAACTACCACTATGGAGCATGACATTGCATTTGATATACAAGATAAATAATTATAAAAGTCCGGAAAGCCAAATAATTATAAGAGTCCTGAAAGCCTAGCTCACGTTAGCTGGCTGTCCTACTTACATATTTATATTTTAACAACATACTTATGCGCCTAAAAGGGGATGACTTTCTTATAACATATGTTATATGTTCTGGATTTTCAAATTAGTAGCTCTACAAAACCACATATACATAAATACACAGCATGAGAAGATTCCTGAATACAATATTTTAGAACCACCTGACTATCCAAAAGAACGTTCTGTGATGAATAAAATGTTCTACAAAACTGCTCTGTCCAATAATGGTAGCTATTAGCCATGGGTAGCTACCAAGCACTTAAAATGTGGACAGTGAAAGTGAGGAACAAAATTTCAATGTTATTTAATTTAAATACCCACAAATGGAGATCCAGTAAAGTAGGCCCCCGGAGGAGGTCTCTCCGGCTGCCTGTTCGTGCCCATCCTGAGGGGTCCACGACCTCCCTGACTACAGGCCACCAGATAAAGTAAAGCAGGCCCCCGGAGGAGGTCTCTCCAGCTGCCTGCTTGGGCCCACCCAGTGGGTCCGCGACCTCCCAGACTGAGGGCTACCAGATCCCAGTAAGGAAGGGTGCCCTTGAAACACCCCCACGACCTGACACCCCCCCACCCGTTCTCAAACCTCCTGATTGGGCCAGTCCTTCAACCCACTCTGCAGAGGCATAGGCGGTCATGAAGGGTATTTTTCTGAGCTCCCAACTTTGAATATCCTTAAAGAAGGAGCAGGGGAAACCTGTAATAGAACTGAGTGGAGTTCAACCCTGTGGGTTGGGAAACTCATTTTAGGCCTTGTGGACTGAGGTCAGTCTAAGTCGCAGGGACCTGCCATTGGCTAGCTGAGATCAGGGGATTTGGTTCTGCACATGGTTGTACACGTGGTATAATATGACAACAGAGACATAGTCTGAAAGAGGCCTTCAAATTTTCTTTTTCTTTTCCTCATTCCACCCTAAAATTTCTTTCTTTTTTCTGTCCTCTCTCTCCAACTCAGTCTCTTGTTCCACTATATTATCCCTTATCTCCCTTTTTATTCCTGCTCCTAGCCTAACTCAGACTTCTTCTTTTATCATTTTTTTCTTTTTTTCTTTATGTTCTTTTCTCCTGTCATTTTACCTCACTCATGGCTCCTTAGCTTCAAGGGAAGGTGAGCCCCTGTAACTGTTAAGGGGATATATTATTGTCCTTATTCCTGCACTCTGACGATCCCCTTTGAAGTTAGTAGTTTCGTAAAGATAGTATGGTCATTCTACGTCCTCTGGCTTCACTTGAAACCTTCTCCAATTCTTTCACTTAGCTACTCCTCTCATCCTAACTCAGTCTAAGCCCCCATCCTAAATGGTAAAGATGCTATATTGAAAAGCGTATTCATTGCAAACATATTTTGTGCTGCTTTTTGATTAATTCACATGGTTTAAAAGTGATAGATTAATGACTACCACAAGTGGTCAATTTGCAAGCTGTGCTTGATCCTATTGGGCTGCTGAATTTAACAATTGGGATAAAGGATTGTGATTGATTTAATGAGTTGTTTTCTCCAATATTATGAAAATGAGGATGTCTATGAGTCATTAGAGACTCAAAAGCTAAAACGCAACTATGTCAGGAAGATTTAAGTGATAACCCAGAAATTAAATCAAGGACAACCCAACAACAAAAATAAAAATGAGAAAACACTTAAGACACAAAGACAGAATTCCAGTTCACCAATGGCAAACAGTAGGGCAAATGAGGATGAAAAGTCTGATCGTGAACCAGCAGGACACCCTGGACCCATAGCACAGGAGGTAACAAAACAGATCAATCAGGCTCTAGAAAAATTCAAATCAGAAATAATTTCCCAGTTAACCACAGAGATGGTGAGCAAAATGAAAGTCATAATTTGAGACTCTAGAACAGAAACTGACAAAAACATAGATGAGCTCAAGACCATGATAGAAGCCATGAAGACTCAACATAAGAAAGTAATGGAAACAATGAATGCCCAACAGAGGAAAGAAATGGAATCCATTAAAACAGATTCAAACAGATATTCAGGAGATTAAAAACTCTATTGAAAGTGTACACAACAGAATAAAAGTGCGAAGATAGAATTTCAGATATAGAAGATAGGATTGCAGTCAGTGACCATGAAAAAAGAGGTCGCTCAAAAACAGTAAGGGATCATGAGAAATCGATGCAACAACTTCTAGATGACGCAAAGAAAAATAACGTAAGACTGACAGGAATCCATGAAATAGCAGGAGAAAACACAAATGACTTAAAAAAGCTCTTCACAGAATTAATGACAGAAAATTTCCCAAACAGAATGGAAGAATTAGACATACAGATAAGTGAGGCATATAGAACTCCAACTAGCCACAATCAAAAAAAAATCTACACCTAGACATATAATAATCAAGATCCCAGAAATCCAACAGAAGAAAAAAATACTACAGGCAGTAAGAGAAAAGAAACAAATCACATGCAAAGGAAAGCCCATTAGAATCACAGCAGACTTCTCAACACGAACCCTTAGGTCAAGGAGAGCCGGGAGTGAGGTATTTCAAGTCCTAGAAGAAAACAACCTCCAACCTAGACTGATGTATCCTGCAAAACTTTCTTTCAAAATAGACCAGGAAATAAGATACTTCCACGACAAAGAACACCTGAGAAACTTCACAAACACCAAACCAGCACTACAAGGAATTCTAAACAATATCCTAGAAAAGGACAACGAAGGTCACAATACCATGAGGCCCAACAGACCAAATCAAATAGGCAAGGCAAGAAACTAAAAGGAGAGGGGAGCAAAAGTAAAAAGAGTCAACAAAAGGACAATATCATGACAATAATAAGTCAGAACATATCAATTATAACCATCAACGTTAATGACCTCAATTCACCAATCAAGAGAAATAGATTGGCAGAATGGATTAAGAAGCAAAATCCAACAATATGTTGTATACAAGAAACACACCTAGTGCAAAGGGAAGTCCATAGACTAAAAGTGAAAGGATGGAAAACAATTCTCCATGCATCAGGAGCCCAGAAAAAAGCAGGGGTAGCAATCTTATTCTCAGACAAAGTAAATTTCAAACCAAAGCTCATTAAGAGAGACAAAGAAGGCCACTACATCCTTGTAAAGGGAACAATTCAAGAGGAAAAGATGACAATCATAAACATATATGCACCAAATATAAATGCCCCCAACTACATAAAACAAATATTAAGTAACACGAAAAACCAAATAAGCACTAATACAATTTAAGTGGGGGATTTAAATATCCCACTATCACAAATTGACAGATCATCTAGGCAGAAAATCAACAATGAAATAATAGAACTGAACTAAGCTTTGGAACATATGGACTAAATAGATGTCTACAGAGTATTCCACCCCACAAAATCAGAATATACGTTCTTTTCCACTGCACATGGATCATTCTCCAAGATAGACCACATACTGGCTCACAGAACAGGTCTGAATAAATGCAAAATAACTGAAGTCATCCCCTGCATATTATCAGATCATAGTGCAATCAAGCTGGAGATCAACAGCACAAGAAACTGTAGGAACTTCACAAGCACATGGAAACTGAACAACACTCTCCCGAACAATCAATGGATTACAGAGGAAATTAAAGAAGAAATTAGACAGTTTTTACAAATAAAGGAAAATGCCAATACAACATACAGGGATCTATGGGACACAATGAAAGCAGTTCTACGGGGAAAATTCGTAACATTGAATGCCCACACTAGGAAAACAGAGCGAGCTCAAATAAACAACCTAATGATGAATCTTAGACTCCTAGAAAAACAAGAGCAAGAAAAACCCAAAGCTGGAACAAGAGAGGAAATTATAAAGATTAGAGCAGAAATCAATGCAATGGAAACTAAGAAAATGACACAAAAAAATAAACAAAGAGTTGGTTTTTTGAAAGAATAAATAAAATTGACAAACCCTTAGCTAATCTTATCAAAAAAAGGAAAGAAAAGGCTCAGATCCATGCAATCAGGAATGAAAAAGCTGAAGTCACAACAGATCCAACAGAAATCCAGAGGATCATTAATACTTATTTTGAGAAACTGTACTCCAATAAAATGGAAAACACAGAAGAAATGGACAGATTTTAAGATACTTATGAATTACCAAAGTTGAACAAAGAAGATAAAAACATTTTAAACACCCCAATTACAGTCAGCGAAATTGAAAATGTAATTAAAAATTTACCAACAAAGAAAAGCCCAGGCTCTGATGGATTCACTGCTGAATTTTACAAGACATTTAGAGAAGAACTACTGCCATTCCTCTTCAAACTTTTCAATGAAATTGAAAGGGAAGCTATACTTCCAAATTCATTCCTGGAAGCAAGTATCACTTTCATTCCCAAACCAGGGAAAGCAGCAACTAAAAAAGAGAACTACAGGCCAATCTCCTTAACGAATGTAGATGCAAAAATCCTTAATAAGATACTAGCAAACAGAATACAGAGGATTATCAAGAAGATCATACATCCTGACCAAGTCGGATTTATTCCAGGGATGCAATGTGGCTCAACATATGTAAGTCAATAAATGTAATACATTATATTAACAAAGTCAAGGACAAAAACCATATATGATCCTCTCAATAGATGCAGAAAAAGCATTTGACAAAATTCAACACCCATTCATGATAAAAACCCTGCAAAAAATTGGAATAGATGGTCTATATCTCAACTTAATAAAGGCTATCTATGAAAAACCAACAGTCAACATCATATTAAATGGCCAAAAACTGAAAACCTTCGTGTTAAAATCAGGAACAAGACAAGGATGCCCACTATCACCACTCCTCTTTGATATAGTTCTGGAAACATTAGCCACAGAAATTAGACAAGAGAAAGAAATTAAAGCAATAAAGATAGGAAAGGAAGAAGTTAAACTGTCATTATTTGCTGATGTTATGATAGTTTACATTGAAGACCCAAAAAACTCCACCAAAAGACTTCTAGACTTAATTGACAGATTCAGTAGAGTAGCTGGATACAAGGTCAACACCCCAAAATTAATAGCCTTCATATACAGAAATAACAGACTCACTGAAAGAGAAATAAGGGAAAAAATTCCTTTTACAATAGCATCCAAAAAAATGAAGTATCTAGGAATCAATTTAAAAAAAGCAAAAGACCTCTACACTAAAAACTATAGCACTCTGAAAAAAGAAATTGAAGAGGATATAAAAAAATGGAAAGATATGCTCTGCTCTTGGGTAGGAAGAATCAATATAGTGAAAATGGCCATACTACCAAAACTGCTATACAGATTCAATGCAATGCCAATGGAAATTCCAACACTATATTTCACAGAACTAGAAAAAAGAATCCAAAAATTCATTTGGAACCATAAGAGACCTAGAATAGCAAAAGCCATTCTAGGCAACAGACACATGGCAATGGGTGTAACAATTCCCAATTTGAAACTATACTACAAAGCCACTGTGATTAAAAACAGCATGGCACTGGCAAAGAAACAGGCCTGAGGATCAGTGGAACAGACTGGAAGACACAAAAACAACTCCAGATGTACTCACCTACCTCATCCTTGACAAAGGAGCTGACCATCCTCAGTGGAGGAAAGACAGCCTCTTTAATAAATGGTGTTGGAAAAACTGGATTTCAAACTGCCACAGATTAAAACTGGAGCCTTATCTTTCACCATGCACTAAATTAAAATCCAAGTGGATGAAAGATCTAAATATTAAAACAGAAATACTAAACTTGCTGCTGGAAGATAAGTTAGGCAGAACTCTTGCAGACATTGGCATAGGAAAAGACTTTATGAACAAATCCTCAGTAGCACGGGAACTAGCAGAATCAACAACTGGGATCTCATCTTATTAAAAAGCTTCTGTACTGCAAAAGAAACCACCAGCAGAACTAAGAGACAACCTACAATTTGGGAAAAAATTTTTACCAGCTGCTCCTCAGACAAAGGACTATTATCTATAATATATAAAGAACTCAAAACAATCAGCACCCCCAAATATAAAGACCCGATTCAAAAATGGGCATCCGAAATGAACAGACATTTATTTCTCAGACAAAGAAGTAAAAGCAGCAAATAAATATATGAAAAAATGTTCCACATCACTGGTCCTTCTGGAGATGCAGATGAAAACAATACTGAGATTCTACCTCACCCCACAAAGAATGGCTGCTATCAAGAAATCAAACAATAACAAATGTTGGTGGGGTTGTGGGGAGAAAGGAACCCTTCTCCATTGTTGGTGGGAGTGCAGACTGGTGCAACCACTGTGGAAATAAATATGGAGATACCTCAAAGAGCTTGGACTGGAGGTTCCATTTGACTCAGCTATCCCTCTGCTGGGTACTTTCCAAAAGAACTAAAAGAATCATATCACAGTGAGGTATGTGCACCCATGTTTATAGCTGCACAGTTTGTAACAGCTAAAACTTGGAAACAGCCCATTTGCCTATTAGTTGGAAACTGGATAAAGAAGATGTGGCTTTTTAATAAAATGGAATATTACTCAGCCATAAAGAATGCGAAAATAGATCCATTCATAGGAAAATGGATACATCTTGAAGATATACTCCTAAGTGAAATAAATAAGTCACAGATGTGTAAGTACTGAATAGTTTCTCTGCTGTGAATAAACTGCAATAATACATTAAGATTACTGACATTGTGAAATGGGAAGAAAGGGGCTAAAGGTGTAGGGAAGGTGGGATGGGTTGGGGAAGGGTAATAAGGGAAAAGAAAAAAATGTGACATAATGAAGAGATGGAAATAAAGTGTTTGTAGATGGGTAGGGGAAGAGGGGGTGAAGGGAGGGCAGGGACAAGGGGAAAAAATGAGAACCAAGAACTTTCTTGTAGAGGTCCAAGATCCCAACAATGAATGTAACTGTACTGTATCCCTAAAATGTTCCAATAAAATCAATTAAAACTAAAAAAAAAAAACCCCCACAAATGGCTAATGATTATCATAGTAGACAGGAAAAGATCTAATTGGTACAGATGTTCTTATCTGGGGATCTATAGTCACTTAGATAATTCACAAACTCTGGGGATGGTGTCATTCAGTGGGAAGCTGTACTCAACATTAAGTATATGTGGAATTTTCTAGGAAGGTCTTTTGGCTTCATAAATTCTTAAAACAGTTTAGGGAATCTCAAAAAGTTTTAAAAAATCATGAACCTTGTTTCTTATATGTATTTTTTTACCATTTGGGCTACCATTTTTATTTACGATGTGTAAGTGACTAGTTTCATACTGGGATTCCAAGCAATTACATAAGTACTAAAATAACCACCATTCTGAAGTAGAGTTCAAATGGTCTCACCTTACAGCCAGGGAAGCAGACAGACAGAATGTGCAATAACTATCTATGAACCTACAGACACAACACTGGTCAAACTATATTTTTAAACGGGTATTATAAGGCTTGAAATTATTACCATTAAAGTTAACCCTTTGCACTATTGTTTCTGAATGTAAAATGTTAGCTTATTAAAATGTATAAATACAGCAATTCACTAATATAAATCAGTATAATTAGTTTTCTATAATTTATTCTAACACGAAGGAGTCCTTAGCCAATGGGTATATATTCTAGACAGCCTCTAAAAGGGCCAGATTATTTTATCTGTCTACAATAAAGATTTGCTTTAAGAAGACAATATGGTTTTCTACGTAGAATAAGTAAATACAATCTTTTGGTCACTAGATTTGTCTGTTTATGCTGTCATTTTGTTTTAGTTGTGAAGCTCTGAACCATCAGTTTTTTTTTTTTTTTTGGTACCAGGGTTCGAACTCAGGACCTTGAACTTGTAAGGCAGGTGGTGGAACCACTGAGCTAAATCCCCAGTCATGAACCGCCTTTTAGTACCTAGTGATTCCTGTACTTGTCTGGTTTATATGCAGGCAAGCAATAACAAAGACTGGTCAGGGAAAAGTTGGGTGACATGTGAAAACTATACTAGTGTAACATTAAAGCTATTAACATGTCCAACCTTTCCAGATATGCCAACACATTTCTTTCTTACCTATACCCCCAAATGGTTTCCATCCATCAAATTTGGCAGCATGGGCTATGAAGGTAGGTATTTGCAGATCATCTTGTCTAGAAAATTCTCCTTGAGCTCAAGTGATACTTAGAAAATATGCACTTAGAAGCAAATCATACTAGTGGTGAATCTCTTCAAAGAACAAAAATTTTTTCCATCCATGTTATTGGCTTCATTTCTTGACTATAGATTACCTATGTTTCTGGTTTATATGATACCTTCTTACTTTCATCGGCTTCATACAGAGGAATCGGTCTTGTCTACTGCAATAATGGAAAAGTAACAATCATACAGAAGCAGCAGCTGTTTGAAATGTTATAAATCTATGACATTTTAGGGGGAAATGAAACCTAGAAGGTAGATGAACAAAAACAAATTCTTTATTAATAGGATAAATGACTGATTTATAAATTTAAACTAGCTAAGATTTCTACTGCTAAAATGTCTAAGACATACACTGTAAGCACGCTCAGTTCCCCAGAAATATTTTCTCAAATGCTTACTGTCAATGGGAGATAGACTCTGAGACATTTCCTGTTTGCTCCTACTCTACACTTTTATTTTTTTATTTAAAAAATAATCTGCTTTGTTTTGCATGCCACAGGACAGGTTTCTAGTGTTGAAACAAGGGTCCCGTAAAAACAGAAACAGTCCTCCCTCTCCAGACATCTTCACTTTCACCAATACAGGAAACCCTAGCAAGTTAACAGGTACCAAACTGGAATGTACAAGTTAATACACAGTCTATGATGGTAGAATAACCAAGACCTATCCCCAAAGGAGGGTTTTATTGTTTTGAATACAAAATGGTTTAGGAGAATCATATTCAAACAAACAAAAACCTCTGGTTCCTGGTTTTAAGGTAAAGACGAGCCCCACACTGGCAGCTGCAGAGATCTGAAACTCTTATTAATAAATAGATCTGAATTAATTTTTACTCACTTTCTTTTTTTTTTTTTTTTAGACAGGGTCACACTATATAGTCGAGACTGACCTGGAACTCACTATGTAGCCCAGGCTAGTCACGAACTCTCAGTGATTCTCCTGCCTCAGCCTCCTGAGTGCTGGTATTATAGGCGTGCACCACCACGGCCAGCTAACTTTTACTTTCTTTAGAAAATAGGACTTGAATGCTTTTTTAAAAATAATGATCCTGTGGAATGCTTTACTTCCATATTTACCTAACATAACAGCAAAACACACAAGAATGTTGATGACAGCTTAACAATGCTGGATTCAGGATATTTACAGGTACACTTTTGTTAAAAGTCCTACAGGCTTATTGACTAAGGCACAGTATTTTTTTGGATTTTGTTGTATTGTTTTTCTTTCTTTTTTTAAAAATTTAATTTCATTACTGGGATCTTGTACCTTTACATGCCAGGTCTTGGTTCTCATTTTTTCCTTGTCCCCACCCTCCCTTCACCCTCCCCTTCCCTCCCCCGCTTCAAACACTTTAATTCCATTTTTACATTTTCTCATATTTTTTTCCTTTCCCTTATTTCCCCTTCCCTATCCTTCTCACTGTCCCTACACCTTTAGTCCTTTTCTTCCTAATTGCTAATTGCCCTATTAGGATCTTGAGTACTATTTTAGTTTTTCACACCAGAGATACTATTCGGTATTTACATATGTGTGCCTTATTTATTTCACTTACAAGTATATCCTCAAAATGTACCCATTTACCTATGAATTTACTTTCTCACTCTTTATGGCTGAGTAGTATTTCATTTTATAGAAAACCCACATCTTCTTTATCCAGTCTCCAACTGATGGGCAGATGGGCTGTTTCCAAGTTTTAGCTATTACAAACTGTAAGGCACAGTAATTTATATGATCCTATTTGGTGCATTTTCTACCATGGTCCAAAATCATTACATGGATATAGCCAGGGACTGGGCACCAACTTTCAGGAGAAAAAGACCACAAAGAAGAAGAAAATCAAGGCGTCTATTTGGATCCTCCCCTCCCCCAGCCAATAATTTGTGTCCTGGACCTGGAAAAACAGAAGGTGGAAAATACAGACTGCAACATGTTAAAGGACTCGGAAGAAGGTGGCACACAGTGGCACGGTGTAGAGTAAGGTTGCTGGGCTTGGGAGGGTGAGGGCGCTGCATTGATAGAGCATCCACTGGACCACATACTGTGATGTCTGGCGGTGTCACGCCTTCAAAGACTTTAGAATATCTGTTTGTGACAATAAATAGATCAGTTACCTAATCAGGCAGTGTGTTGAATATGCATTCATCCTGTGGAATGAACCGCAAAAGAGAGCCTAGTCTACACTTTTAAAAATGCCTCACACCAAGCATGGTGGCACATGACTGTAATCCCAGCACCTGGGAGGCTGAGGCAGGAGGATCATTATAAATTTGAGGCCAGCATAGGCTATACAGTAAGTTCAAGACTAGCCTAGACTAGAAAGTAAGTTCAAGGCCAGCTTAGAATAAATAGCAAGACCTTGTCTAAAACAAACACCCCCCCAAAACAAAACAAAAAACAAATAGAAGATTCTTCAGAGCATTTAAAATAAGACTATGATGAATTATTATTTTGATGGGGTTAGAACTACGGATTCTGGGGCTCTAAGTGGAATGCAAGGCTGGATATGTATTTCATTCTGAGAAGTAATGGATACTACTGGGAACTAAGTTCTCAACTTTACCTCCCTTTTATCAATAGAATGCAGAATGATTTTCCAAACAGTTAAACTGGAAATAAATAAAAAAGGCACTAAATCTTAACCCTAGTTAAGGGTAAATTTAATTAATCAGTATAACTCTATTGTCACTAATGCTGAGAATCCTAACAGGAGGGTTAACAAAACAGGATGGTAACAAAAGACACTGACAAACCAAGAATTTCATGCACGAATGGGGAAACAAAGCGACTGCTCTTGTTTACTCAACCCTATAGGGGAAAAGGTGCAAAGGAAGGGGAGGTAAACTTGATTCAGAAACATGATTGGTTATTCTCTTGCCACCTCTTTTTTCTTTTTCTGCAGTACTGGCAATTGAACACAAGGTCTTTGCAGAAAGCTACATCCCCAGACTTTTAAAAAATTTTTATTTTGAGACAGTCTCTCATTAAGTGACTACGTTGCCTAGGCTGAGATTGATACTGTGATCGTCTGCCTCAATCTCACAGTGCCAGGATTACAAGCACGTGCCACTAGGCCTGACTTATGCTCTCTCAATAAGTGGAGCTCAGTGGAAATTTTATACTCTATCCATAGAGGTTAAGTTTAACCTAACCTAATATGATTTTATTTGTCACGGAATTACTTTAGAATTAATAGTTAGTATTTTAATAAAATGGGTTGGCATCTAGAAAAATTATAAATTACCTATCTGATGTTTCCTATTAAGTGTAATTTGTGTGTTGACAGAATCATAAATTTCTCAGTTGTGGGACTAACACTAGTCTATTGACAAAATCAGAAAGTTGTATTTTAATTTAATTTTAGTACTGATATTTCAATTCATATGAATTTTTATGGAACAGGTAAAAGGATGATTTTTTGGGAAGGCACACACAGACAAAAAAACCATGGTACTAAATAATACTTTCAAAAGTACCACATATAACTGTGCTTGATGGTACAGGCCTGTAATTCTAGCACCTTGGGAGGCTGAGGCAAGAGGACTGCCAGTTCAGGCCTAGGCTGGGCAACTCAGAGACTTAGTGAGTCCCAGAGTTATGGTTTCTATCTAGATGTCCCCCAAAGCCTCATGCCATGTATCATAGGTGGGGATTTCGGAAGGTGACTGGATAATGGGAGTGTTAGAGCTGACTTGTGGTTAGGAGGTGGGATCAGGTGGGTCACTGTGCCCAGACTTGGAAGGGTTTGTCTCCTTCCTGGCTGCTCCCTTGCTGCTCTCTCTTCCTGGTCACCATGAGGTAAGCAGCTTGTCCTCCACCATGCCATGCCCTCTCTGCCATAGAGTCAGCCAACTATGGACTGAAACCTCTACAACCTGAGAGCCAAAATAAAGCTCTCCTCTTTAGTTGTGCATGTTAGGTACTGTGTCTTGGGAGGCCAGAGAAGTGACTATGACACCTATCCCCAAATAAAAAAGCAAGCTGGTGATGGAGCTCAGCAAAGGCCCTGGGTTCAGTTTGTAGCTTCCCTCCCAAACAGGACCAAAAAACTACTGATTTCACTGCTTGTTTTACAACATTTGAGTTTTTAAACCTCATATATATGAAATATTATCAAGCAATTCCTTGAAAAAATTAGGTTTTGTCTTTCTACTGAGTGGAACCTATTTTTTGTTTTTGTGAACGATGCTACAAATGCATTTATCACTTTGGTTTACACCCTAAACATATTCATAATTTAGAATACAGCCAAGCAGTGCTTTCAAGTTATTAATCTATGCTAAAGGGACTTTTCACTTAAAGAAAAGTCACAGAATATATTCTCTGCTCTTCTGACAAATAATTTTAGCCATTTTAAAATTTAAAAAAGTCTGAGCCAATTTCTTTTTCATCAGTTGGTGAGATATTAAAGTTAGCAATTAGTGATCTTGTCTAGCTTCTTTAGAAGACAGCTTATCACTAGTACCTTGGAACATGGCCATGTTAGTATTTACTGTAACACTGGGTGTGTCAGATGAGACTGTCCTAAGGAGCTGCTGTTGAAATAGTATTCCTTAAAAGAGCTTTCTCACAAGCAGCTTTGTAATAGTGGTGTTCCCTGCTGTGAGTGTCTAACCATTTTGTTTGCTTGGGTCATACTGACTGCATATAAAATATAGTTAATGCACAAGCAACAAAACTTTATTTTTTTTATATATTTTATTATAACATTAAAAAGGAAGGCAACATAAACATAAAACTAGTGGGATATTTGATCTTTTTTTGATGAAACAAATCTGTCAATGTGTCCTTCCATGGAAGTGGCTGCCCAAGTTTAATAATCACATAAGAAGAAACTTTACATGTCTGCTTACAAAGAAGCGTCTTCACCAACACACACACACAGGAGGGCGAAACACAATTATCAATAACCGTCATGTTTCACTCACCACGGTGCACAAGCACATGTAATATCTGATACAAGCAGGCCATGGAGCTGGCGCTGCACTGCAGCCTCCCTACACAGCATTCTCTTGTTGCCTAGTGCTCCGGAACTGTATAACTGAGTCATGAAAAATATCAATAAAAATCACATAATATTAAACATTTGTGATTTTTATGGGGACTTATACAGCTTGAAGATAGAAAATAATAAATTGTCTCAAGTCTTGGTATTAAGAGAAGCTTTACTAAAAATCAGTCAAAACTTTAGCTGATTTCTACATGTTTATGAATCTGTTTCCCTATCCATAGGAAGAAATTCTCCCTGACCATTTTCAGGCCAAAGTTGTGGTGGATACTGAGGAGGAAATGAAGAAACGTAGAGCTGGATTCCTGAAGGAATTAATTAATGTGGATTGCCAATTCGTATCTTTTTCATGTTCACCCACACATCTAACACAATCTAGAATGTCAGAAGCACCAAAAGGAAGTAAGAACAAAGTACAATTTTAAGACAGTTCAGATCCAGGACAGTAAGATACCAACCCACAGAATTGCTTTCTTCAATCCTAGTCATAGGCTAGCCTGCTATAGCAGATGGTGTGCCCTCTTTTAACAAACTTTTTTTCCAAGTTACTTTTTCCTGCTACCATTTGGTCTGCTTTTATAAGATCATAGTTATGTGCAGTCTTTTAAAACTTCTGCTAAACACATGAAATTCAGTCATATTCAGAACAGTTTACAACTATAATTCTTCAAATTACTCATCTTTCGACAACGACCATGTCTTCAGCAAAATGGAATATCATAAATCCTTGGTTCATGATACACAATCTACATATTTAGTATCATAAATCCTGCCTCTACAATAACATAATCTTCTGAAAAAAACTGACCAATATCAGAAAAATCACCTCTAAGATGAAAAGGAGTAAAATAATGCTGAGACAATAAACAAGACACAAGAGGTTTTAGTCCTACCATTTCAGATATGGTCTTGCATTTCCTATGCTTAGCTGGTGTGGTGATTTATAGAGACCCTAGTCCCCTGGGAGGCTGACGAAAGAGGAATACAAGTTTGAGCCCAATATGGGTAATTTAGCAACTTAATGAGAACTTGTCTCAAAAATATATAATTTCAAGGTGGGGGGAAGGTGGCTGGGGAAAGAGGTTAGTGTGAAGGTCCTGAGTTCCCAGTACCAGGAAACAGACAACTATGTTTTATATTACAATTACAAAAATGAATCAAAAAGTAATATAACATGGTGGCGCATGCCTGTAATACCAGCACTCGGGAGGCTGAGGCAAGAGGATTGCTGTGAGTTCGAGACCAGCCTGGGCTACATGGTGAGCTCCAGGTCAGTCTCAACTACGTAGTGAAACCCTCTCTCAGAAAACAAACAACAACAACAACATCAACAAAAAACCAACAAAAAAAAAGTAATATAAATCTCATCTGTAAAAAAAAAAAAAATAAATCTCATCTGTGAAGGAACAGTTGGTCTAGTCAGCCACAAAGGCACATATTGCAGATTACTCATGTAACAACAAGCACGGAGTTTTGCCAGCACTTCATGTGACTGGCACTGGCTTCACTGGAATGTATGAATACAACTTTATTAAAAATGACACTCTGATGAATACCTTTAGCTATTATTATTTTCAGGCAGTGGTTCTCAACCCTAATGGTGAACACGAATTAACTGAGGAGCTTTCAAAACTTGCTGTCATTTTTTAATATAGATATTGTAGTCTAATTTCTCTGTGGTGGCTGGGACATGTTTTATGTGAAGTCACAAACCATTGTTGTAATGAAAACCTGTTATGATTAATTCTATGACTTGATAAAGTGAAGTTCAGAAAAATAAATATGCTGTGGGAGATGAGTAAAAACATTTAATTTCTGCTTTTGAGAAAAATATCACTTTTTATAAAGGCTGCAGAAGGGATAGTTTGTGATAGATAAAATTATATTTTAGAGCTAGTAAACTAACAAAAGAGAAAAGACTTTATAAAATGTAATGAAATTATAGTCCTTACTGATACAAGATATGCTTTTTAAATGTGCCTTGGCTCAGGACATTTGATAAATTGAAAAAATGTCAGTATATAAGAAAAATATCACTTTTTATAAAGGCTGCAGAAGGGATAGTTTGTGATAGATAAAATTATATTTTAGAGCTAGTAAACTAACAAAAGAGAAAAGACTTTATAAAATGTAATGAAATTATAGTCCTTACTGATACAAGATATGCTTTTTAAATGTGCCTTGGCTCAGGACATTTGATAAATTGAAAAAATGTCAGTATATATAACCTGAGAAACACATAAAACTCTGAATTCTAGGAAAATTCTAGGGAAGAGCTTTCTTAAAGAAAGACTTCAAGAACTATTACTCTTTCCACTGTTAAGCTACATAAAGAAGCTGAGAATTCAGGAACACAGATGTGGAAGCCACATAGCTTCCTATGTTTAAAGAACACTTGTCTGATGGAGACATCTATATAGCATAGGTCAGAGTTAATTTTGTTTTCAGTATTGGAGGATTGAACCTAAGCCTTCACACTAAACCAAGACCTTGGTCCTTTTTATTTTTTGAGACAAGGTCATGCTAAATTGCCCAAGGTGGGTCTGAATTTGCAGTCCTTCTGCCTCACTTTCACAGAGTGGTAGATTATAGGGCTGACTTAAGAATTTAATTTTGATTTAACTTCTTTTCATTAAAAGTAAGTACCCCCCAAACACCCATGTTTCAAAGAAGGAAGCAAAACTAAAACTAAAAAAAAAAAAAAAATATCAATAATGCAAAAAATCAACTGGACTATGATTCTCTATTTAAATGCAATACAGATTCAACCATGCTGCATTTTTTTTCCCCTAAAATCTTTAAACAAGGATTGCTCTGGTTACAAAAGTCTTCTGGTTGAGCTTAACAGTAGAAAAAGTGGCAATTCCTAAGCCTACTTCCTCTCATGTTATTTTTATTGTGTGGTTTTGTAGAATGCGAAGTTTTTCAGGAATGCATATATGGTATTAAAGCAGAAATACCTGTATTTAACGAAGTACTTTTACACTTGATCTTAGCCAAAAGGCCGAGAAGCGATACGAAGTACTTTTAGACTATAATACACTGGGACAGGCCAAGGCATCTCCTGGTAACTTCTGAAAATATAGTCAGCTTAAGGTCTAAACTTTGATAAGCCTTTGAGTTTAAAAGAGAGTAGGATTGGGGAATGAGGGCATCCTAAATACTATTATAGAGGGCTTCTGGAATAGTGTATCATAGTTTAGAATCAAATCCAGTTAGAGAAGAAAACTATGACCCAAAGGTTTTACTGTTGCACAGGGACATCCTCCTTAGGAAAACGTGCAAGCATTCTTGCACATGCCAGTGTCCACTATGTCAAATGACCGGCTCTCTTAACTACTGCTGCAACAAGTACAACTAAGATAACAACGAGGCTGTGTCCCTCCCCAATGCAGTTATAATTGTGCAAAAGAGTGAAAAGACAGCATTTGGTTCACCTAAACATGCTTACAGTTTCATTCAAGATTCCCAGTCTATAAGATTTGGGGTATTGATTCACTGATACCTCATTATATGAAAGAAAAAATTGATATCAAAGCCATGCAAAATCTTAAAAGTGAAGAAATTCCTCTGGAAATCTGGATTAACACAAAATGCTCAAGTGGCTGCTTATTTGAAGTTATTAAGTTGCAATCAATGAAATTCAATCAGATGTTTATGCAAATCACAGAGAACAGATTCACAGTAATTATCTGAAAAAACTGAGAGTAAAATTAAGCAAGCCAAGGAAAGAGTATTGGTACTTGTTCATAGTTTTGGTATGTTTAATATGGATCTAAAGGTAGTTACTAGGTTTCTAAAAAAACCTTCTAGTTTGGATTTTAACTTTGGACACACTAAAAAAATTCGACATTATTTTATATGAAGAATTCTTTGTAACTCTTGTGTTATAAAATCATTTAAAATTTCTAGTGTTTACCAAATGATCCCATGTGCATTAAGATGCAGTAAGCAATATACTGGAGCCAGGTATAGTGGCTTGTGCCTACAGCCCGATACTCATGAAGCTAAGGCAGGAGGACTGCTTGAACCCAGAGGTTGAAGGCCTGTCTGAAGGACAGTCTAGGCTAGTGAGATTCAGGCCCAGGATTAAAAAAAAAGGCAACACATTGTAAATCCTTAAGAAGCAGATATGCACAACTCTGATTAAGCATTCTAGACTTCTGAGGTGGACTGTTTACCTAATGTTAAGTCTTATTCATATTATTTAAAAAAGAACTGAGCCAATAGGTTTCAAAGTTAAAAACAAATTCCAAAATACTAAACCAGGAAGCCATTTGTGTGCATGTGGGACACGTACGTGTGTGTGTGTGTGTGTGTGTGTGTGTGTGTGTGTGTGTGAATCTCCCTCCCTCCCAAATCAATCTATCTCCCCAAACCTAAAATGAGCTTTCTTCCTTAGAGGTTAACTTTCCCCCTTTTCTATTTTAATACTTTCACACATGGTCACTTTCTCTAGTCACTGGGTGAAAAGGGCTATGCCCTGAGGAGTACTATCTTGACTTAAAGGAAATTAAATTTGCCTTCACATCAAATGATCACAGGGTACCTTTTGAATTTCCAGAAAAAGCACTTAAAATCTCTAGATCCCTCTGAGTGAATCTTACACTGGGGCCACAGTTAACGAAAAATGCTTGCTTAGCCGTCCCAAGGGAAGGAAAGGTGGAGTGCCTGTGGTGAGAATTTCAAACACCCCTGGGAACACCTGGGAAATCTGGGGGAGGTTCTCTGCTGGGGACGCCACTTTGAGAGTGCAGAGGGTTCCAATTTCTCTTGCGGAATGAGGAAATGTCAGCAACAGAGAAAAAGTTATTTCCCTCTATGCCTGTAGTCCTCTCTTGTCTTCTCATTTCCCAGCAATGACAGTCAATAAAAAACAACTGAAACACTGGAAAGGGGAAAAACGGAGGGGGCGTCAAAGAGAAAGGGGGTGGGGGAGAGGGAGATACTGACGGATTTAATCAGGAGGCTGAGACAGAAGGATCACAAGTTCCAGGCCAGTCTGGGCAATATAGTGAGACTTTGTCTCAAACAAAACAGACCACTCAAAGAACTAAAACGAAACAAATAAAAACCACAACACCAAAAAGGGCAGGAGACTTAGTTCAGTGGTAGAATGCCTTAAAAGCATGAACAAGGCAAGGGGTTCAATTCCCATTACCACAAAAAAAACAGAAGACTGTTTATTGTTCTGTCTCTCTTCCCTTTTACTCCCCAGCCTCTTCAAGTTCAACTTTTTTCTGAAGGAAAAAGAGCTATTTGTTAGTTTGTAAGTTTCTCTGTTTTGCCTTTAGAGAGGCACAAGAAGTTGCTGACAGCATAACTGATTGAAGTTGTTAGAGGAGCCTGCGCATGGACAGGCTAGCAGCAGGGGGGAAGCAAGCACCCCAGGCAGGCAGTGGGCCCCACACTGCCACACACAGCCAGAGACCTGTGGGGACATGTTTTCTGGGAACCTCTTTTTCCTGTGCACTGACAGTCGCCTTGCATTGTGGTTACTATAAAATAAATCCCACTGGTATCCAAGCTTTACAAAAACACCTTTATTGTGCTAAAAAAGGGACAGCCAAACTGAACAGCCTCAACAAAATAAAACAAACATCAGTAGAACATCCTCTTGTTGCACTTTGGCTAGTGTGCAGGTGTACCAAATTTCTATGGCTGTTATCATGGGGCACACTCTCAAGCACTGTCCCTCACACCTTGAACACACGCTGGGAAGAAAGTTAGCTATGGATCTTAGTGCTTTTCAGGATATGTGTAGCAACTCTTCTTTGGCACTTGGCTGGAGTGGTCAAGCCCTCACCAAGGACAAGGATGGGACATGTTATCAGGGTATAGCTCAAAGTCTTTCAAATTTACTTCATATTCATCTTCAGTAATATACTGGTGCTGGCTCATCATTACAATTGTGGATTTAACTTTTCAAACTCCTTTTACTGGATGTCCAGAGGGCTCTGGAGGCACTTCATCACTTCTTTGAAATTTGCTGTTATCCCCAGCAAAAACGGAATTCCAAATGTTCCAAACACCTTTTTGAGGAAATGCATCACTATTATCAGTAGCTCATTTTCCTTATCTGTCTACCTGGTCCAAAGGTATTTCCTCTATTCTAAATGTTCAACTTCTTGAAAGAGATAAACATTTTAATGGCTCATCTTATTGATGCATACAATGATTTTGTAGAAATTTCTAGCAGCCTAAGTTTTCCTGATGCTGCTCCACAGCCTCTTTCCATTCTTCCAGTAGATCCCAGATACAGCGGTGCTTGTCGGCATATAGCGCTATTTCTTTTTTCCTAAATTGGCTGTTTAACCATATATACTTAAAGCTCTGCTTGCTCTCAAAAGTCTGTGATTTTCATCTGAAGCTGCTGATAGTAAAGTTTCTTATGTTGTCTAGGCTTGAAAGAATTGTAGATCTCTGAAAGTACCTTCTTAATTACGTATCAGAGGACAGTATGGCATCCTGAGTAATTGTGCTCAGTCTAGCTTGTGAATATTAACATGGTTTTATTTCTAAAACTATCACCTTTGGTTTTTAGCCTTTACACATTGCTTAAGAATGTTCCATCAAGCTGGGCTTGGTGGTGCACGCCTGTAATCCCAGCACTCGGGAGGCTGAGGCAGGAGGATCACTGTGAGTATGAGACCAGCCTGGGTTACACAGTGAGTTCCAGGTCAGTCTCACTATGTAGTGAGACCCTGCCTCAAAAAAGCCAAAAAAAAAAAAAAACAAAAAGAATGTTCCGTCAACAAATCATATACCAAGCTATATTATGAGTGTAGACTAAGGATAAAGTAGAAATTTGAGTCCTTTAATTTTTTCCTAAATGCTTTCAGCTGTAGCCATGCATTGTGTTGTGTATAGCATCTCATCTGAGAACTTAGGTTCTGGAAGTGAGAAAAATTTTTTATCAAAGTTCATTTTGTTGCAGAGCTCTTAAATAACAGAATAAAAAGAAAAGAGGATAATATGGGTCATCCTATAACTTTATGACTTGAAGAACTTGAAGAACTGGAGCAATATAGGATCTTTGGCAAGCCCAATTTTGAAACTACAAAGTTTAATGCATTCAAAAAACAAAATCTTTCAAAGTGTTATTTTCAATAAGTTCCTAGAATTAAAACATATTAGAGAAATGTCTGATTGCTAAAACTCATAGAGGTGTGATTAACTTCAGGATCCTGCTGAGATAGATTAGTGCATGGCAAAACTGGCTGGGGAAGTATGTGTGACCTGTTAATTACAAGATCCCAGAACACAGGCATAGTTTCCCAAACCTCGCATGTGGACTTCTCTGGAGAACTGCAGCAAGTCTGCAATAGGATGGCTTGAACCTAACATCAGCATGAGGAATGGAATCCTAGCACTGGCTTTCAGGACTCATACATAGAACTTCTCATGGCTTTTCTTGAGATTTGGACAGCATAAAGGATACAGGCACCAAGAGCTGGCTATGGTGGCTTCCTCATAACTCCCCCCACCCCTTCGGGGTATACTTTCATCTTGCTTTTTTCTCTTTTACTTGTCCCAAGCTCACTCTGAGAGCCAGTTTCTCCCTTACCCTTTACTTTTACTTTTTCAAATTAACTTTGCTACCATTTTTTGCCATTTGAGATGAGAAGATCCTGAAAACCAATTCCAGAAGGAGATGGGAGCACCACAAAACCCAGTAACATTTATTTGGTGAGTTAAATTCTGGAATGAGCCACCCAGTTAACACTACGACACCACTGAACACTGATTACTGATCATGTATGATAATCATTAAATAAAATACAAAAATTTGAAACTACTTGGTAAAGAATCAATAATTCTGTTGAATACATCCAATATAATTAAAGATTAAGAGGTCATAGTAGTGGTCAAAGAATCAGGGAAAAAGGTGCTTTTCTCTGAACCTTACTGTCATTTCTGCTATGCTCTAAACCACAGCTAGAGAGAGGATATTGTTATAATGACTTGGGTGCAAATCATCCCAGCCACTGAAATGGATAAACTATTACTCAAAGAAGAATGAAAAGCAGAAAGTTTATGAATATCAACAAGACAATCCTTACATTTATTAGGAGTTTTATATATATATATTTTCTTTTGGTGCATTCAGAGATTATTTAAAAACTTCGAGAATAATTTCTCTAAAATTTAACACCTGTGTGACATTAATAACTCCCTAAGAGAAAACCCACAGCAAGAGACATTTTAAAATTGGGAAAAACAATGGTAGTCTTTGGTGAAGCAACTGTTTTAAGAGTATAATAAAACTTCAGGGCTTTCAATAGTGCTGTCATGCTCTACACAGTTAAATTTTATATCTGGCTTCAAGAATCAGCTTGTCATTATGATACATAATGGTGAGACCTTAAAATATTGGATTTTCCAGGAGCTGTTGATGTTCTTACACTGTTGTCAAAAAGTGCTTTTCATGTTTTGGTTTGTGATTTTATATCCTGTTATAACCCTGGACCAAAGTTACTGACCGACTGGCCAGACTTCCGCTATCCAGAAGCTCCCTGAACCCTGATCTCCTGGTTTTTTATGAAGACTTTGCTGCACAGGCAATATTGAAGCATGGACAATCATGTGGAAATGTGACTGGACAAAATGGTATGACCAGAGAGAGAATAACTGTGTGGGGAAACCCAGCAAGACCTGCATTGTTCTTGGCCTCTCTGTGGAGCATTCTTCCCTCCAGGTCAGAACTTCTCTGGAATGTGGGTCTTACTACAGACAAAGGTAGTGAAAGAATTTCTTAGTTTCTATGATGTACATTGGGAAGAAAAATTCTAGTTTTTATGAACTGCCTTGGACAGGGAGTTGAGAGTCAATTTATGAGCTGAGGGCCAGGGATTTAGCTCAGTGGGTCTGCTGCCTGCCTGGCAAGGACAAGGTCCCAAGTTCAATCACCGGCTCCAAAAAACAAAATTTTCTGAACATTAAAAAATGAATGAGGGGCTGGGGATTTGGCTCAGTGGTTCCTCCACTGGCCTTGCAAGTACAAAGGCCCAAGTTTGATCATAAATGGCTATTTTTATTGGTGATGCCCAACATCCTGCATAAAACCTATGTAACCAAAGGTGAAGATTCTGACAGAGAATCTGTCTTTTGACCAAAGGTAGTTGGAACAAGAAGGTCTGAACTTAAATAGCCTGAGAGCCCAAGACACTGTATATTTTAAAAAGAGTATATATGCACAAATACATTTCTCTGGAAAGTGTTCACAGCTTTCACCAGGTTCTCAAAGAGATTTGTGATAATTATAAAAGGTTAGAAATAAAACCAAAACCACTGTCTAGAAAGCCAATGATATCTATTCAAAGGTAAAATAAATATTGCATAAAATGTTGACACTGTATACCTATGTATTAAGTATATCCACAAGTGCAAATGGCAGCATGTGCTGTGTTAACACTGGGGAGCAAGATAAATTTGGGGTGTAGCACTTCTCAGTGTCATGTTTTAGGGCCCTAAGAGCTGGGGCTTTCACAGTGAAAGCCTGACTCTAATCAAGGACAGACTGATGAAGAGGATGTCTTATTTCCATTAGGCAGTATGCTAGAAAGTTTACACTCTCTGATTTAGTTATCAGAAATGGCCCACAAGGAAGGCATTTAGTTACTGTTAAGCTGTCAAAAACTACAGTTTTAAACTTATCCCAATGGCTCAGTGACAACTTAACTCCATTACTACATTTCTAAAAGTCAGTTTGCAATGGTCTCATCCAGTAACTTCTGAAAAGTCCATCAATCCCGTATACACTCCTGCTTCTGAGAATCTGTTGGTCTCTGACCTCTATAGTTCCCAAAACCCTCAATAAAATCAGCAATCTACTTTATTCAGAACAGGTGTGACTTATAAGTTGGTCTCCACTGTCCACCAACAAATTCAACTTTCTGTGTCAGATATTAAGTACTGGCTTTTTCCTTGACAATAAGGTTCCACAACCAGTAAGACGTCTAGAAGACTGGTGCTCATGAAGTCTGACTCCAGAACTCAGGCGTCAAGTCATTTTCTTTTCCCAGAGCAAACAGGTGCACATTGGGCTTATGTATGATGGAGATGGCAGTAGGAATGCTATTTTAATACAATATATGAAAATTTATTTGCTGCTCCATTCTATTTTTAATGGATACTATGAATGGTTATATCTCTGAAGTTATGCAGTAATTATTCATCAACTTTTACAATCAAAGGGTTTCCTCCCACTTTTTTTTTTTTTTGAGACGGGGTCTCATTAAGTAGTTCAGGCTGGCTTTGAACTCACTATGTAGCCCAGGCTGGCCTTGAACTCACAGTGAACCTCCTGCCTCAGCCTCCTGAGTGGTGAGATTACAGGCGTGCACCATTGCACCTGGCCTCCATACTTTTAATTGAAACAAATTTACAATATAACTCCTTAAATGTTAACCAATGCAGAGTTTCCAAACATAAGTAACAGTATAGGGCTGGGGAATTAGCTCAGTGGTTCCACTGCCAGTTTCACAAATGCAAGGTCCTGAGAGTTCAATTCGTGGTACCAAAAAACAAAAACAAAAAAAACCCCATAAGTAACAGTATATTTTTGTATTACTAAGACATATTTTCTTAAAAATATGTAACCCTTTATATTGTTTACAGAACGCTATGAAAAAAACAATCCTACAGAACACATTTTTCTATCATTAAATCACCTTTATTGACATAATGAACTTACTAGCCTTTGAATATACCAGTACAGAAAATCATGTACAATATTTCTTATACATAAAAGAATATAAGGCAAACAAATAATATCTCCCCAAACTGAAACAAAAAAATACTATTTTCATAGGAACTTAAAGTCTGAAGTTCTTTTTTTTCCCTGATTGAGTTTACATTTTAGGTATACAGTACAGATTCATCATTGGGATGTTGTACCTTTACATGACAGGTCTTGGTTCTCATTTTTTCCCCTTGTCCCTGCCCTCCCTTCACCCCCTCCCCCTTTACAAACACTTTATTTCCATTTTTTCATTTTCTCCTATTTTTTCTTTTCCCTTATTACCTTTCCCCTACTCTTCCCACTTTCCCTACACCTTTAGCCCTTTTCTTCCTATTTCACATTGTCAATTATCTCATTAGGATCTTATGTACTACTATAGTTTTTCATACCAGAGAAACTATTCGGTATTTACACATGTGACTTATTTCACTTAGGAGTATATCCTCAATATGTATCCATTTTCCAATGATTCTAATTTCTCATTCTTTATGGCTGTATAGTGTTCCCTTTTATAGAAAAACTACATCTTCTTTATCCAGTCTCCAACTAATGGGCAAATGGGCTGTTTCCAAGTTTTAGCTATTAAGAACTGTGCCGCTATAAACATAGGTGCACATATATCACTGTGATATGATTCTTTTAATACTTTTGGAAAGATACCGAGAAGAGGGATGGCTGGGTCAAATGGAACCTCCAGTTCCAGCTCTTTGAGGTATCTCCATATTGATTTCCACAGTGGTTGCACCAGTATGCACTCCCACCAACAATGGAGAAGGGTTCCTTTCTCCCACAACCCCGCTAACATTTGTTATTGGTTGATTTCATGATAGCAGCCATTCTTTGGGGGGGTGAAGTGGAATCTCAGTGTTGTTTTCATCTGCATCTCTCGAATGACCAGTGATGTGGAACATTTTTTCACATATTTACTTGCTGCTTTTACTTCTATGTCTGAGAAATGTCTGCATTTCAGATGCCCATTTTTGAATTGGGTCTATATTTGGGGGGTGCTGATTGTTTTGAGTTTTTTGTATATTCTAGATAAGAGTCCTTTGTCTGAGGAGCAGTTGGTAAAATTTTTCCCCCACATTGTAAGTTGTCTTTTAGTTCTGTTGATGGTTTCTTTTGCAGTGCAGAAGCTTTTTAATAAGATGAGATCCCAGTTGTTGACTCTTTCTGCTAGTTCCTGTGCTACTGAGGATTTGATCATAAAGTCTTTTCCTATGCCAATATTGAAGTTCTTTATAAGGACAGTATTCTCTACAATGCTCTCTCTGGCTTTCACTGTGATAGTTAATATAAAGCTGAAAATTTCTGGACTTTAAAATTTTCATTTTAAAGTCTGCAAACTTGGATAAGCAGTCATATAAATATGACTAGATATTTTTAAAAAATTTCATTTAAGAAGTCTCAATAAGGGCCAGGGATTTAGCTCAGTGGTTCGGTGGCCTGCTTTGCAAGTGGAAGGACCCGAGTTCGATAACCGGTACTAAAAAAAAAAAAATCCTTTACTGTGGATTGGATCCAGAAGACACTCAGCCAATGAGCTGCATTCTCAACCTTTGGGCCGGGGATTTAGCTCAGTGGTTTGGTGGCCTGCCTTGCAAGCGCAAAAGACCTGAGTTCAATCCCCAGTACAAAAACAAAAAAAAAAAAAGTCTCAATAATTCAGAAAATAATATGCAAAGAGATGGAATCTAGTGAGGCTGCAAAACTAGAAGGGAAGTTTGTAGGAAGGATGAGACTAAGAGCAGTGTAAAACGCTCACTGTAGAGAAATAGAAGGTAATGAGTTAGGAAATTTCTAAAGAAAATGAGTACACCCTTGGTGCTCATATGCTACAAGATACCAAACACGAACACACATTAGGCAAAGGATGATCCTCTAAGCCTTCGCATAGTACTTTAAAAACTAAACAGAATTCTAAGACGTTTATTGGTTTCAGATAAGTCAAAGAATATTAGAAACCAAATATGTGACTTGATTTGGAACAAATGGTAGTTTCAGGTCACCTTATTTCAAGTTTTCTATTACAGACCGTTCAAGGGAAAGCATACAGAAAGTTACAAGAACTCTGACTAGAGGTTTTGACAGTCAACAGAAGCAAATAAGCACTGGTGTCATTTTCACAGAGAGAAAATTATGTATAAACCCATAAAAACAGACAATTGTGAAGGAACATGAAGGTTGAAGAATTTAAGGATGAGGGGTAAAATGTTACACGTGGTGATATCTAGATAGATGCATGCAAGTAAATTAGGAGAAAGATTAACACTAAAAGTTGAGCCCCCATCATCATAGTAAAATTGCAAGTAAAAGCAAGAAATGGCTATCAATAAGGACCAAAAGAAGTAATCATTTTAATCTAATAAAACAACAACCGAAAAGCAGATATGGGTTGGGCATATGAAATTTTTTAGCTCTTTATGGAATACAGCAAATTTATATTGCATCTTTCCATTTTTTATACTTAGAAAATGAAAAATGCTAGGTAAAACAGACGTTACAAATGGTGGAAAGAGGCATAGTTGGTATCCAAGTACTTTATTACTCCTTTTGAAGGAAAACATCTGAGCTCAAACATCATTCCCTTACTCAAGCACCTGGTGAAAGCTGATGGGCTACAGTGTCAAGGAAGCCACGTAGGGAATTCAGACTTTTCGTGTGGTGCCAGAATGACACCATTAGCATTTATGAAGTTATCAACGAGCGAAGTTTAATGGTGCTGAGATTTTTCCACATACCTTAAGCAAATCCATAAACAGGAGAAACACTGAGGCAAGCGTTACTAGAAACTAACTAGAGGATATATGACATGTCATTACAAGTTCCAACCTCTTTCTCATACACATCTCTGGGATTAGCTTGGCATGACAATGTCAGTTCCACTCAATACTGAAAGAACTGTTAAGACTCAGAGAAAAGTAGTTTAAATGTGTAAGAAGTGAACATCCGATGAAAAATGCAATCACCCTATGCTGAACTGCTTATTTTCAAAAGTCAGAAGAGATGGAAAGGATGTCAGAGTAGGTACCACTGCTTCCATACTATGCTTTCTGCCCAACCTCCCTTCCCTCATCATTCCTTTCTTGTCATACTTTTAGGAAACTGATAAATTCCTTACATCCTGAAACATAGTTTGAAAATTGAAGTTTAATTGACAAATAAGGCTGAATCTTTCCTAGAAAAAAGACTCCCTAAAAAGCAAGACTGAGGAGTGTATTTAAAAATATTCACTGGTGTTAATAAAAATAATAAAAGAAAATCATCTAATAACAGTAAAAGGGTTAAATGAATTATAGAAATAATGCAAGTCAGGAATATTGTTAAATGAAAAAATATATATACAGCTATATTTATGGTATGGTCTCATTTTTGGAAAGTAAATATATCTATATCTGCGTATCTATATCTATATATGGATTATATATCTCCCTAAAAAACAAAACAAAAAAAGTTAAGCCAGAGGGGATTAAGGAATTACTTTTGTCTTTTTGGGGCTTTTACACTCATATCTCAGGAAACTTGATTAACAAATAAACTTACCCATTTGTAAATTGTTTGAAGACAGTTTTTTTACTCTAATCTATTTTTATTTCAGAGATTTCTTAATTCACATTATCCATTACTTTGTTATCTGAGTCTTCTGCACAAAATCCTTTTATTCCACTTCTAAAAAGTGCATACTACAGCCTAAAAGTACAAAATGAAGGTAGCTCAGTTTGTATGAACTGTTACTTTTCTGCAGGCATTAACATACTTCTAACTTTACTTCCTAATTTCTTTAAAAAGGCCTGGAGTATTAAATTGCTTCCCAAACCTTGTCCCTCCCCAACAAAAATCCCTTTGGAGACTGCAAATATAACTACAAAAAGCAAACAATTAAAAAAAACCAAAGACACTAGGTAGCATCTCGGAATTAATAGTTCTTATGTAGAAAATGTGTACTTCAAAGTACTGGAAAAAAAAATCTATGACGTGCACTTGTGACTTGGCTTTCCTTCTATAGATCTGAGGATCGTGCCACCTTTGCTCCTGGGACGCTCTATTCCTAGACTTTATTTTTATGCCAATTACAGTTAAAAGAGGAAAGTGGTTTTCCTTCTAATACTTGGAATATATTGTTTAAAAGCTATCAATTAGCCTTTCATAATTATCACAGAGCAAAATAACTTAGTTTCATTTATGCAAAAATATAAAAATGCATTTTATTACATCTGGGGATAATGAAACAAAATCAGAGCATGTGCTGGCATGTAAACAGTCTTGCTAATTAAATCTAACGCTTGATGAATCAATTCATTAGCAATAAGCCAGTCTACTAGATGGCTAGTATCAGGAAAGAAGAATAAGAGAATCTCAGCAAATACAAAAACAATTGCAAAGCCAAAGATTAAAATCAAACTAACTTGTTAACATAAAAGGAGGACACTGATAAACTTATATTTTTTACAAGTCATGAAGGGTAAGGTGGTACAATGGGGATAAACAGATAAATGTTTATTTGAACCACACAATTTTTTGTACCAAAATCACAGAATGTAAAGACATTTTAGAGGTTTATACACAAAAGCTAAATAAGAAGGTTTCACCATAGATATCTAGGTTTTTAAACTTTGTATTTGAAGATCTGCCCAACTTGATACATAGCAATCACTCAGTAAAAAGTAAATTGTTTAAAATTATCAATAATAAAGAATGATTAAACACTTCATTTGCCCAAAGCCACTTATATGACAAACTTCAAAATAAATGCATAGTACTAGGAGTAAGGTTGTCAGATAAAACACAGTATTCCCAATTAAATTTAATTTAAAAAGAATGCTGTTAAAAGTATAAGTATGCCCGTGGTCAGGCATGGTGGCGCACGACTATAATCCTGGAACTCAGGAGTCTGAGGCAGGAAGATGGATGTGAGTTGAGACCAGCCTGGGCTTCATAGTGAGTTCCAGGTCAGTCTCAACTACACAGTGAGACCCTGCCTCAAAAACAAACAAACAAACAAACAAACAGTACAAGTATGCCCCAGTGTATAGTACTATATAGTACAAACATACTCTGTATAGTATTTGAGATACACTAAAACAAACAAAACTACTGCTTATCCGAAATTCAAATAAAACTGGGCTTCATCCTTATTTTCATCTGCTTAATTCTGAAAGAGAAATATCCTACTCCAGACCCCAGCTTTAAACTTCACTAACGGACTCCCTTGGGGATCCTAGCTAGAAAAAAAAGCAAGTCTTAGTGCATTCAAACCGAATGCTACAACATACACACTTACCTCAAGGCAAGCTTAGACTCTCAGGGCCCACACACTGGTAATCCTCATGCCAAAACTACCTTGTTTATATTTTATTTGTTGTGCACATTATTTTATTCTCAATTAGTTATCAGTATTAAAATGGAATGAACAGATATTAAAAACATAATTCCAGGTTCTGGCCTTTTTTTCTTTTTTTAATATTGGAGATTCTGATAATACTGGGAACACACTGCCACCTATTAACAACAGGATCTGGACGACTGCTTCCTTAGACAAGGTAAGCATAGGTCCCATTTACTGTAATATTTATAATCCTGTTATCCTAATATCGAGCTGAAGACTATTAATTTAAAGTGACTACAGTATTACTAGATGCAGTGTAAAACCTGGTGTCATTAGATTTCATCTAAACTCATTTTGCATCCGTTCACTTCATTTCTTTTACCTGGCAAGTCCCTTATAAACTCTGAGCTCATGCCATGTGCTCTGTTATGTACATACTTTTCATATGTATTTCTCATATGTAGTAGATGGAAAGGAGCAGAAATGATCCTACAGTCTACTTTTTGAATCAGTTTTTCAGCTTGATATAGTCAGGGAGTTTGTCCATTTTGTTTATTTTCCTGTTCCTAGCACTTAGCACAGTGCCTAGTACATGGGAGATGCTGGTTAAATATTGGCTTGATTAATGAATGGTCACCAGAGAAGGAGAAGCAAGAACTAAAAAAAAAAAAAAAAAATGAATATTTGTTATGGAGTCAGTAAGGGAAAGTGTGCTGATTATGTTGACAATCATCAAAACATGTTGTTTGCAGTCACTGAGGTATGTCATCTTTGAAAAATAACTACTCAGCATAATAACCTTCAAAATCTGGTAAGCCTCATATAAAATATACTGTTTTCTGATATGTTGTCAAGACACATTAAAGGTCATTATAATCCATTACACCACGAAACAAACCTAGACTGTTTTTGTATTTCCTAATTCTACCCCAATTTCCTCAGTAAGGAAGGACATAGAAATATAAAGCAAAAGAAATGAAAGCACAGATTTCCTGTATGAACAATTTGGTCCAAAAAATTATGGAGTTAAAATTTTCAAACCAGCACAGAAATACTCTACTCCAACCCCAGCTTTAAACTTCACAACAAACTTCCCTGGAGATATTTTTCCTTACGTGTAGAGATACAGTCATAGTCTTTTCAGGTCTGTGATAGAAAGGATTTTGGTTGTTTCTTGTGTAAGACATTTAGGAGATAAACAAGGGGAAGAGTGATAACTGAATTTCAAAGTTGCTGATAGCTGAGAGAAAGGACAGAATATTAAAATCAGAATTACTTCAGAAAATCTATGATGTTTGCCAGACCAACAATATATAAGAATCTCTTATTCTTTCAACCCAAATACTGAATATTACTGAAAACCAAGGTAAAGGGATGGACTACAGGGAAGAGGACAAAGATGCTCATTTCAGAACATAGGGAGACACTAGCAATGGTGATATACAGTATTTCTAAGAATGAAGGAATGTGCAGGGTCTATGGAAAATCCAGAATTAGAAGAGCATCTAAGCCTGCCAATCAAAATATAAGAAATTAATTGTCTGAAACAAGACCCTCAGGGCAAACACAAATAACGCATGGAAATAGCAAACTTAGATGGGGAGAGCAAAGCAGCTGTGGGCACTGTAAGAAACCTCATGCAGGAAGACACAAGACAATATACGCAGGGAATTATGAATATTATTAACACTCAGGGATCTGGCCCCCATAAGGAAGCAATTACAGAAAGATAGGTGACATATACTGAAGATCTAAACCGGAACAGTGATGACCATGAGAAAGGAACAAATGGCAGGAGCTCATTATATCAGGCTTAGGACGGTGATCAGACTCACTCTATTGCTAGTATTCCCTTGGACTGAGCTGTGGATTCCTGACCAGATGAATCATAACTTGCATTGATTTCTGAACCCTGTTCAGCTCTAATACAATGCTGACAGCCCACAAATATGACCACCAACAACACAACTTGTTGATGTAAATGGTTCAGCTTAGGGAATGATCAACAATTTTAAATACTTTACAGACTCTCTGTCTCTTTCCAGCTGAAATTTCTGCCTGGATCTCCTAGTTCTGAGGTCTAGCTGTCTCTTAAAACTTTATATGATATAGGTTAATTTGTCCTTTTTGCAATTTTCTATTATACCTGCTTTCCTATTTTTGCTCTCAAGTCATGGCCTGCAGAAGAACCTTGTTTTTCATCGTGTGCTTGTAATGTATTTAAGGATAAAAAGGATAAATTACTAACCACAGCAAAAAAGCACTAATTAAAAGATTTCTTTCAAAAAGGTGGATGCTTGTCAACTTCTACAAATAAAAAATATTATTATCTTCCCACTGAAGAAATGAGGGGAAAAAACTTACATGTTTTTATAGTCTGAGTCATTAGCTAACACTACAGACTTAACAATAATTTCGCTTTTTCTTAGGGTTCTGAATGACAGATAAGTAAGGATTAGAATGTATTTCTTTTCAGTAGTTGAAATCACTCCAATGCCATATTTTATCTTAACGCAAATTGATATTTAGCTAATATTTCATAGTATAATTAAGTTTAAGAGATATCAAAAACAGTAATTTCTAGTTATGTTAGCACACCCAAGGACACATAAAAACTGAGGTGATGTTACCCGCCACAACACTGTCTGCCTTATATACCCATGGCTCTCCAACTTTAATGTTTCTGAATTACCTAGAGGGCTTTAGTTGCTGATGCAGTTGGTTTGGGGTGAATTAGCAACTCTAACAACTTTCCAGGTGTGCTGCTGATGCTGGGGAACCATATTTTGAGAATCACAGATGTACACCAACCTGGAGTATGAGTGGGGGAGAGGAGATGGTGTCCTAATTATGGTTTATTACCATCTAAAAAGCTTCTCTAAATTAGATATTCCAATTCTAGTCAGACAGTTTACAGAGTTAAGACTTAATTATGGGAAAAAATCCAAATACCAGTCTTTTTCAAGGAGAGAAATTAAGAAATGATTGCAACTGTGTTTCATGGCTATTTTCACAGAGATGCTCTGTGGGAGAGCTTAAGATGTTGCAGTTTCATTAGCATTATCCAGTGTTGCTATGGGGACCAACTGGAAAGGCATCATCGTACACAAATGAATGAAAGAGGAGAATTGATGAATAATGATAATAAAAGAACTTTAACATTTCTGAGAAAATAAAGCAAAATCATACTGAACATTTTCTGGTATTCATAGAAAGGTTTTAAATTGTCCTCTAACAATGAGATAGTCACATATAGAGCTCTTCATCTTTAGATGATGTGTAATTTCTTTGAACATCATAGAGGAAACCGAAATCAAAATTCTTTTATAAGGATGAGAAGAGCAGCAGAAATCACATTTTGAGACTTTTTTTATTAAGTATAGTCAGGCATGATGACCCCCAAGTGGGGGCTGCATAAAAAGGACCAGCTTATTTTGCTCATCTGGTGTCAGTTTTGCATAGTATCTGGGATGAAGGGTTCAAGTAGGTTTGAGACAGCTCTAGGGAGTAGGGAAAGGAGAAGTATAGGTGTCTGGCTTGCTCTCAGTTTCTCAATGAAAACTAGGAAGAACCAGGGACAAAGAAATAACTATAGAAGTAGATTTAAAAGTGTTGGGGAAGCAAATATTATTAGAAATTGGTTGATTAGATATTATTGATTATAGTTTGCTTAAGGTTTGGAAGAAGGCTTACATTAGAATTTTAGAACCAACTGAGCAAAGGTGATAGTATCTGTGGAAGTTTCTTCATATTTTCCATTTCAAATTTCAGTTATTTGATTTTAGATGAAAATCTAACAGCAAAATTCTTAAATTAATATATTTATATAATGAATCAAAATTTATTGTAACTGAAATTCCTTGCTCAATGCCTTACAATATAGCCTTCAAAATAATCCCTTTAAAAAAAAAATCCCTTTTTGAAACCTTACTACAGCCCCCTCTTTGAAGACTTTAAAATCATAATCTTTGCATTCACAAGACACCATTTACTAAAGAATATTGTGATTTTCTGTTTACAGGCTTGCTTCTCCTCTGTGATTTCCTCAAGGACAAAAATCATGTTTGCCTTATTGTTCTACCTAGCAGGCAGCCTGGTTCCTCAGGCACTCTTGCCAGGCATTTAGGGAATGCTCTGGTGCATTTGTTTCTTTTTCACTCCACTCATGAAATTTATAAAGCCTGAGCTGCTATCTTTGGTATCTTTTACTGGATCTCAGGAAGAGGACTTAAGCCATATTATGTCCCTGAACTTTAATACAAAGGTCTAATCACTCTCATCTGAGGAGTTCACTCTATATTTATTACTCCTTAGATAAGGAACAGAAGCAGGGAGCTATTAGATGTTTCGTTTTGGATGCAAGGATACTGGTTAAGAACACGGCAGGTTTCCAGATTCTAAGTTTGTTGGTCCTACTCTGCCATATTTTACAAACTGGACAAAGCTGTTTTTATCCTAAGGACACTGTGGCCATACGCGTATGATATACCTTTTCACCAGAGTAAGAACTTTTATAAGTTTTTCTTCTTTCTCAGTGACTCAAAAAGAACCACAGCTCTACCCTCGTACAGGACTCAGGAACAATATTACTATGCTATCTTTATTCATTCAGTCTTTTATGGAAATGCTTAAAGAACAGCAGGGCTCTATGGTGACAAAGGCACTTTAGGCTCAGTTCAGTATTCCAGGCATCGTCTTGTCTTTCTACTTTTTAATTGTAGCTGTAATACAATGACAATAATATATCAAGAGTCTCTCATTAGCTATCTATTTCTTAATTAACAAGATCAGGAAACCATAAGTAATGGGTCTTTGCTATGCATGCAGTTAAAAAAAAAATGTACCAGCTAATACATTTATGCACCAATATACAAGGAGTTATACAAGCCCAAATGGAATGACTAGGACTGAGAAATTAGCTGTATGTCCCAAACCTGGATCAATTGCACAAATTAACCACAAATTTAAGAGGCCTGATTTGAAGGGCATCAGAAAGGCCTCTATTCCTCAAAAACCTATGTTGCTTGCTGCTGACATATACAATCCTGTCTTTATCAATCTATGCTTTGTGTCATATGCTATCCTCTCTTACGAGCCATCTTTAAAAATGAGAGACATTACTGCAGAGGCACTATGTGGTGTCACTTAAAATCTCAATATGATTTTTACCACATCATCTGTAAAATGGATTTAAAAATAAAGCAATGAATAGAATGCACTCCTTTTGCTCAGCCCTGAGGTGGGCACAGCAGGGAAAAGATTCAAGGCATGTCCAAGTGCATTTCATGAGACAAAACATATACACATGAAACAAAGTGCAGGTAATACTTTCACTGGCAACATTTGGGATATTAAGATAGCAACACTTCTCGAAGTTTTTTCTTTAAGCAATGGAACGCTTTTCCAAATTATCTTACACATAATTCTAACATATAGATCCGATAAGAGCACACACTCTTTAAAGATGTGGGGGGAGAGGCTAAGGGAGCAATCTGTTCTGACTGTCCTTCATTCCCCATTGGAGCTCCTTGGAATGAGGCTTCTGAAATTGCAGTTAAAAAAAAATCATTAAATTTAGCTCATGAAGATGGGGTAAATTAACAGAAGGAAAAATCCATAATGGGTCTTACACACAGAGGAAATTCCAAGAGATTCTTCTCCAAGTTAGTTTTTGAAGTCTGGAGGACTTATATGGATGAAACAGAGGAGGACACAAAAAATATAAAGAAAAGTTCATTGGCAATCGGAAGGAAAGTGAGAAATAAAAGGGGGCAGAAGAGAAAGCTACCTCAAAAACCGAGATTTGTTGAAAAAGAAAATAGGGAAGCACCAGGATTTTAATCTTTGGAACTGATGTGATGACAGCAGAGCTGAAGAAGGGAGGCTGAGGCATTAAAACACTGTGGGGAAGACAGACAAGCCACTGCTGTCCTGTGAATCCGCTCTGGCTGGTGTCTTCACTGCTTCTATCTTCCATACAAACTAATACTCCATGCAGACGCCACTCGGCTTTCACCATGCAGCTCCCCTCTTCCTGTGCACCATCTAATCTCAAGTGAGGCTGACCCCTACCTCCTTCAAGAGCCCACTCCCTCAGGCCCATAAAGTTCTTTCTTCTCATCCTCTAACCTGCGACCTGCTCTCCTTAATACTCAATAAAAAA
The DNA here is from genome assembly GCF_012274545.1 of Fukomys damarensis. NCBI lineage: Eukaryota > Metazoa > Chordata > Mammalia > Rodentia > Bathyergidae > Fukomys > Fukomys damarensis. Next base: position 15,729,941 of record NW_022900916.1, on the reverse strand, counting down.
AAAAATCCTATTAATCTCTGTGAAGTCAGACATTGCCGTATCTCTACCTTATAGTACCCATGAAGGTCACAGACCAGCAAATGTTTGAAATCACCAGGTTATGCAGTGGGAGCACAGGAGAGAAAGAGGGATGAGATTACATTTTTCCTTCCTTCAAGTGTGAGAATATGCTTATCAAAGAAAGAAGGTGAATGTATCAGTTTGGGATGCTCTGATGCTGGCTATTAATACTGACTCACTAGGAAATTTCCTTTTTTTTCCCCACCTATACTGTATTCAAACATTTAACTGCAACAGAAAAGAAGGAAATTTATTGGGCCTAAATTTTGGAAGCTACCATGACACCAGAAAGAAGAGAATTAGATATAACTACATATAAAAAACATACAATATACATATATGAATAAAAATAATAAAACCAAGTATAAATAGTATTTAACATGAACAAATTAGTAGAAGTACAATTTATATTAAAATTCAAATTAATGATATGTCACTTTTCCACCACTGCACAGACACACATCACAGTTTGATAATATACTTTATTCTCAAACATAAGTATCTCCACATTGCTGGGAGTGTTAGCACATTTATAAGAAATGGAAGCCAGGCATGGTGTCACATGCCTGTAATCCCCAAACTCTGGAAGGATGGGGCAGGAGGACTGGGAATTTGAGACCAGACTAGGCAACTTAAGTGATTTAGTGAGATCCTGTTTCAAAATAAAAAAAAAAAGAAGGGCTGAGGATATAGTTCAGAGTGAGGGCAGCAGCAACAACAACAAAAACAACAACAAAATGTAAATCTTGACAAGTGCTGTGGTCTGATGTTTGTGTTCTCTGAAAATTCTGACATTGAAACTTAAAATCCAGTATGCTAGCATTAGAAAGCAGGGCCTTTGGGAGACATTTAGTTCACAAGGACACAGCCCTTATGATAAATGAGACTGTGCCCTTTCACAGGAGGCCCCAGAGAGCTGCTTTGCTCCTTGTACCACATGAGTACACAGATAGAAGGAGCCTTTTATGAACTAGAAAGTATGTCTTTAACATACAAATCTGCGGTGGCTTTGACCTTGGACTCCCCAGCCTCCAGAACTGCAAGAAATACATTCGTGTTACTTGTAAGCTATCCAGCATGTGGTATTTTGTTTCAGCAGCCTGAATAAGATAAAATGTTTATCAAAATTTAAAATGAGCAAGGCTTGGCGGCACATGCCTGTAACACGAGCATTCTGGGAGGCTAAGGAAGAAACACCGATTGGCAGTACGAGCCCAGCCTGGATTACACCGACTTAGTGAGACCTTGTCTCAAAATAAAATTTAGAAAAAGGGTTAGGGATATAGGGAAGTGTGAAGGCCCCGGGATCAATCCCCAGTACAGAAATAATGCATGTATAATTTAATACAAAAATTCCACTTGTAAGAAACACAGCGATAATTATTTTAGCATTCTTTCAAACTTTTTGTTCTGTATTCAAAGAAATGAAAATTACCTAAATAATTGAAACAGAAAGCAAGACAGTAGCAAGAACTTAAAGCCTCTGAATATTTGCATAAGTAATCAAAATATAATAATCATGTAGTCAATTTCAAAACCCAAATGAAACTACACAACTATTCTGTGTCCCTGCTTTGAATTAATACTGCCAACAATGCTGGTAAGAGTGGCTTTGTGGTGTTGTATAAGGGTAACACTAAGAGAGAATAGACCTAGGGGTTCCACTTACAGTGCTATTGCTAAAAACCAGTTGGCACTGCTTTTTGCTTCTTAATTTGCTCATCTCCTAAATGTTGCAGATGTGAAAAAAGGAGTATGCAAGGAACAATGCTCCAGAAACTATGAGTTGCTAACAACGTGGATAGGGCAGTGGAGAGAAGCAAACATAGCATGGGCTCTCTGAAAACAGTACCCTCCAGTGGCTAAGAGGGAAGAAGATGGGAAGAGGGGTGCCTTAGCCTCAGCAGTGGACATACAGCAGAAAGATGTCTAATCCCATTCAAGTGACAGTTGTCAGGAGTAACAATGCCATCATTTGCCAGGCATCCAAACATACAAAAAGATCAGCACAGAGTATTATGGTCACAGTCCCAACATGGGAACTGAAGTCAGAAACTGATGATAGAAATAAAGCATGAAGAACTGAAAACAAGCTGGGTGCTTTGGCACAGGCCTACAATCCTAGCAACTCCAAAGGCTGAGGCAGAAGGATCATAAATTGGAGGCCAGCCTGGATAACTTAGGAAGATTCCTCAAGTTATCTGGCTGCACCTCAGCATCCCACTGGTTTGGGTGTTTCCATGACAGGATGTCACTAAGGAGCCAAAGAAAGTGTGCTGGAGTTTCTAATGAGACAGAGGGATGTGGTGGCGGTGGTGGTGCTGGTGGTGATGACCTGAGAGTATGCAGAGGAGTAGAGCAGTATGGGTGGGGTAAAAGGCAGATGGAGAGAGGCAACAAGCCAGGGAGAGATAGATGGGAAAGACAGGGAGACAGAAACAAGGGAGAAATGGAGATGTGGCAGTAGAAATAGAGATGGGGAGAGGCAGGGATCAGGAGAGAGAGCAGGGAGAGAGAAATGGGGAGAAAGACAAGGTAGAGATAGAACTAGGAAACCACTCCAGGCACAAGGTGCCCCAGCACATAGCAGATGACCCGACTCTAATCTGCTTCACCCACTCCCTGGCCAGGTCCCTATGGCAGTAATCAGCTCTCAGAGCCTCAGTTTCCTCATCCATGAAACGGAGACACCAGTGCTCTCCATGACAGAGCTAAGTAACAAACACAAAAGTGCTGAGTACCCAGCAAGAATTCATAGTAAGTGCAACGATTTTTATTATCATTGAAAACTTGCCAAACTCTACAAAATGTTCATAACTTGAAGGAACCTGAGAGAGATTAGAAGAAGGACTGGCAGACCTTTTCTGTACAAGTCCAGACAATAAATATTTTCAGTTCTGTGCCTTGCAACTGTAACTATCTGCCCCCTCCATGAAGGGAAACTTTCCAAGATCCCAGTGGGTGCCTAAAACCATACACAGTATCAAACCTATTTACAATACGTTTCTTCCTATATACATACAGTTGTGATAAACTCCTATTTATAAATTAGCCCCAGCTAGAGATCAACAACAACATAATAGAACAATTATAACAAAAACCTTTTAAAAAGGGGGCTGGCAAAGGAGCTCAGAGGCAGAGTGTTTGCTTAGGTTCAATTCTCAGTTCTGTAAAAACAAAACAAAATAGCAAGGAAATGCTTATTAGGTAGGTGGCTACTTTTTAGGTAGAGGTAAGGAGTAAGCAAGAACATTTCACAGAAGAAATAACTAAACTATGTCCTTTTTGTTTTTAAAGACAAGTTTTTGCTATATAGTGAAGACTGGCCTCAAACCAGCCATCTTCCTGCATCAACTTTCAAGTGCAGGGATTACAGGTATATACCCCTATGTCCCACTAACTAAATCTTGAGGAGTAGAAGTCTGTGGGGTAGATAGGCAAAGAAAAGATATTCTAGGTAGAAAGACAATAGGAACTAATCTTAGACTGGTCAAAAACTGACACATTTCTTTCAAAATAGAAAGAGATAATGGGAGTGGATCATTTGGGCAACTGGCTTTTGGAATCCTCTTTCTCATACCCTAGGGAGTACAAGATACTCTACTTGCCAGACAATACTGCAGTGCAGGAAGGCTGACAAGAGCAGTATCACTGGGTGCTTGACTCACAACTATAACAATGGATATACAATTGCTTTAACAGTGAAACAGCTAAGAGGTCGCTATCTAACGTTCAAGGTTTCTGGAGCAAAGGGCATTCATTCCAGAGAGCAGCAGTTTCAACACTTACTCATCTCTTAATGCCTAAGTTATCATCAACTGGGAATACAGGGTGTTGTTTGTGTACAAACATGCACACTTGAGTAGCCTGGGGGAAGTGCCTTGATTCTTATTATTCATTTGTAATTTGGATTTCAAATTAATATGGATTTCAAATTAATTCAGAGTGGGCAAATCAAATCAGATTAGGTTACTGAAGAGGAACACTTCAAAATTCAAAGCATTATCTTACATGATTACCGCAGACAGGCTTTGTTACAATGCTCCAAAAAGACAGATGTTATTTCCTTTCAAGAGATTTCCTCTATTGTCTAGTTGATACCTTGTTCCTTCTCTTGCAATTTACTTTCTGTTTTGCCTTCCTCTGAGATTTTAACCCCAATTACACTGATGCCCACTTCCAATCTTAATTCTTTGGGTCTCATTATTCACCTCTAAAATAATGTCTGGTCTTTAAAATAGCACACTTATAGGACATAGGTTTTAAAATCACTTTTAGTTGAGTCTTTTTTTTTTCTTTCTGGCAGTCCCTGGTGGCTGCTGATGTTTTCAAAAGGGAGATGAGTGGAAAAAGCAGTATACTTTAAATTGATGCCAATTTCCTTTCTTAATGAAGCAGAAACTACTATTTTTTATTTGCTTTTTGAAATAATAGACTAGATTTTTTTTTCTCAAAAATGACCTATTTGAAGTAAATACACTTGCTAATAGGAAAGAATAACTAAATTCCAAATTGGTCAATTGAAGAACTCTTTGAATTAGGAAAGGCCTCCAGCTGTCTTGATACCAGTACTTAATTTAAAATAGTACCATGATGGTTCATTTTCTCACTTTCAGAAATGAAGGCAGACATCTTTTATGTGAGGCATACTTTCAGAAAAGATTAAGAATATTCACAGATTAATAAGGTCATCTATTGAAATATCTTTTTAAGATGGGTGGGAAGTTAGGTGATAGGAGACCCCTCATTTGAAAAATCACAATCTAACTTTAGGACCAGATGGCATTCATCAGAGACTTTAGTGATAAGTGAACTCCACACAAAACACACCTTTTATCATTAAAAAGTATTACAGTTGGGCCAGGGATTTAGCTCAGCAGTTCTGCTGCCTGCCTTGCAAGCACAAATACTTGAGTTTCATCCTTGGTGCCACCCACCCCCAAATTATAGCTGAAGATCAAATACCTGATATATTTCCATAAGAATGATTTCTGACTTATTGATGATGCTAAACCAGAATAGAGGATCCTTTTACTGTGTATACAAATTTTCAAAAACAGAAAATTCTAGTTACAAGCATTTATCTGTTCTGGATAATAATAATGAATACAGTAAACTTTATTATATCACTAACATTAACATTTTCAAAGAGTTTTCAAAATTTTATCCATACATATACACACAGGCACACACACAATTTTCAAGACAATCATCCCTCTACCCCAAATCCCAGACATGAAGACTTGCTTGAAAATTCTTACATTCTTGTAAAATCTGGAAAAATTTATTACTGATCAAAACAAAAGTACAGAACATGAGCACTATGGCCATTTTTAATCATGGAAGAGATATTGGATGTAAAATTTCTTAACATAAAAAAGCATAACTTTAAAATTTTTTATTTAATAAAAGGAATTAAAACATACAGATTTCCATGTAACAAAGTAAAATGTACACTCAATAAACAGACTTAACTCTTTGATTTGTGCCTCAGATTAATTTTCTAATGGTCTCACACATCAGGAGTGATATACATAAGGGGGAAAAAGGAAGGCCTCAGTTCTATGTGGTTGAGGTGCTTAAATTAGTGGGGCCAATTCAGGGGTTGTGGATGAGACATGCTTTCATTTTGCACATTTTCCCAAAGCACAGACAAATCCCTGCTGGCTTTTGAGCTTTAAACATTTTAGAAGACTTATTTGGCTTGGTATCCAGTTCTAACTGAAAAAGGAGCATGTTTTATTAAGAGTCTCCTAGTGACCCAACTTGCCCCCAGATCCATTTCCATATCGTGATGACAAAAGGCCACTTCTGCCCAGCAAATCTGATTCATATAACCCAAGAACAACACTCCATCATGCAGAGAAGATCAAGTTCTTTTGCATGGCCCATCACATAGTCCTTACCCTTCTCTCTTGCCTCGCCTCATCTCTTGTACTCCACTGTTTTGTTTTTTTTTTTAAGGCAGGGTCTCACTGTGTAGTTGAGACTAACCTGGAACTCACAACGATCCTCCTGCCTCAGCCCCCTAAATGCTGGGATTGTATACGTGTGCCACCATGCCCGGCTACTCCACTGCATTCTTTAGCCTTTGTAAAACGCATTCCCAAGCTGTTCTTCACATATCTTCCTCTATGTGGAGGGCCTGCCTTTCTGACTTTAGCGTAGGTATCACCTCTTCATGAAAGCTATCCTAACCCCCAGACAGCTTAGTAACACAGAAGACTGAGATACGTTGCTGATTCAGTGTGACATTTATTTTTTATTTTTATTTTGGTGGTGCTGGGGATGGAAGCCAGGGCCTTGTGTGTGCTAGGAAAGCACTCCACCACAAAGCCCCCCACAACACCCAGTGTGACTCTCCAACATCATTTTCCTGTACTTGAAAAGTGGCACCTTTAAGACCAGAATTTTATCTTTTTGGTGCCTCTAGGGCCTCACACATAATTAGTGCTTAACAAATGCTTGCTGAAACTGAAACCCTAGATTAAAGGACTTCTTTTTTCTCCTAGGGAGAATTATCTGTGTAGTCCATTATTTTTAATGGGGAGATTCTATTAAGTGTTTTGGAAACCACTTGGCCTGAAAGAATACAAAAACCTAAATCTGTGAAATGTCCACATCTACAAAAATAAGGGTTTAGAACACCAGACAATTCATATAAGTTGGTTACTAGCTTTATGTCTTGTCCATTAAAGATATTTCCCAAAGTGACTTCTCTCCACATCACCAATGAGACATTCTATAAATATTTATATTAAATGATAAGTGACAGCTTGAAAGGGGGAAGAAGCTAGTCAAACTATCTGGTTGGGACAGAAAACCACAAATCAGTAAATACAAAGACGGTCCTTTCATGCAGCTATTGATATTGCACGAAAGGTTAATCTATATAAACCTTCACATTTAAAAAATCATCTCCTAAAAACCTCACCCTCACAGCATAAAACTGAGGTAAAATCATTACTTTTGTTTTAGTCCTAAAAAATAAGTTCAGGTAAAATGATTTATTTAATGTCCCACAACTATTAAGTGCATTTGATTCTTTTGTTAACAATTCACAGTGTTCCTTGAACCACACTATACCCTCAGTCTCAAGGTAGCACCAAATTCCAAGGGCTGCATGCACAAAGGACAAATTTATAGTTCTCTGTCAATGAGCAACTGGTGAACGTAATCTAAGTTCCTAAGACAAAGATAAGCACGGTAAAAAATGGTGATGAAAAAGCCACACCATAAAAAATACCTGCTATATATATATA
>NW_022900916.1:15706440-15722365 GCF_012274545.1 Fukomys damarensis | reverse complement strand
ATATATATATATGTAATAAACTCTATTCAAATCCCCAGGAGTGACCTCCTCAAGAGTTTAATAAGGTCAGTGCTTAATTCCCAATGTTCATAAAGGTGAGCTGCAGGCACCATCTGTTACAGAGAGCTGACTGGCAAAAACAAAAAATAGATACCACCTCCCAAACACATACATGCATGAGAATATGTGCTCACCTGAATAGACTCCTTGGCCAGATCAGAAAGATGACTACAGTATCTGGAAATAAGGGCATATATTCAATAGGCGTAGTTGGCTGATAGGTAATGTACAAGATATATCACCTAGAATCTCAAAATGGGATCTTCTGTGGAAATACGGTCTTGAAGATGTAATTAAAGATTTTGAGTTGACATCATTGTGGATTTTGATGAATCCTCAATCTACTGACAGATGTCCTTAAAGAGATGAGAAAGGAGAAGAAAAGACACACAAGTGAGGATATCATGTGAAGATGGAGGTAGGAGACTAGAGTTATGCTGCCACTAAGAACACCTGGCACATGAGATGCTGAAAAAGCTAAGTACAGATTCTCCTCCATAGCCTGCAAAGAGACTATGGCTCTGTCAGCACACTGATCTTGGACTTCTGATTTTCAGAACTGTGAGAAAATAAATTTTTTTTGTTGTTATTTTAAGACAGAAGGTTTGTGGTGCTTTGTTATAGACAATCCAAGGAAATAAATACAGTATGCAACAAGCTGAACTGCTAAAATTCAGATTTATCTCTGTACAAGAAGATTAATGGGATTCTTCTAGGTAACTATGCAGTATATAATTAATTCTACAAAAAAGCGTAGAGCTCCTTCAACCTAGAGTTCTGGAATGGTTTCACACAAAAAGAGACATTTATGTTAAATCTGAAGTACAATGAAAGACTTCACTAGAAAGGGAAAGAGAGGAGATATGTATTTACAATAAGCATTAAGACAGTCATAAAGTGCAACTTATGAAGGATGTAACTTTAAAGAAACCACATGTAGTCCATAAACACACAAACATATGTTTGAATTTTCACAAGTATGAGAGAGTTTCATGGTAGGATCTGAGGATCAACTAATATTGATACAAGTATATTTATTCTTTTTTTTTCCTTTTTATTGAGTTTATTGGTACAATCTTGGTATACAGTACAGTTACAGTCATCATTGGGATCCTGTACCTTTACATAATAGGTCTTGATTCTCATTTCTCCCCTTGTCCCTGTCCTCCCTTCCCTCCCTCCCCTCCCCATTTACAAACACTTTATTTCCATTTTTTTCAGTTTCTCATATAAAATACAATTATTCTTGATAAATAAGATATATTTAGAATGTGATTCATTAATCAATAGCCACAAATGGTATGTAAGATGTAATTTTAGGAAAGGATAGAACAAAAGAAAGCAATCTAGTTGTCTCATTTATAATCCTTATTCTAAAGCCGTCTACTATGAGACCACATTTCAAGTAAGAATCCTGAAGAAATGGGAGATTTGCCAGTTGGCTTAGAAAACTGCAATAGAAGTGAATAACAATGGGACCCATGAATCATGCTGAAGCTGTTTTAAACAACCTTTCACAAAAAAATTCCTCTGCATCACACTAACTGTAGATTTTACATCAAAGGGATGCTTGGATGTCTTTAATAATAAACAGTAATAAAGAAACTGACATTCCTGACATTGACACCACGCAGAAGCAATTCAAAAAAAATTGTAACTAACCTACATTCTTAAAGTCAATGAAAGCTGATAGAAGAATGTGAATTAATAATTTATAACTTTAAATAATATATTAAATAGCTATGATTACCAGGCAATAAGCACAGGCTTGGATATTCTGGAATGGTAGGTCAGAAACTGGTTACTTAGAAAACTTTCCCTTTTTATCACTCAATATTTAAATCTTAATTCCAATGTATTAAGGATGGGACATTAAAATAAATGACTACGAGTACAGCTCAATGGTAGAGTATATGCTTAGTAAGTGCTAGCACCTAGGTTCAATCCATACTACTAAAAATAAATAAAAAGAAAAGAGAGAAAGAAAGAAGACAATGACTTGAGCAAATATTCTCATAAATGGCAGGTCTTATTTATATTAGTAATTTGATGATACTTTGGACAATTAAAAAAAACTCTGCCTTTTTGGATATAATGGGGAAAAACAGTCTTTAAATGATGCCACATCTCACGTAGGTAAGAAAAAGGTACTTAATGTTTTTTGGGTTTATCCTTTGCTTAGCATCCTGCACTTATTTTATTCCCAATGAAGGTAAAATAGGAAAGCTAAAAAGGCAAGTAATAATAGTTATTACTACATAGACAGGTGAATGATCTCTTGGAGATAGTTACAGATGGAACTGCTTGGGATGTCTATATTTATCCCCCCCCACTCCAATACTGGGGATTGAATCCAGGGTCTCTGCACTAATACACCCATTGGCCTTTTTTAAAAATTTGAGACAGGTCCTTGCTCTCTCACTATGTTGCCCAGGATGTACTTGAATTTGAGATCCTCCAGCCTCAGCCTCCAAGAGTGCTGGGATTATAGGTGTGCACTGCTACAATCAGCTTGGGATGTCTAAATTCTTAATAAATAAGAGGATGATGTCCCAAATTAAATTCCATGGAACATTATCATTTCATAAAATATTAGTAGGTATTATACGAGAAACAGGTAGTTATGGTCAAGTATTGTCCATATAGTATTTCTGTGTTAGAAAAACTAGAATTCCTACAGTGAGAAAGCTATGTAAACTTCCACCTTGGTATTTGCAAACTGTTTGTGAAATTCTCTTCATGTATAAATGCATAATACTTTTTTGGGGGGCCTGGTAATTGTATAGAGTCTTAGAATACTGTCCTTAAAAACATAAATGACACAGTAAATTGATGTTGGCCCTGCCTATTTCAATCACATATAGAATAAATAAAACAAAACAAAACATGGAAATATCTAATAATAACAAAAATGAATTTCTTTTCAGTCCATTACCTAAAGGTTTTACTTCATTTTTAATTCACTTAGGTTGTTAGAACACATAAATGCATGGCTGCATGAACTCTGGGTTTAATGTACAAAAAGGAAAATAGGACTATATTCTATTTACAGAAATAACTACTCATAACCTAAAAATATCATATGAATGGGGGAAATTATTAATAATTTAATCTGTTTAGTCAATAAAATCTAAGGCATTTCACATGGGAAAAAAATCAAGAAAAAGAATCTTTCTCTGAAGCATCAAATTCCATATACTTTAGGAGTCATGAGAAAGGGTGCTATCACCTTATACTTGAGAATCATATTACAACTACCTGATTACTCATAATTAATGAGCTCAGGGTTAGGAGTTCAATGGCCCTATAGGCAACTATGATGAGTTGCCTGGCCAACAGCCCTTGCCAATACCTTGGAGCAATGTAGGAGGGGCCCCTTGCTTGCCACTGGTTTGGCTCTGTACCAGCAGGGGCTACCTCAAGCCACCTCTGCATCAACTCACTCTTCTGGGTTCCCCATCTCCATCTGGGTCTGAGATGCTACTGCTGGGAATGTGACCAATTTCTTGACAGAAAACCTCAATTTGTATGCTTTTCCTAGCAGCTGAATCCTCAGTCTGTTAATATGATTCTACAATGGTCTGACTTGATACCTCACCCAGAAGCCATGTTCCTATAAATCTGCTTCTCTATGGTCTTTTCATGATCTGAGTCCGGTCCTGTTATTACATCCTTTGTACTGACAACTCTTTCCTTAGTTAAATTTTAGTTAACATCCTCTTGAGCCCTTTTCGTGACAGATTTGCGTATCTCAGTTTTAGTAAGAATCCCATTAAGTCAGGTTAGAGAGAATCTGCATCTGGTATCTTATCACCCTTAATATCTCATGAAATCCTTCATTCCTCACCAGCCCCTGCTTGATATCTGATCACTCTGGTTGCCTTCAGCAAAAATCTCCTCTTACCCCTGAAGTTTTCCCTTAGTAATTTTCTATACCCCCCTCTTCTTTCAGTTTACTTTTTGGTTATAAGTCCTCACTTTCCCTTGATGTATATGGAACTGAGTCCAGTTATATACTGATCCCCCATCACAACAGGGGTCTGTATGTGTAACAACTTCTCTGCTCTGGTTTTCTTCCACACTACTTGCTCCAGATCTCTCCACCTGGATATAATCTAATTGACAGCTGTCTTTGTCTTTATAATGTTCTTTGCTTACAACTGACAGGACACTACGGATGACAGAGTATGAAAAGACCCTAACCTATCAAAAATAGAATCATCATCCACAATCAACTCTGTCCCAACATAGTTTTCTCATCTTAAGAATCCAGTACAGGACTGAGCTATCATGTGACTTCATCATTGTTTTTTCTTTTTGTATGTGGCAGGGAAGATTATAACCCCAATTATTTTTGAAAGCTTCCCGGTGAGTAAGGTTGTCTTGACTCCTAATTTAGAAAATTTTAAGCAGAAAATTTAGAACTGGGTCAATAAGGTGACAGAACAGAAGATGCCCTGCTCATCTACACCCCAGCTCCCAGGAAAAATTATTTCCCAGCTACACAAAAATAAAAGTGCCTTTGTGAAGTATTGAGATTCAAGTAGGAGTCTGTGAAACTGCCATGAAGCCAAGACCTAGGAGGGTCATTTGAGACAGATGCACAACCAGCGGCAGACTCACGGGCCATGGTCTTGTCTCAAACACAGAAATGGCCCCTTCCATTCCCATCCAATTTAGCCTTGGGTCTCTATCAAAATCACCCACCAAAGGACTCATGCATGCCAGTGCCTTCCTCAGGGGATAGGCCTTCCCATGCTGGTCTTGGCTATGGACTCTGAAACGAATGACCCTCTAACTTGGCTGCAATACCGCTCTGTTGTGGTCCTAGATCAGCCTCACTTGAACAAGGATGCAAAGGAAGATACATTATCTGAGACCCCTTGGCAGGATTGCCAACCTCAGTGACAGATTTTGAAATTTTTGAATCTGGGCCCTCACCCCACTTAGCTGGAGACAGAGGGCGTGCTGGCCAGCCAAGGACCAGATGGGAGATGTGGCTGCCCATGGTCTCAGGGAAGACTCTGTGAAGTCAGTTCCATAGCAACAACTAGAAAAACAACACAAATGATCAACAAAAAAAAATTTTTTTGGAATACATACACAAAATTGACCAATTATGGTCCTACTTATCTGTGATTGAGTATGGGGGTGAAAATCAGGGAGGGGTAAGAGGAAAGGTAACAAGGAGTATGGGGAAACTGGCAAAGGTAATAGATATGTTTATTATCTTACTTGCAATAGTTCACAGGTGTATAAGTCCATCTGATGAAAGTGTACTCTTTAAAAACAAATAGCTTATTGTATGTCAGTTATACCTCAATGGTTCAGTGCTGTGTCACATGCCTATAATCCCAGCACTGAGAAACTTTCAGGAGGCCTGAAAGTTTGATGCCAGCCTTGGCTATGTTCAAGGTCAGCCTGAACTACAGAACGACAAAGTGAGGTCTTGTCTCAAAACACACACCACACACCCCCCTAAGTAAAGCCACTAAAACAAACAAATAAACAAACACCCTTCAAAGCCAGTTGGGGTGAGGTAAGCCTGCAACCTCCTTACTCTGGGAGGCTCAGGTGGGAGAATTCAAAGAAATTTAGTAAATTAGTGAGACTCTGTAGCAAAATACAAAGTTGTGAAAAAAGGGTTGGGATGTAGCCCAGTTCATAGAAGCTCAGTACCATCATAAAGAAAGAAATTCCCTAAAAACTAAAGATAAAAACTTGACAAATCCTTAGCTGGGCTAAGTAAGGCTATGTAAGAAAGAAAGAAAAAGAAAAAAAAAAAAAAAGGGAGATGACTCAAAGTCAGAAAGGAAAGAGATACTAGATTAGCAGAGAAACTCCACCAAGAAAAAACCAAAAACAAAAACAAACTAATAAACAAATTCAGTAAGAGTTACAGTACATAAAATCAACAGACAAAAATAAGCATACCTATATACCTATATAATACACTATCTGAAAAACCAATGAAGAAAACAATCCCATTTACAATAATATTAAAAATGCTTAGGAATAAATTTAATCAAAGAGATGAAAGACTGGAATATGAAAACTATAAATTGTAAAACACTGATGAAACAAACTGAAGACACATGAATTGAAAGACTTTCCAGTCATGTATCAGAAGGGAGATAGCTCAGTGGCACACTTGCCTAGCAGATGTGCGGCCCTGAGTTCATTCCCCTACACCATAAATAAGAAGGCAAAAAAACAAAACAAAACAAAAACCTCAAAACAAAAATGTCTGCATTACCCAAATGATCTCTAGATTTAATGCAATCCTTATCAAAATTCTAAAGGCATTTTTCAGAGAAACAGACCAATTTTAAAACTCACGTGGAACCACAGAAGACTAAATGGCCAAAAAGAACAAGCTGAACGCATCAAACTACCTGATCTCAAACAACACGTGTGACATAAAAAGAGACATACAGACCAATGGAAAGAAATGAACTCAGAAATAAATCCACTCATTAACGTTCAATTGATCTTTGACAAAAGTGCTAAGGACACACTATAGGAAACAGAATCTCTTCATTAAATGGTGCTGAAAAAACTGAAATCCATAAACGAAAGGATGAAATTGGACCTATATCTCAAATACAAAATTCATTACAAAATGGATTAAAGACTTAACCATAAGATCTGAAAATATAAAACTCCTACAGGAAAAATGATAAAAAACTTCCTGGTACTGGTCTTGCCAAAGGTGATCAGGCAACAAATGTGAAAAGAGAAGAAGTCTATGGGAAGATGCTCACTATAACTAATCAGGCAAATCAAAATGCAAATTAAAAACTACAATATCTTCTGTTAATATAGCTACTATCAAAAAGAGAAAAGATATATATAAAAACAGAGAAAAGACAGTAACTGTTAGAATGTGGGGAAGAGGGAAACCTTGTATAGTTGACAGTGATGTGTAAATTAGTACAACCATCACAGAAAATAGGTGGAGGATCCTCAGAAATTGGGCAACCTAGTGAGACTTTGTCTCAAAGTCAAAATAATAAAAAGGGGGCTGGGGATTTAACTCAGTGGCACTGCCTGCCTGGAAAATCCAAGGTCCTGAGTTCGATTTCCCCATACCAAACAAACAAACAAATATTTAAAAAGGGCTGGGGACTATAGAACAGTATTAAGATTCTGGGTTCTAATCTCACTACTGTGAAACAAAACAAAAAATAAAAAGAAATAAAAACAAAATAACCCTCTAAAACAAAACACTACCATATGACCCAGTTCTACTTCTGGGTATAGACCCAGATAAAGTCAATAGACTCACACCTGCCCTCCAATGTTCATTGCTGGATTATTCACAATAGTCAACATATGGAATTAATCTAAATGTCCATCAGTAGATGAAGGGATAAAGAAAATGTGCTATCAATATACAATGGAACACTATTCAGCTTTAAAGAGAGGGAAGTCCTAGGGCTGGGGATTTACCTCAGTGGTGCTGCCACCTGGTTTGAAAGCACAAGGTCCCAAGTTCGATCCCCAGTACAGAAAAAAAAAAAAGGAAGTCCTCTCATTTGTAGCAACATGGATACACCTTGAGGACATTATGCTAAGTGTTGTAGGCATTCATGATGGTTTTATTTGTATGTGAGATATGAAAAACCCAAACTCACAGCAGACAGTAGAATGGTGGTTTTCAAGTGTGTGTGTGGGGGAGCAATTGGTAAGATATTGGTCAAAATAAAAAATTTCAGTCAAAAAGGAGGAGTAAGTTCAGATGTACTATCAGACAAAGTGATTATAATTAATAACAATGTATGCAAATGTACCTGAAAATTGCTAAGAGGATAGATTTTAAAAATTTATTTATCATTTTTTGAGACAGGGTTGTACTATGTAATTCAGGCTGGACTTGAACTCATTATATAGCTTAGGTTGGCCTAAAACTTGCTGTGATCCTCCTGCTTCAACCTCCTGAGTGCTGGGCTCACTGGCATGTGCCACCATGCCTAGTTCAAGAGGGCACTCAAGGTAATGGAGATTTAGTTATCTCACAATGTGTATGCATATTACACATGATAAATGTATAATTAAATTTTGTAAAAAACAAAAAAAACCCCCCAAACAAAGTAGAACAAAGGCACAGTATTAAAGTCTAGTGTAAGCCTTCATTGCTTTTGCTTTAACCAGTATTTAGGACACCTGACTCAACTTCCCCTATCCAGTTTTTGTTACCTCATTAAACTTTGATTTTTGTCATTCCCTTCCTTCAAACCTACAAGCCTCACAGACCACAGAGTCAAGTTCCAATACCTGAGAATGCATGACCTAGCTTCAGTTTATATTTTTAAACTTCTTTTCCATTGTTCCCATTTACCTATCATTTTCTCTAGGCACAATAAATTGACATTATATACAATATATGTCCTTAGTTTTTCTATTGCTACCTCTATTTGCTAAGGCCTATAATGCCACTTTCTCATTTGTGCATTGCTATCTATGGCTTGTATCTAGATGTCCCCCCAAAGCATCATGTGGTCATATATAGGAAGTTTCGAAAGTGGCTGGAGTAGGGTATGTGAATATGGATTAAGGTTGTAAATAACGGAAGTCCCACCCTGAGTATGGATAGCACCAACTAACAGGCTTGTATCCTGTATGGAATATAAAGGAAGAGAGGGAAGGCAGGCAAGCTGCTGGGGCTTGCTGCTTCCTGCCTGCAACGCCATGAACTTTTTCTCCTCTGGATACCCCTATGTTATGCTGTCCTGCATCAGGGCCAGCCAACTATGGACTGCAACCTGTACAGACTTTGAGCTGTAATAAACCTCTTCTTATTTAATATATGGGTGTTAGGTATCTTGTACAAGTAAGTTTAACTAACACACATGTTCATTTTTATTCTGCAAGGCCTAGTACCACTTGTAGGTAATGATTTCAATTTTTGCTTAATCCTCTATCACTCTGATATTCCTCTGCATCTTAACCTATAATATAGTCTTTTATGTGCTTCTTATATCTCTTCTCGTAGGCCACAAGATCTTTGAAGGCAAGATCAAAGCTATTTTGCAGGCCCATGAGCTGCTTGCTTTATCTTTTCAAAGTTACAGTAACAAATACTAAAAAATATTTTGTTACTTACATACATTATATATTTTACATGTGACCTAAAACAATTCTCCTTCAATATGGCCCAGACAAATAAAAATGTTGGACATATCTGAATAAGTTTAAACAAAGTGCATGTTTAATGATAAGGTTTGAATAAATAAATCTTGTTCTATGAATAATTCAGTTATATTTATACTGTGTGTTACAATGGGAAAGGAGAGGGGATGGGATAGATAAGATGGCATGCACACTAATGATTCATCCACACTGTCTGGTAGTGAACAATACTAGAAATCACCTATTGGCAGTGGTTTTCTACTGTTTTTAACGCCTTATACCTGATTAATGATCATCACCTGTGCAACTAATTCTTAAAGAATTACCCCTTTTTCCTCTTTTCACAGACCTTAGAGCTTTCATTGCTAGCAAACAACCTGCTGAGGCATGCTTTAGGTTCCCCACCACTGCCCTAAGGTATTTATAATATGGGCTCCTTAGTGGTAAAAGACCCCTCTCTCTTTTTAAATTAGTGTTTGGAAGATGGGGTTGGAAGAATGTTGATGTACTACAACTCTCAGTTACAAACCAGGAAATCTTGACCAGGATTATATAGACTTCTCCAAAAGCATGGTCAGAAGCAGAAGCAGGATTAAAATCCATTTTCAGGGCCGAGGATTTAGCTCAGTAGTTCTGGCTCCTGCCTTTCAAGCTCAAGGAATGGAGTTCGACCCTTGGTACCAAAAAACAAAACAAAACAAACAAACAAAAAATCCATGTTTTCCAATGCCTTATCCAGTGAGCTTTTCACTGAACCATATTTTCTATGACCACTACTGCTGAAAAATACTTTGAGTTGGTGTATATACCTAAAAAATTTTCAAAAATTATTGAAAACTGGTTTGCAAGAGATTTTAATGAGGTTTTCCACTTTCTTTCCCCTTCCCTCTTCCACTTGAAGAAATTAGTTTGTATTGTGCTTTAGCAAAGATAGCTTGATTAATGTTGTGTTACAGTTCAACAACAGTTCCTGCTATTAATTGCTTTATAATGGTAATTACGATTAGCTGTGTACAAGATAGTTTCTTTTCTAATTGACTATTACTGGTGAATAGCAGCCTGTTACACAACAGAAAAGTGTGTTAAATAGCTACGATTACCATTCTGAGTTCTTTTTGTAAAAGAAAAAACCTGTATGTATTTGATAAAAACAAACTTTTTTTTTTTTTTTTTTAAGGCAGAGTCCTGTGATTACTTGCGGCAGGGCAGGAAATTTCATCTTTCCATTAAGGAGTAATAGGAAGTGGGGACAGTTAGGCAACCAGGAGATGGACTGCAAATTTTCTTTCAAAAACAAACACGTTAAAAAGTATACAACACAGAATTGTAGTATGGCTATCTCCTCAGTCAACAATAAATTTCTCAGTCTTAAATGCATCTACTTCTTTCAAGTGCAACACTCTCCTATGTAAAATAACCACAATTCTTGTTTATGCCTGGTAAACAAGAATGCTACATCCTACTAACTACACTGAAATGCCTCCATGCATAGGGCTGGGAATTCTTCATTTGTGCCCCATATGCCACCCAGATCACCCAGTGATCTGGTGCACAGTCACTACTTAAGTGCACTATGTGAGAATCCTGGATTTAAGGCCATATATAATCATATATAATCAGGTACTTGTCTTGATTCCAGCCCTTGTTCTTTGATTGGTCTGTAATCACTTTAAAGTTATAAGTATAATACAGTACTGTTGAAGCAACAGTAGAAACAGGTGTTGTAAAAATTAATATGCTATGATTTGCACAAGGTTGCTCACTTTTTAACTGACAGCTCCTTTTGATTATTTTGTCCAATTCCAATATTGTGTTTGTACCCAATATTGCCTCTTGTGACAGGTCTTCATCTGCAGCATTATTCATCCTTGCATTTTCATTGTCTCAAAGTTTACAGAGTGCTTTCCTATTACCACCTCATTCTACTGCCTAATAACAGGAGCATAATTTTTCTGATGAAATTAAAGCTCAAAGAGATCCAGTAATTTTTCACAAGTTCCCATTGCTACAAAGCAGATAATGTGGGATTAGAATACAGGTCTTTTGACTCCTATTTCACTTTTTTCTTCCATATATTTTATTTATTCAATATATTTATTATTTATAACATGCTACACAGAGAGAATGCCTAACAGTATTCCGTGTTGTATTAAATTAAAACATTCAACATCCTAAGGAAAGAAAGGGTCAATTTAGCTCTAGAAAATTTAAATCTTAACACTAAAGATAACATTCAACTTCCCTTGGCTATCTTGCAAATAAATGCTATTGGTCACAAGGAAGACTGGCTGAGATATATAAACAGAGGGAGAAAGATGGAGTCCATCACCACTTTTGAAAAAAGTGTCCTGCTCACCTTTGGGTCATATAGGTCAGTGAAACTCACATGTCTGAACCAGAAATGGCAAGTCTTTAAGGTATTGTCAGTCAAATGCCAACTCATCCAGTGTTTATTAAATATATCACAGCAACACTAAACCCTAATTCTGTGACAAAGTTCCCCAAGAACAACTAAATGAAGCGCTTAAAGATTCAGTTGTTGCAGCCAGTAATGTATACTACCTGTTTCACTCACAATTTACATTTAGAAGAAAACATTGCATCTACTATATAAATCTGATGAACATCTTTAGTTTTTCAAGAAGCAAGTACATGAATGTGTGCCAAAGGGTACAAGTCTATCTCAACACAATGAGTAGTGTATGTAAATTCACTGCCTGACACTGCAAGTACCTACCAAATCCCTCAATAGAAACCTGATTTTCAAGTGGAAAAGCTAAATCAAAATCATCACCTGTAACAGCTCAGAAACACATGCCAAAAATGTGTAGATACTTATCACTGAAATATCAGTCACCATTTATTGAAGACCAGACCATTATACCTATACTCTCACCAAATCATTTAACCATCTCAGCAAGACAGAAGTGAAATTACTCTTACAATAAAAGAGATACTGAGGTTCAGAGGTTAGCTGGCCAGGGCTGATAAGTAACCAGGATGTCATCCTATGTGGGTCTAATGTAATTTTTTTTTTCCTCAATGTGTCACACTGCTTTGCTATAGCAACTTTAGTTTCAGACCACCTTTATGTTTAAGAAAGTCTGTCTCAAATCTCATCTAAGACCATATTTATGTTTAAGAATATCTGTTTTAAATCTTATCTAAGGGAAATTAGGTTGTATGACAAATAATTGTGCACAGGATAAAAGTCCTCATTCAGTTATTGTGCGACCTTGTGCCGGTGACCCTAGTTTCCTTATTTGTAAATAAAAAAAGGTTAATAACCTGAAGGTAGTATGAGGATTAAGTGAGACAAGACTTATAAAAGCAGTTCAGACAGTACCTGTCACAGTATTTAACAAATGTTAGCTGACATCAAATCATCATCTTCATTATATGTCTTTTTATACTACGAAAATAAGAGAATGTTCTGTAGAAGGGCTTCCTTTCCATATGTTACACAAAATAAGACCTGTAAGACTAGGTTTGTATAATTCTTTTTCTCACATGATATCCTCTGGCTTATACCTTTCCAGGCCATCCCAGTGTAACAGGCTACCTGAGCTTCTAGAGGATTCTCAGAGTCAGTGAATGTGTGTGGGAAGCTATGTATGAAAGGGGTAGAGCTGGGTTAGGGTAATAAAGGGTATAGAAAGCGGCAAACGGCTTTCAGAGAACACAGTTTAATACTGGCACTGACAGATATTCAGACAGCCCCCAAATTCTGTGAGAGCAATGGCAACATATGCAGTTATCATCAATGCATTTCTGAGCTTCCCCTGGGTTATACTGTAATTTAGATTGCTTCTTAAGTGAACAGAGTATCAGAAAGCAGGCAGTTTTCCAGTTCAATTAGGCATATCTGCAACGAAAGTATCTAAAAGTTACTGAGCTCCAACTTTTTAAGAAGTATGAAAAAAAGAAATCTGCAGGACTTTTATAAATATGTAACTCAATGAAATAATCACAGTAAATCTGCAAGGTAAGTATTTTAGGTATAGTTTCATTAATTTGACAGCACACACAATAAGTCTATGTTAAAACAGCTATTAAATGTTTGAAATTTGAACACAGATTTTCCAAAATAGGATCTAGTCCTCCTGCCACGCCATACATGAGGTGTTATAGTTTATATTTAAAATCCACACCCCAATTCTCATATCTGTGTATGATGACTGAATCATGGGGCACTACACTCATCACTGGACTCAGTATTATGAGTTCAGTAGCTAAATGTACTATTAGGAGGTAGAGATGGGTGCCATGACCTGGAAGGGTGTATTCTTATTCTTGGTTCTTTTCATTTCTCTCTTCTTTCTGGATGTAATAAGGTTCAACAGCTTTCCTCCACTACGCTCTTATACCATACCATGCCATTTCTTCAGTGAGGTCAGGCAATCGTGGACTGAAACCATGAGTAAAATAAACCTCTCCTCCATTAAGTTGTAGGTGCTGGGTGTTTTGCATCAGGGATGGAAATGTGGCTAAGACAAATGGACTTAATGCAGGTTTATGGGAAAAGGATAAGAGCTCATGGAAAACTGAGTAACAGCCACAGAGATGATTGAAGACAGCTTTCATAGTTCGTGGTCCATTTGTTTGTAGGTTCCAGGTTATAAAAGCTAGAGGTAAAGTACTGTTTAAAAACTTAATTATTATAAACATTAAAAGTCAAAATGCTATGATTAGCTCTGAGAGAATATCATCTTCCTGATACTTTGCACTTCTAAGTGGTATCATATCTTTCACAAGTACAAAACATCTAAATTTTTTATTCTATTTCAATTCCCCTGGATAAGATAGTTGTCATTTTAAATACTCTGAATAAATTTCAAATAGATTCTAACTATTGAACTGTTATAGAATGTTTATAGCATAAAGTGCCAATAAACACTAGATATAAAAGTAAAATGAGATAATTCTTGCCTTCAAGAAGTTCACAGTACAGTGGGGTAGACAAAATTGCCAACAAATTAATGACAGTCTGATACAGTAAATAGATAATGGAGACATAAGAAAGGAAGCAGGGGGCCGGGGATTTAGCTCAGTGGTTCCACCGCCTCCCTTGCAAGTGCAAGGACCGGGGTTTGATCCCCGGTGTACCCCCCCCCAAAAAGGAAAAGAAACGAAGCAGAGTGACAGATGAGGCTGGAGGGCTGGGGATTTAGCTCAGTGGTTCCGTGGCCTGCCTCGCAAGCGCAAGGACCCGAGTTCGATTCCCCGGTACCAAAAACAAACAAACAAACAAACAAACAAAAAACAAAACAAAACAAAAAAACCAAAACAGATGAGGCTGGAAAAGTTAATTACATGTCACAGAGAATTATACATGCAGCAGAGTTACAATGAGTGATACATGAATATATCTGTCTTACAAATGGATTAAAGGAATCCATTTAAAATTAGGAATCAGATCACTAGAAATAGTTTTCAAATGCCAAGGCTAGAATACAGTTCTGGTCAGGCCATTATTAAATAACAATATGCCAAGACCAGGATCAGGCTGACTAAATAGAAGGTTTTGGTATAAGAAGGTTTTGGTTTTCAAGAGTACAGATTGGGGTGTTGAGGACACAGGTAATTCAGCAGTGGTAGGGTTAGAAATAGAATTACAATAAAGAGGAAGAGAAGGAATGTTCTAAGATTTTGAAAGGCATATGCCAAGTGTGTTTGAGTTAATCTGTGAGAAAAATTTACCAGAGCTCATCTTTAGATCTTAAAAAGGTAACCCTTTGGAAACTCGAGAATCTGGAAAACCTTAACAGTATGTTACCATTAGGTAAGAGCTGAGTGCATTGGACAAACCAATGATAAATGGTGCTGAAAATGGGTATAACTCAATATTTAACTTGGAAGCCTATGAAAGCTTTCTATGTTAGGGGTATTGAAAATAATTTCAGAGTAGTATGTTCCACTGATAGGAGTTGGGAAGAAACTATACTTAATGTCTGAGCTGCTAAAATAAAAACTTTGGACCAAATGTCAACTTAGCTGTGGAGGCCAGAGCAAACAACGCAAAACGACTCAGTAAGACTGAGAGGCCAAATTAAGGCGCACATCACACCCGCCAGAGAAAGAGAATGAGCTGTGCTAAATTACACATCAAGAGGGGTGAGCCTGGAAAAGACTAAAATTAGAATCCCACAGGACATCTACCTGCAGCTTTTAAAGGTTGACTTTTGTCCCCTACCATGGATTAGAGGACATGAAAGTCAGGAAGAGACAAAGCAGCTGATTTTCCCAACTCCCTTTAAATGTTCTCTGAACTCACGCGGATAGATTATCACTTTTTTTTTTCTTTTTACCTAGAACCCAGGGCCCAAGATCTCCCGTAGGCCACATTCAATTCTGGAGAACGCACAGGGCAGTCAACCGGCCACGCGGTGGCCGGGAGGCGCACACACACTTTCCCACCAGAGACCTCTCCATCCAGCAAAAGACAAATACACGGGGGAGTTCAGTAACCAATCCGCCACTGTACATTCGTCCCAAACCACAGAAAACACAAGTTTGAGACCAAACTCAGAAAACCCAGGCGGGGGCATGGTATGAGAATTTAAAAAAGTAAATCAAGACACGCTAACCCGTTATTACAGCACCAAATGCAGAGCGGGACGCTGCAAAGAGAAAGACAAATGCCCTGGGAGCTGCCCGGACGCTGGGAAGGCTGCTCTGTGCCACCTTGCCTCTCGGGACAGCCGGCCCGGCCGCCGCCCCCGCCCCACCCCAG
>NW_022900916.1:15705654-15706266 GCF_012274545.1 Fukomys damarensis | reverse complement strand
AGCCGAGGGCTCCCGGGGTCAGACCTGGGGTGAGCTGCACTCGGGCATGGAGAAAGGAAGACAAACGACCCACACCTTCACCGCCCCGTACTCACCTTCATAAGCAACACCCCAGACCCCGGTCCGGCTTCTGTCGCCCTCTTCCTCCATTTCGGCGACAGCCCCCTGGGTTTTGGGAGCAGCCATGATTCCGCTGAGCGGACCAGGGCGGTAGTGGGGTGGGGCAGGGTAGACCCGCGTCCGGACCAATAGAAATGTAACTGGAGGCGAGTTCCACCCCCAACGGGGCGTTTCTTTCACGCCTGCGCCGTGCCGTCACGCTCTGGGCCAATAGCACGTGGCGAGCGCAGCATGACCCCGCCTCTTGCCTTTCCCTTCACGCCCCCTTCCGGGATGGAGAGGTGGAGAACTACGATTCCCAGCGTGCCACGGGAGCCGTGGGAAGGGAGTGTTGGAAGAGGCGCTGACGGGCGGGGGGTGCGCCTGAGAGTGCCCCGGCGTGTTCTCTTAGTTCAGTGAATCAGAACAATGACTGCGCCGCCAGGTCCCCGGGTGCGCGTCGGAGGACTGTGAGCAGCCGCCGCCGGGAGAGCGGCGGGCGGTACAGCCTCG
>NW_022900916.1:15703274-15704968 GCF_012274545.1 Fukomys damarensis | reverse complement strand
CACAATCCGGCGGCCCCCACATCTCCACCGTTGAGGGGCGCAGAATCCGGCTGGCCGGCTGGGGTCGTCCTTCCCGGAGTGAGGAACGGGGCTCAACCCTAGCCGAGCCCCTAGGACTGGCGAGCCGGGCTCCAGCCACCTCCCTCCCTGCTTTCCCGGGGGCCCGGCGTGTGCGGGGGCCAGGGGCTTGTACATTTCACCATCTGCGCTGCGCTGCGCTGCTCATTGGTCTTTGGAGGGGAACCGATATTTCGGCAGTGTTTGTACTTGTGGCCACCCTCGCGAGCAGGGGTGAGTGCGGCGGGGGCGGAGGTGCAGGACGGCAGTGCGAACGTTGGTGGAAGGAGGGTGGAAAGCTTGGGTCTTCTGCCGGGAGACGGCTTGCTGGAACCCACTACCCTGATACCGGTGTTTGGAGAAAAAGGAACAGGATAGCGCTCGCTGTCGTGTGCAAAGGTGAACAACAAAGGACATTAATGTTGAGTGATGAATACAGGAGTCTCCCTTTCCCTCCTCCCTTTTCAGGCGGATTACACTTCCCGTTTTTGTTGTTTGATTTCAGCTGGGTCGCCCCTTGACAGTTACTCCTTTTAGGGTTGAGATTATTAAGAAGCCAGGCTCTCTGACAAGCCTGAAGCGGCTAAATGCAATTATAACCTCCCAGAAGGGCTAACAGGGAGAAAGCATTATGGGTTTCACTAGCAGTCTTTATTTCCTATAATGCTCTGTCCTGCCGACTGGCGCACTTGTTTTTACTGGGGACAACTAGTGATTTAGATGATGTGGAGATAGCTGCGTATATTCCCAGTTCATTTTATTGCAGCTTTAAAAAATCTGGAAAGCCTTTCCAGGTAGTTACGGTCACAAGGGATTTTTACCCCCCCCAACTTCTCCTGCGAATGGGACTTTGGAATCCCCTGAAAGGACTGTATGATTAAACATCCCCTTATTTTACATTGGCTTCGATTCTGGACTGTGGTTAGCAAGACAATAGTTTGTCCGGGACCCACCTTTCAGAAAGGGTTCCAGCCTTCCATCTTTTCAAACTGTAAGGGGACTGGCGCTCTGCTTGGAAAGAGTGCTGCTTCTTATTCCTCTATTTTGGAGGCCTGCGTTAACCCTTGCTAGGGAAAGACTTTGCCTCTATTCACCTAGTGAGACGAGAGCATCGCCTCCTAGCTGGCCTCAACACTCAGTTCATACCCACCCGGGGAAGACACCGCTGTCCCGCTGGAGTCGAGTGCTGCCTCCTTCCAACTTTACATTATACAGATTATGGGGGGGATTTTTTTCTTTATTTCTTTTTGTGCCAGAGCACAGCCGGGTGCAGATATAGGTTAGATGTTCTGCATTTCTTGACAAGCTGTGGGCAGAGGATTCAAAAAAACCACTCTGGGATTTCCTGGAATGGCAAACCGGATATTATCAGTCAAGTGTTTGGGGCTGCAGCAGACACCTCGGTTTGGAGTGGTTGTGATTTGGTTGCAGAGCAGGGGGAGGCAGAAGGGTGTGCAGTTGAGTGAGATAGTGTGAGAGCACGGAGGGGTCTCCTGCCCCAAATTATTGCTTCTGCTCTCACTTATGCAATATAACTTAAACAGGAATGTTAATCATCTTTTATTATTAAAATTTGAGCATTTGGTTTGTGGAATGCTTCGCTGTTTTTTAGGATCCATCTGTTAGGCGCGCGCGGG
>NW_022900916.1:15697527-15703209 GCF_012274545.1 Fukomys damarensis | reverse complement strand
TGTGTGTGTGTGTGTGTGTGTGTGTGTGTGTGTTGAAAATTTTCCTAGGATACTTACGTGCGGACTTTTTCTCACCATAGAGAGTACTATTTGTAGCTGCTTAGACTGCAAGTTATTTTTTTTTAAAACCTTGGTGTGTGTGTTTCTCTCATTTAGTTCTTATAAATATTAAAGACTTTTTTGGCACAGATGTTTGGCTAATATCAGGTATACATAATGGTAATTCAGTTTTCTCATTTTTTGACATAAATCATTTTTTGTAACTTATAATACCTGAGGATGCAATATGTCTGTTCTCCATGATGAATGTGTTTATTATGTATTGTAAATATATACTAATAAAAAAGGGAAAAAAGAAACCTTGAAGTTTCTGTGTAAATTTTATTTTTTTGCAGTTTTTCATTTTCTTTGTTTTCTTTCTTTTTTTTAATTGCAGTACTGGGGATTTTTACAAGCCTCATCTCAAGCTCCCAATCCCCCTTTAAAATTAAAAAAATTTTGAGACAATGTCTCTAAGTTGTTGAGTCTGCTCAGGCTAGGTTTAAACTTGTGATCCTTCTGCCTCAGCCTCCCAGAGTGCTGGCATTATGGGTGAGTGCCACCATGCCAGGTAGTGCATTCCTTATTTACCATCTTTAATGTCTTTATAGTTTGTTATTATGTTTCAAGCAGTATACTATACACTTGTTACTTAAAATTTGTACTTATAGGGTGGGGGATGTAATTCAGTGGCACTGTGCCTACGTGGCAAGTGCAAAGTCCGGAGTTTGATCCCTGGTACTGAAAAAGAAAAAATAATTCATACTAATGGAGACAGATTCATTTTCAGTCTTGATACATGGGCAATTGGTGAATGATCTTCAGTGTATACACAGTCATATTCCTGAGTGGTCCTAATTTTAAGGAAAGGTATAGTGATAAAGCCATAGTCCTGAGGGAAGAGAACTTTGTCATATTAAAACATACTAATAAGGGATGGGGGAGAGCTGGTGGATTGCCTAATGTGTGAGGTCCTGCATTTGATCCCCCAGACCACCAAAACAAAACCACAGCAAAACATATTGGTAAGCACAATGCTAGGTATATTTATCTCATGCAATTCTAATTGGTTCTTGCTCCTGATCTAGACATTACTGCCATCTGTGTGAACTTAGGTAGATCACATAACCTGTGCACTAGCCTTCAGGTCACGTGCTAAGGTTCTCCCCAGTACAAATTCTGTAGCGTTCTTCCAACTAACTGTGTCCTTTGGTAAGAAAGCATCTCCACCGTGCAGAGATCGAACTGAGAGAGACACTTTTGTTGTAACACATCCCACACAGTTTCAAAGAACAGAGGTAAGCAGAAGCCACCTGCTTTTTTCATTCTGTTTGATTCTCTCTCACTCTAGTAGGAGCTCCATGGGCAGTAACTAAAGAGTTGTTGATGTCCTGCTTACAGATTTCTTCACAGTCACCATGTGCCTCTTGTGTGTCATCATCTACCATGTGCTTCCCTCCCTTAAAGTGCTGGGAATTATGCACAGAGGAAGTTAAAGCCACTGCAGCTGTGTTTGTGTTCCCTTGTCCAGCAGGCATCCATGCACAGCCTTCTCAGGTGAGACTGTGAGTCTTCCTGAGCTGCAGCTGCAGCTTCTCAAAGCTCCTAGGAAAGCCAGGAAAAAAATTCATCAACCTTTCGAGAAACAAAACTGAAATATCAAGCTGATGTGAGCCACAAGAGTGTCATTTAAAAAATAAGATATTAATGTCCCAATATCACCGAGTCCTCATAGATATTCCTATCTTGTATTTCCCTGGAAGTGGATTTTTTTTAACTCATGCAAGTAGGATCCACATTTATTTCTAAAACTGTGCTCTAGGGACAGAGGTACTTCCTCTTTGTAGGATATTTAGTCTCTTTTCAGAAGGCTGCTTTAATAGTGGCTCATGTGAAAGAGTTTGCAGCATAAGTACCTTTGCTCTTAAGCTTTTTTCAGTTTCTTAACTGTTTCTTTAAAGTATTTCCTATTTGTGGTACCATGTTGTACCTAGATAGCAGGTAGGCCTACTTAATGGTGGTGTGGTTGGGGATTGTTCATGACATTTAAAGCCTGACCCAGAATTCTGAACTTTAAGAGGACTGATTTGTATTTTCAAGTCGAGTACCATTGAAAGGTTGTGCAGATGATAGGGTGAGACCTCCTGTGGGAATAGCCTATAAAAATATTTCCCTTTAAAAAAAAATATTTCCCTTTTTTTTCCTAACTGGTGATTCTTATAAGGTGCCCAAGATAACATAAAGATGCTGCCATTCCTCCACCTCCCAGGCTGTTTATAGTAGGTACTACAAAGGAGATTATAAGATTTCAAGAAATTTAGGTTTTCCCATCTCTAGCTGCACTCATTACCAATAACTCATAACTGTGAGCATGGGTATGAGAAATACTTAAGGAAATAAATTGAAATATTGAAAAAATCTGAATTTATTTTGAGTCTGTCCTCTGAAGTGGAGTGGTAATTTCCAGTTAATAGTTGAGTGACATTCTAGATCAGTAGCTTTTAATCTTGTTGGACTGTCATCCCTTAAGTCCCTTTAATTTCCTGACCTAGTGCATACAAAACACCCCACACATATGATTGAACCTGTATTTGTCCATAGTCTGTGTGTGATGTTCTTTCTTCATTAAAAAAAAAAAAAATTGGTCACTAAATTGACTCTGTGTCTTAATTAGTAGGTCCTGACCCACATAAATAGTTTTCATCTGATCTTTATTGTTTTGTTTGTTTGTTTGTTTTGTTTTGGTACTGGGGATGGAACTTGGGACCTTATGTTTGTAAGGCAAGTGGTGAAACCACTGAGCTAAATCCCCAGCCCATACATGAGGAGTTATTAGAGCACTGCTGAGGTTGGGCATGGTGACACACACCAGTAATCCTGTACTCTGGGAGGGTGAGACAGAAAAATTGCAAGTTTGAGCCCAATGTGGGCAAGTTTAGCAAGCTAGAAAGACCTTGTCTCAAAATTACAAGAAAGGGCTGACATTGTAGTCCAGTGCAAAGTCCTTGAGTTCAGTCCCCAGTACCACCAAAACAACAACAATAAACAGAGCTCTAACTGCCACATTTGTAATATTTGAAAGAAGTGAGACCTTGTTCCTTTCATGATATTGGGATGTAGCTGATATATTTAAATAGTCACTTATTTGTGTGTGTTTGACTTAAAACTGAAGTATCATTCTTCTTTCAATGTAAATGAAAGTTTTGTCTTTTGTTGTTGTTTTTTGTACCTGGGATCGAACTTGGGAGCTCGCGCTTGTGAGGCAGGTGGCAGAACAACTGAGCTAAAACCCCGGCCCCTAGTCTTGTCTTTTATATATAACATTTCTCATTAAAGATGCAACAAATATTGAAAGCTATAACATACATTGCGTAAGTTGTCTCTATGTGTATGTGTCTTTTTTAGGATCTTTTTGCAAGAATTTGGGTTCAACTGCTGAAGGGCAAGTTCTGCACTCTTCTTTATCGTTTCCTTTGACAGTGTTCTTTGATCAGTGTAACAGTGAGTTATATTGCCAGTTGTGGGATCACCACCTACCATTCTATGTACTTTTTTATGTTGCTGGTTATTTATATATTTTATTTTTTTGTACTGTGGATCGAACTCACGGCCTTGTGCTTGCAAGGCAGGCAGAGTGCCACTGAGCTAAATCCTTGGCCCTGTGTTGCTGGTTATTTTTAAAGCAATAAGGTGGCTTGTGTAACTTGTTTCTTAAAAAAAAAAAGTCTGAACTGATAAGCTTAATTGGCCAGAGTATATAAGGCCAAAAAATAAAAAATAAAAAAGTACAGCTCCCCACATGTATCTCCATTTAAGCAATTCAAATTTAAGGATCAAATGTACTCTCTGGCATTAAAAAAGAAAATGTGCTAAGCTGTCCTTGGATACCTATTAGATTAAATAAAAATCAACAAAAAAGTATTAATGACTTTTGGTGACTTAGTTGCAGTAAAACTGAGAGTCAGTACCCTCCCATTTTATTGAAAATTAACAGGATCCTTCTGGAAATGATATATACATATGCATGTATAAGATAATATATACATATATGTTGGAATATATATTTTATAAAATAAATTTTGTGCAGCACCTGTAACATTCCAAGCATAGTTCTAAGACCTGGTCTTACAGTATTGTGATTTAGCCCCCATGACACTGTATGAGGGAAGATTGAATTACCACTCATACTTTGCAGGAAACTCAACCATGGGGCTGGAAGTAAATAACTTGTGTAAGGTCACACGAAAGAAAATTGGACCCAAGAAGTCTTGTGCAGACTGCTCTTAGCTATTACACTGCCTGGCCTGGTATGGTAATGGTGGGTGGAGGTTTAAATTGGTAACCTCAGTCCTCCAAGTTTACATTGGAGAAAAAGAAACTTAGATGCAAAATACTTTATGCACAGTGTTGTTGTTTGCCACACTGTGGTGTCCGCCAAACACCACAGATGAATGTGCAGTTGTTTAATCAGTTTTGGGTATGAGGACATAAAGCTACTTTATAATCATGAAATGGGATAAATAACACTTTCTAAAATACATGCCTGGTATCCAGGGGTAATTGATGAAAGAAATCAAAGTAAATAAAGACTGTCATCGAAACTACATAAAATGAGTGGTGTAGAGAGAAGATGTGGTTACTACAAAAATGAGAATAATTTTGTTTTAGACCATTATCAGTAAAATTCTTCTTTTTTTTTTTTTTTTTTTTTTTTTTGTACTGGGGATTGAACTCAGGTCCTTGCGCTTGCAAGGCAGGCCACCAAACCGCTGAGCTAAATCCCTGGCCCAGTAAAATTCTTTTTTATGAACATCATTAAACTTTAAATTTACATTGCTGCTTATGAAGAAAGAGGTAGCATAAAAATGAGTGAAAAGTTATTACAGTAAGATGAGAAAGACATGCCTGAGCCAGGTTAGCAGCCCTTAGCCTTGAGAAATATGATTGAATCTGAGTGAGATTTAGGAAATGAAAACAACAAGGCTTGATGTATGAATATGAGAAGTTGAAGAAAATAACTTTAGGATATTGTCCTAGTTGGCTCATGCTCCTATAACAAAAAATCATAGGCTAGATGATTTAAACAGCAGAAACTTACTTCTCACAGTGCTGGAGACCAAGTCCATGATCTAGATGCTAACTGATTCACTTCCTGAACTTCAGGTGGTGGGTGGAATTGGGCAGGCAAAAGCAAGCTGTCTCCCTTGTCTCTGATTCTATCATAAAGGCCCCACCCTCATTGCTCCTATTTCTCAAGGGCCTGTCTCGTCACATAGAGGATTAGAATTTCAATATGTTAAATTTGGGAGGTCACAAGTCTTCTATAGCAGATAGTTTCTGGCTTGTGCACGTGGGTGAACACAGCATTCCTTCAAGAACTGAGATTTTTTTCTAGGCAGGTCAGATTTATGGTGTAAGAGTTAAGAGTTTGTTTGAATTTGAAATAGCCACAAGAGATCCAAATGGCAACACGTAGGAGAAAGTGAATGTAGAGTAAGGGAGAGAAGTTCTGGGCCGAAGAGTGATTAAGAGTCTTGGAGTTGGGGCTGGGGTTTTAGCTCAGTGGTTCTGCTGCCTGCCTCACAAGCACGAGGTCCTGAGTTCGATCCCTGGTACCAAAAAAAAAAAAAAAAAAAAAAAAAA